>NW_027325359.1:35890552-35978096 GCF_036924035.1 Leuresthes tenuis | reverse complement strand
TTCTGCTGTTATAGTGTGTGTTTCTGCTGTTATAAGTGTGTGTTTCTGCTGTTATAGTGTGTGTTTCTGCTGTTATAAGTGTGTTTCTGCTGTTATAGTGTGTGTTTCTGCTGTTATAAAGTGTGTTTCTGCTGTTATAGTGTGTGTTTCTGCTGTTATAGTGTGTGTTTCTGCTGTTATAAAGTGTGTTTCTGCTGTTATAGTGTGTGTTTCTGCTGTTATAGTGTGTGTTTCTGCTGTTATAAAGTGTGTTTCTGCTGTTATAGTGTGTGTTTCTGCTGTTATAGTGTGTGTTTCTGCTGTTATAAAGTGTGTTTCTGCTGTTATAGTGTGTGTTTCTGCTGTTATAAAGTGTGTTTCTGCTGTTATAGTGTGTGTTTCTGCTGTTATAGTGTGTGTTTCTGCTGTTATAAGTGTGTGTTTCTGCTGTTATAAAGTGTGTTTCTGCTGTTATAAGTGTGTTTCTGCTGTTATAAAGTGTGTTTCTGCTGTTATAAAGTGTGTTTCTGCTGTTATAGTGTGTGTTTCTGCTGTTATAGTGTGTGTTTCTGCTGTTATAAGTGTGTGTTTCTGCTGTTATAGTGTGTGTTTCTGCTGTTATAAAGTGTGTTTCTGCTGTTATAGTGTGTGTTTCTGCTGTTATAGTGTGTGTTTCTGCTGTTATAAAGTGTGTTTCTGCTGTTATAAGTGTGTTTCTGCTGTTATAGTGTGTGTTTCTGCTGTTATAAAGTGTGTTTCTGCTGTTATAAGTGTGTTTCTGCTGTTATAGTGTGTGTTTCTGCTGTTATAAAGTGTGTTTCTGCTGTTATAGTGTGTGTTTCTGCTGTTATAAAGTGTGTTTCTGCTGTTATAGTGTGTGTTTCTGCTGTTATAAGTGTGTGTTTCTGCTGTTATAAAGTGTGTTTCTGCTGTTATAGTGTGTGTTTCTGCTGTTATAGTGTGTGTTTCTGCTGTTATAGTGTGTGTTTCTGCTGTTATAAAGTGTGTTTCTGCTGTTATAGTGTGTGTTTCTGCTGTTATAGTGTGTGTTTCTGCTGTTATAAGTGTGTTTCTGCTGTTATAGTGTGTGTTTCTGCTGTTATAGTGTGTGTTTCTGCTGTTATAGTGTGTGTTTCTGCTGTTATAGTGTGTGTTTCTGCTGTTATAGTGTGTGTTTCTGCTGTTATAAAGTGTGTTTCTGCTGTTATAAGTGTGTTTCTGCTGTTATAGTGTGTGTTTCTGCTGTTATAAAGTGTGTTTCTGCTGTTATAGTGTGTGTTTCTGCTGTTATAGTGTGTGTTTCTGCTGTTATAAGTGTGTGTTTCTGCTGTTATAGTGTGTGTTTCTGCTGTTATAAAGTGTGTTTCTGCTGTTATAGTGTGTGTTTCTGCTGTTATAAAGTGTGTTTCTGCTGTTATAGTGTGTGTTTCTGCTGTTATAGTGTGTGTTTCTGCTGTTATAAAGTGTGTTTCTGCTGTTATAGTGTGTGTTTCTGCTGTTATAGTGTGTGTTTCTGCTGTTATAAAGTGTGTTTCTGCTGTTATAGTGTGTGTTTCTGCTGTTATAGTGTGTGTTTCTGCTGTTATAAAGTGTGTTTCTGCTGTTATAGTGTGTGTTTCTGCTGTTATAAAGTGTGTTTCTGCTGTTATAGTGTGTGTTTCTGCTGTTATAGTGTGTGTTTCTGCTGTTATAGTGTGTGTTTCTGCTGTTATAAAGTGTGTTTCTGCTGTTATAAAGTGTGTTTCTGCTGTTATAAGTGTGTTTCTGCTGTTATAGTGTGTGTTTCTGCTGTTATAGTGTGTGTTTCTGCTGTTATAAAGTGTGTTTCTGCTGTTATAAAGTGTGTTTCTGCTGTTATAGTGTGTGTTTCTGCTGTTATAAAGTGTGTTTCTGCTGTTATAAAGTGTGTTTCTGCTGTTATAGTGTGTGTTTCTGCTGTTATAGTGTGTGTTTCTGCTGTTATAAAGTGTGTTTCTGCTGTTATAAAGTGTGTTTCTGCTGTTATAAAGTGTGTTTCTGCTGTTATAAGTGTGTTTCTGCTGTTATAGTGTGTGTTTCTGCTGTTATAGTGTGTGTTTCTGCTGTTATAAAGTGTGTTTCTGCTGTTATAAAGTGTGTTTCTGCTGTTATAGTGTGTGTTTCTGCTGTTATAGTGTGTGTTTCTGCTGTTATAAAGTGTGTTTCTGCTGTTATAAAGTGTGTTTCTGCTGTTATAGTGTGTGTTTCTGCTGTTATAGTGTGTGTTTCTGCTGTTATAGTGTGTGTTTCTGCTGTTATAAGTGTGTTTCTGCTGTTATAGTGTGTGTTTCTGCTGTTATAAAGTGTGTTTCTGCTGTTATAGTGTGTGTTTCTGCTGTTATAGTGTGTGTTTCTGCTGTTATAAAGTGTGTTTCTGCTGTTATAGTGTGTGTTTCTGCTGTTATAAAGTGTGTTTCTGCTGTTATAGTGTGTGTTTCTGCTGTTATAGTGTGTGTTTCTGCTGTTATAAAGTGTGTTTCTGCTGTTATAAAGTGTGTTTCTGCTGTTATAGTGTGTGTTTCTGCTGTTATAAAGTGTGTTTCTGCTGTTATAAAGTGTGTTTCTGCTGTTATAGTGTGTGTTTCTGCTGTTATAAAGTGTGTTTCTGCTGTTATAGTGTGTGTTTCTGCTGTTATAGTGTGTGTTTCTGCTGTTATAGTGTGTGTTTCTGCTGTTATAAAGTGTGTTTCTGCTGTTATAAAGTGTGTTTCTGCTGTTATAGTGTGTGTTTCTGCTGTTATAGTGTGTGTTTCTGCTGTTATAAAGTGTGTTTCTGCTGTTATAGTGTGTGTTTCTGCTGTTATAAAGTGTGTTTCTGCTGTTATAGTGTGTGTTTCTGCTGTTATAAAGTGTGTTTCTGCTGTTATAAAGTGTGTTTCTGCTGTTATAAAGTGTGTTTCTGCTGTTATAGTGTGTGTTTCTGCTGTTATAAAGTGTGTTTCTGCTGTTATAGTGTGTGTTTCTGCTGTTATAGTGTGTGTTTCTGCTGTTATAAGTGTGTTTCTGCTGTTATAGTGTGTGTTTCTGCTGTTATAAAGTGTGTTTCTGCTGTTATAGTGTGTGTTTCTGCTGTTATAGTGTGTGTTTCTGCTGTTATAAAGTGTGTTTCTGCTGTTAAAGTGTGTGTTTCTGCTGTTATAGAGTGTGTTTCTGCTGTTATAGTGTGTGTTTCTGCTGTTATAAAGTGTGTTTCTGCTGTTATAGTGTGTGTTTCTGCTGTTATAGAGTGTGTTTCTGCTGTTATAGTGTGTGTTTCTGCTGTTATAGTGTGTGTTTCTGCTGTTATAAAGTGTGTTTCTGCTGTTATAGAGTGTGTTTCTGCTGTTATAGTGTGTGTTTCTGCTGTTATAGTGTGTGTTTCTGCTGTTATAAGTGTGTGTTTCTGCTGTTATAGTGTGTGTTTCTGCTGTTATAAAGTGTGTTTCTGCTGTTATAGTGTGTGTTTCTGCTGTTATAGTGTGTGTTTCTGCTGTTATAAAGTGTGTTTCTGCTGTTATAAAGTGTGTTTCTGCTGTTATAAAGTGTGTTTCTGCTGTTATAGTGTGTGTTTCTGCTGTTATAAAGTGTGTTTCTGCTGTTATAAAGTGTGTTTCTGCTGTTATAAAGTGTGTTTCTGCTGTTATAGTGTGTGTTTCTGCTGTTATAAAGTGTGTTTCTGCTGTTATAGTGTGTGTTTCTGCTGTTATAAAGTGTGTTTCTGCTGTTATAGTGTGTGTTTCTGCTGTTATAGTGTGTGTTTCTGCTGTTATAAAGTGTGTTTCTGCTGTTATAAAGTGTGTTTCTGCTGTTATAGTGTGTGTTTCTGCTGTTATAAAGTGTGTTTCTGCTGTTATAAAGTGTGTTTCTGCTGTTATAGTGTGTGTTTCTGCTGTTATAAAGTGTGTTTCTGCTGTTATAGTGTGTGTTTCTGCTGTTATAAAGTGTGTTTCTGCTGTTATAAAGTGTGTTTCTGCTGTTATAGTGTGTGTTTCTGCTGTTATAGTGTGTGTTTCTGCTGTTATAAAGTGTGTTTCTGCTGTTATAAAGTGTGTTTCTGCTGTTATAGTGTGTGTTTCTGCTGTTATAAGTGTGTTTCTGCTGTTATAAAGTGTGTTTCTGCTGTTATAGTGTGTGTTTCTGCTGTTATAGTGTGTGTTTCTGCTGTTATAAAGTGTGTTTCTGCTGTTATAAAGTGTGTTTCTGCTGTTATAGTGTGTGTTTCTGCTGTTATAAAGTGTGTTTCTGCTGTTATAAAGTGTGTTTCTGCTGTTATAGTGTGTGTTTCTGCTGTTATAAAGTGTGTTTCTGCTGTTATAGTGTGTGTTTCTGCTGTTATAAAGTGTGTTTCTGCTGTTATAGTGTGTGTTTCTGCTGTTATAAAGTGTGTTTCTGCTGTTATAGTGTGTGTTTCTGCTGTTATAGTGTGTGTTTCTGCTGTTATAAAGTGTGTTTCTGCTGTTATAAAGTGTGTTTCTGCTGTTATAAAGTGTGTTTCTGCTGTTATAAAGTGTGTTTCTGCTGTTATAGTGTGTGTTTCTGCTGTTATAGTGTGTGTTTCTGCTGTTATAAAGTGTGTTTCTGCTGTTATAGTGTGTGTTTCTGCTGTTATAAAGTGTGTTTCTGCTGTTATAAAGTGTGTTTCTGCTGTTATAAAGTGTGTTTCTGCTGTTATAGTGTGTGTTTCTGCTGTTATAGTGTGTGTTTCTGCTGATATAAAGTGTGTTTCTGCTGTTATAAAGTGTGTTTCTGCTGTTATAAGTGTGTGTTTCTGCTGTTATAAAGTGTGTTTCTGCTGTTATAGTGTGTGTTTCTGCTGTTATAGTGTGTGTTTCTGCTGTTATAAAGTGTGTTTCTGCTGTTATAGTGTGTGTTTCTGCTGTTATAAAGTGTGTTTCTGCTGTTATAGTGTGTGTTTCTGCTGTTATAAAGTGTGTTTCTGCTGTTATAGTGTGTGTTTCTGCTGTTATAGTGTGTGTTTCTGCTGTTATAGTGTGTGTTTCTGCTGTTATAAAGTGTGTTTCTGCTGTTATAAAGTGTGTTTCTGCTGTTATAGTGTGTGTTTCTGCTGTTATAGTGTGTGTTTCTGCTGTTATAGTGTGTGTTTCTGCTGTTATAAAGTGTGTTTCTGCTGTTATAGTGTGTGTTTCTGCTGTTATAAGTGTGTTTCTGCTGTTATAAGTGTGTTTCTGCTGTTATAAAGTGTGTTTCTGCTGTTATAAAGTGTGTTTCTGCTGTTATAGTGTGTGTTTCTGCTGTTATAGTGTGTGTTTCTGCTGTTATAAAGTGTGTTTCTGCTGTTATAAGTGTGTTTCTGCTGTTATAAAGTGTGTTTCTGCTGTTATAGTGTGTGTTTCTGCTGTTATAAAGTGTGTTTCTGCTGTTATAAAGTGTGTTTCTGCTGTTATAGTGTGTGTTTCTGCTGTTATAGTGTGTGTTTCTGCTGTTATAAAGTGTGTTTCTGCTGTTATAAAGTGTGTTTCTGCTGTTATAGTGTGTGTTTCTGCTGTTATAGTGTGTGTTTCTGCTGTTATAAAGTGTGTTTCTGCTGTTATAAGTGTGTTTCTGCTGTTATAGTGTGTGTTTCTGCTGTTATAGTGTGTGTTTCTGCTGTTATAGTGTGTGTTTCTGCTGTTATAAAGTGTGTTTCTGCTGTTATAAAGTGTGTTTCTGCTGTTATAGTGTGTGTTTCTGCTGTTATAAAGTGTGTTTCTGCTGTTATAAAGTGTGTTTCTGCTGTTATAAAGTGTGTTTCTGCTGTTATAGTGTGTGTTTCTGCTGTTATAAAGTGTGTTTCTGCTGTTATAAAGTGTGTTTCTGCTGTTATAAAGTGTGTTTCTGCTGTTATAGTGTGTGTTTCTGCTGTTATAAAGTGTGTTTCTGCTGTTATAGTGTGTGTTTCTGCTGTTATAGTGTGTGTTTCTGCTGTTATAGTGTGTGTTTCTGCTGTTATAAAGTGTGTGTTTCTGCTGTTATAAAGTGTGTTTCTGCTGTTATAGTGTGTGTTTCTGCTGTTATAAAGTGTGTTTCTGCTGTTATAGTGTGTGTTTCTGCTGTTATAGTGTGTGTTTCTGCTGTTATAGTGTGTGTTTCTGCTGTTATAGTGTGTGTTTCTGCTGTTATAAAGTGTGTTTCTGCTGTTATAAAGTGTGTTTCTGCTGTTATAGTGTGTGTTTCTGCTGTTATAAAGTGTGTTTCTGCTGTTATAGTGTGTGTTTCTGCTGTTATAGTGTGTGTTTCTGCTGTTATAAAGTGTGTTTCTGCTGTTATAAAGTGTGTTTCTGCTGTTATAGTGTGTGTTTCTGCTGTTATAAAGTGTGTTTCTGCTGTTATAAAGTGTGTTTCTGCTGTTATAGTGTGTGTTTCTGCTGTTATAAAGTGTGTTTCTGCTGTTATAGTGTGTGTTTCTGCTGTTATAGTGTGTGTTTCTGCTGTTATAGTGTGTGTTTCTGCTGTTATAGTGTGTGTTTCTGCTGTTATAAAGTGTGTTTCTGCTGTTATAAAGTGTGTTTCTGCTGTTATAGTGTGTGTTTCTGCTGTTATAAAGTGTGTTTCTGCTGTTATAAAGTGTGTTTCTGCTGTTATAGTGTGTGTTTCTGCTGTTATAAAGTGTGTTTCTGCTGTTATAAAGTGTGTTTCTGCTGTTATAAAGTGTGTTTCTGCTGTTATAGTGTGTGTTTCTGCTGTTATAAAGTGTGTTTCTGCTGTTATAGTGTGTGTTTCTGCTGTTATAAAGTGTGTTTCTGCTGTTATAAAGTGTGTTTCTGCTGTTATAAAGTGTGTTTCTGCTGTTATAGTGTGTGTTTCTGCTGTTATAAAGTGTGTTTCTGCTGTTATAGTGTGTGTTTCTGCTGTTATAAAGTGTGTTTCTGCTGTTATAGTGTGTGTTTCTGCTGTTATAGTGTGTGTTTCTGCTGTTATAAAGTGTGTTTCTGCTGTTATAAAGTGTGTTTCTGCTGTTATAGTGTGTGTTTCTGCTGTTATAAAGTGTGTTTCTGCTGTTATAAAGTGTGTTTCTGCTGTTATAGTGTGTGTTTCTGCTGTTATAAAGTGTGTTTCTGCTGTTATAGTGTGTGTTTCTGCTGTTATAAAGTGTGTTTCTGCTGTTATAAGTGTGTTTCTGCTGTTATAGTGTGTGTTTCTGCTGTTATAGTGTGTGTTTCTGCTGATATAAAGTGTGTTTCTGTTGTTATAAAGTGTGTTTCTGCTGTTATAAAGTGTGTTTCTGCTGTTATAAAGTGTGTTTCTGCTGTTATAGTGTGTGTTTCTGCTGTTATAGTGTGTGTTTCTGCTGTTATAGTGTGTGTTTCTGCTGTTATAGTGTGTGTTTCTGCTGTTATAGTGTGTGTTTCTGCTGTTATAAAGTGTGTTTCTGCTGTTATAAAGTGTGTTTCTGCTGTTATAGTGTGTGTTTCTGCTGTTATAAAGTGTGTTTCTGCTGTTATAAAGTGTGTTTCTGCTGTTATAGTGTGTGTTTCTGCTGTTATAGTGTGTGTTTCTGCTGTTATAAAGTGTGTTTCTGCTGATATAAAGTGTGTTTCTGCTGTTATAGTGTGTGTTTCTGCTGTTATAGAGTGTGTTTCTGCTGTTATAGTGTGTGTTTCTGCTGTTATAGTGTGTGTTTCTGCTGTTATAGTGTGTGTTTCTGCTGTTATAGTGTGTGTTTCTGCTGTTATAGTGTGTGTTTCTGCTGTTATAAAGTGTGTTTCTGCTGTTATAGTGTGTGTTTCTGCTGTTATAAAGTGTGTTTCTGCTGTTATAAAGTGTGTTTCTGCTGTTATAGTGTGTGTTTCTGCTGTTATAGTGTGTGTTTCTGCTGTTATAAAGTGTGTTTCTGCTGTTATAAAGTGTGTTTCTGCTGTTATAAAGTGTGTTTCTGCTGTTATAGTGTGTGTTTCTGCTGTTATAGTGTGTTTCTGCTGTTATAGTGTGTGTTTCTGCTGTTATAGAGTGTGTTTCTGCTGTTATAGTGTGTGTTTCTGCTGTTATAGTGTGTGTTTCTGCTGTTATAGTGTGTGTTTCTGCTGTTATAGTGTGTGTTTCTGCTGTTATAAAGTGTGTTTCTGCTGTTATAGTGTGTGTTTCTGCTGTTATAGTGTGTGTTTCTGCTGTTATAAAGTGTGTTTCTGCTGTTATAGTGTGTGTTTCTGCTGTTATAAAGTGTGTTTCTGCTGTTAAAGTGTGTTTCTGCTGTTATAGTGTGTGTTTCTGCTGTTATAGAGTGTGTTTCTGCTGTTATAGTGTGTGTTTCTGCTGTTATAGTGTGTGTTTCTGCTGTTATAGTGTGTGTTTCTGCTGTTATAGTGTGTGTTTCTGCTGTTATAGTGTGTGTTTCTGCTGTTATAAAGTGTGTTTCTGCTGTTATAGTGTGTGTTTCTGCTGTTATAAAGTGTGTTTCTGCTGTTATAAAGTGTGTTTCTGCTGTTATAGTGTGTGTTTCTGCTGTTATAGTGTGTGTTTCTGCTGTTATAGTGTGTGTTTCTGCTGTTATAAAGTGTGTTTCTGCTGTTATAGTGTGTGTTTCTGCTGTTATAGTGTGTGTTTCTGCTGTTATAGTGTGTGTTTCTGCTGTTATAAAGTGTGTTTCTGCTGTTATAGTGTGTGTTTCTGCTGTTATAGTGTGTGTTTCTGCTGTTATAGTGTGTGTTTCTGCTGTTATAAAGTGTGTTTCTGCTGTTATAGTGTGTGTTTCTGCTGTTATAGTGTGTGTTTCTGCTGTTATAGTGTGTGTTTCTGCTGTTATAGTGTGTGTTTCTGCTGTTATAGTGTGTGTTTCTGCTGTTATAGTGTGTGTTTCTGCTGTTATAGTGTGTGTTTCTGCTGTTATAGTGTGTGTTTCTGCTGTTATAGTGTGTGTTTCTGCTGTTATAAAGTGTGTTTCTGCTGTTATAAAGTGTGTTTCTGCTGTTATAGTGTGTGTTTCTGCTGTTATAGTGTGTGTTTCTGCTGTTATAGTGTGTGTTTCTGCTGTTATAGTGTGTGTTTCTGCTGTTATAGTGTGTGTTTCTGCTGTTATAAAGTGTGTTTCTGCTGTTATAGTGTGTGTTTCTGCTGTTATAGTGTGTGTTTCTGCTGTTATAGTGTGTGTTTCTGCTGTTATAAAGTGTGTTTCTGCTGTTATAAAGTGTGTTTCTGCTGTTATAAAGTGTGTTTCTGCTGTTATAGTGTGTGTTTCTGCTGTTATAGTGTGTGTTTCTGCTGTTATAGTGTGTGTTTCTGCTGTTATAAAGTGTGTTTCTGCTGTTATAAAGTGTGTTTCTGCTGTTATAGTGTGTGTTTCTGCTGTTATAGTGTGTGTTTCTGCTGTTATAAAGTGTGTTTCTGCTGTTATAAAGTGTGTTTCTGCTGTTATAGTGTGTGTTTCTGCTGTTATAAAGTGTGTTTCTGCTGTTATAGTGTGTGTTTCTGCTGTTATAAAGTGTGTTTCTGCTGTTATAAAGTGTGTTTCTGCTGTTATAAAGTGTGTTTCTGCTGTTATAAAGTGTGTTTCTGCTGTTATAAAGTGTGTTTCTGCTGTTATAAAGTGTGTTTCTGCTGTTATAAAGTGTGTTTCTGCTGTTATAGTGTGTGTTTCTGCTGTTATAGTGTGTGTTTCTGCTGTTATAAAGTGTGTTTCTGCTGTTATAGTGTGTGTTTCTGCTGTTATAAAGTGTGTTTCTGCTGTTATAGTGTGTGTTTCTGCTGTTATAAAGTGTGTTTCTGCTGTTATAAAGATGCGTTCCTGCTCAGCGGGTAACTGAAGCGGTCAGAAGATGCTGAGGAAGGTGGCGATGGTGAGGAGGATCCTGCATGTGAAGGGAGACGTGATGTGCACGTTGGTGCTCCTCGTGCTCTTCTGCCTGCTGCTCTACACCCGCCAGGTGAGGTTAGAGCTGATCCCAGCGCTGCTCAGAGCCTTTCTCCGGCTAACAGCTGCCACCTTTCAGGTCCTGCTCTCCCCCCGCTGGGACGGACCGGCGTGGAAGCTGGAGATCCACGGCTCCACCAGCTCCAGCCGGACGCTGCTGGGGGCCAGCGGGGCCAAAGTGGGCCAGGAGTCTCCACAGGTAAGAGCTGCTGCTCAGAATCAGTTAACCCAGGGATGTCAAAGTCTGGTCCTGCAGGTTTTAGATGTTTCCCTGCAGGTTTTAGATGTTTTCCTGCAGGTTTTAGACGTTTCCCTGCAGGTTTTAGATGTTTCCCTGCAGGTTTTAGACGTTTCCCTGCAGGTTTTAGACGTTTCCCTGCAGGTTTTAGACGTTTCCCTGCAGGTTTTAGATGTTTCCCTGCAGGTTTTAGACGTTTTCCTGCAGGTTTTAGATGTTTCCCTGCAGGTTTTAGACGTTTCCCTGCAGGTTTTAGACGTTTCCCTGCAGGTTTTAGATGTTTCCCTGCAGGTTTTAGATGTTTCCCTGCAGGTTTTAGATGTTTCCCTGCAGGTTTTAGACGTTTCCCTGCAGGTTTTAGATGTTTCCCTGCAGGTTTTAGATGTTTCCCTGCAGGTTTTAGGTGTTTTCCTGCAGGTTTTAGACGTTTCCCTGCAGGTTTTAGATGTTTCCCTGCAGGTTTTAGACGTTTCCCTGCAGGTTTTAGATGTTTCCCTGCAGGTTTTAGACGTTTCCCTGCAGGTTTTAGATGTTTCCCTGCAGGTTTTAGATGTTTCCCTGCAGGTTTTAGATGTTTCCCTGCAGGTTTTAGACGTTTCCCTGCAGGTTTTAGACGTTTCCCTGCAGGTTTTAGATGTTTCCCTGCAGGTTTTAGATGTTTCCCTGCAGGTTTTAGATGTTTCCCTGCAGGTTTTAGATGTTTCCCTGCAGGTTTTAGATGTTTTCCTGCAGGTTTTAGATGTTTTCCTGCAGGTTTTAGACGTTTCCCTGCAGGTTTTAGATGTTTCCCTGCAGGTTTTAGATGTTTCCCTGCAGGTTTTAGACGTTTCCCTGCAGGTTTTAGATGTTTCCCTGCAGGTTTTAGATGTTTTCCTGCAGGTTTTAGATGTTTTCCTGCAGGTTTTAGACGTTTCCCTGCAGGTTTTAGATGTTTCCCTGCAGGTTTTAGATGTTTCCCTGCAGGTTTTAGACGTTTCCCTGCAGGTTTTAGATGTTTCCCTGCAGGTTTTAGATGTTTTCCTGCAGGTTTTAGACGTTTCCCTGTAGGTTTTAGATGTTTCCCTGCAGGTTTTAGACGTTTCCCTGCAGGTTTTAGACGTTTCCCTGCAGGTTTTAGACGTTTCCCTGCAGGTTTTAGACGTTTCCCTGCAGGTTTTAGACGTTTCCCTGCAGGTTTTAGATGTTTCCCTGCAGGTTTTAGACGTTTCCCTGCAGGTTTTAGATGTTTCCCTGCAGGTTTTAGACGTTTCCCTGCAGGTTTTAGACGTTTCTCTGCAGGTTTTAGACGTTTCCCTGCAGGTTTTAGACGTTTTCTTGCAGGTTTTAGACGTTTCCCTGCAGGTTTTAGATGTTTCCTTGTAGGTTTTAGACGTTTCCCTGCAGGTTTTAGATGTTTCCCTGCAGGTTTTAGACGTTTCCCTGCAGGTTTTAGATGTTTCCCTGCAGGTTTTAGACGTTTCCCTGCAGGTTTTAGATGTTTCCCTGCAGGTTTTAGATGTTTCCCTGCAGGTTTTAGATGTTTCCCTGCAGGTTTTAGATGTTTCCCTGCAGGTTTTAGACGTTTCCTGCAGGTTTCAGACGTTTCCCTGCAGGTTTTAGCTGTTTCCCTGCAGGTTTTAGACGTTTCCCTGCAGGTTTTAGACGTTTCCCTGCAGGTTTTAGACGTTTCCCTGCAGGTTTTAGATGTTTCCTGCAGGTTTTAGACGTTTCCCTGTAGGTTTTAGACGTTTCCCTGCAGGTTTTAGCCGTTTCCCTGCAGGTTTTAGCCGTTTCCCTGCAGGTTTTAGACGTTTTCCTGCAGGTTTTAGACGTTTCCCTGCAGGTTTTAGACGTTTCCCTGCAGGTTTTAGATGTTTACCTGCAGGTTTTAGATGTTTTCCTGCAGGTTTTAGATGTTTTCCTGCAGGTTTTAGACGTTTCCCTGCAGGTTTTAGATGTTTCCCTGCAGGTTTTAGACGTTTCCCTGCAGGTTTTAGACGTTTTCCTGCAGGTTTTAGACGTTTCCCTGCAGGTTTTAGACGTTTCCCTGCAGGTTTTAGATGTTTACCTGCAGGTTTTAGATGTTTTCCTGCAGGTTTTAGATGTTTTCCTGCAGGTTTTAGATGTTTCCCTGCAGGTTTTAGATGTTTCCCTGCAGGTTTCAGATGTTTCCCTGCAGGTTTTAGATGTTTCCCTGCAGGTTTTAGATGTTTCCCTGCAGGTTTTAGATGTTTCCCTGCAGGTTTTAGATGTTTCCCTGCAGGTTTTAGACGTTTCCCTGCAGGTTTTAGATGTTTCCCTGCAGGTTTTAGATGTTTCCCTGCAGGTTTTAGACGTTTCCCTGCAGGTTTTAGACGTTTTCCTGCAGGTTTTAGACGTTTCCCTGCAGGTTTTAGACGTTTCCCTGCAGGTTTTAGACGTTTCCCTGCAGGTTTTAGACGTTTCCCTGCAGGTTTTAGATGTTTCCCTGCAGGTTTTAGATGTTTCCCTGCAGGTTTTAGATGTTTCCCTGCAGGTTTTAGATGTTTCCCTGCAGGTTTTAGATGTTTCCCTGCAGGTTTTAGATGTTTCCCTGCAGGTTTTAGACGTTTCCTGCAGGTTTCAGACGTTTCCCTGCAGGTTTTAGCTGTTTCCCTGCAGGTTTTAGACGTTTCCCTGCAGGTTTTAGACGTTTCCCTGCAGGTTTTAGACGTTTCCCTGCAGGTTTTAGATGTTTCCTGCAGGTTTTAGACGTTTCCCTGTAGGTTTTAGACGTTTCCCTGCAGGTTTTAGCCGTTTCCCTGCAGGTTTTAGCCGTTTCCCTGCAGGTTTTAGACGTTTTCCTGCAGGTTTTAGACGTTTCCCTGCAGGTTTTAGACGTTTCCCTGCAGGTTTTAGATGTTTACCTGCAGGTTTTAGATGTTTTCCTGCAGGTTTTAGATGTTTTCCTGCAGGTTTTAGACGTTTCCCTGCAGGTTTTAGATGTTTCCCTGCAGGTTTTAGACGTTTCCCTGCAGGTTTTAGACGTTTTCCTGCAGGTTTTAGACGTTTCCCTGCAGGTTTTAGACGTTTCCCTGCAGGTTTTAGATGTTTACCTGCAGGTTTTAGATGTTTTCCTGCAGGTTTTAGATGTTTTCCTGCAGGTTTTAGATGTTTCCCTGCAGGTTTTAGATGTTTCCCTGCAGGTTTCAGATGTTTCCCTGCAGGTTTTAGATGTTTCCCTGCAGGTTTTAGATGTTTCCCTGCAGGTTTTAGATGTTTCCCTGCAGGTTTTAGATGTTTCCCTGCAGGTTTTAGACGTTTCCCTGCAGGTTTTAGATGTTTCCCTGCAGGTTTTAGACGTTTCCCTGCAGGTTTTAGACGTTTTCCTGCAGGTTTTAGACGTTTCCCTGCAGGTTTTAGACGTTTCCCTGCAGGTTTTAGACGTTTCCCTGCAGGTTTTAGACGTTTCCCTGCAGGTTTTAGACGTTTCCCTGCAGGTTTTAGATGTTTCCCTGCAGGTTTTAGATGTTTCCCTGCAGGTTTTAGACGTTTCCCTGCAGGTTTTAGACGTTTCCCTGCAGGTTTTAGATGTTTCCCTGCAGGTTTTAGATGTTTCCCTGCAGGTTTTAGATGTTTCCCTGCAGGTTTTAGATGTTTTCCTGCAGGTTTTAGATGTTTCCCTGCAGGTTTTAGATGTTTCCCTGTAGGTTTTAGATGTTTTCCTGCAGGTTTTAGATGTTTCCCTGCAGGTTTTAGATGTTTCCCTGCAGGTTTTAGATGTTTTCCTGCAGGTTTTAGATGTTTCCCTGCAGGTTTTAGATGTTTCCCTGCAGGTTTTAGATGTTTTCCTGCAGGTTTTAGATGTTTCCCTGCAGGTTTTAGATGTTTCCCTGCAGGTTTTAGACGTTTCCCTGCAGGTTTTAGACGTTTCCCTGCAGGTTTTAGACGTTTCCCTGCAGGTTTTAGACGTTTCCCTGCAGGTTTTAGATGTTTCCTGCAGGTTTTAGATGTTTCCCTGCAGGTTTTAGACGTTTCCCTGCAGGTTTTAGATGTTTCCCTGCAGGTTTTAGATGTTTCCCTGCAGGTAAAGGAACCAGAGTCAGTTAAACTTCAGATAAGGAGCCGGATGAAACCTAAGTTAAACCGGGATTAAACACAGAGAACGCTCTCAGGCTACAGAGCAGAATTTACCTTCTTATTGAGTTTATTCGCCTTCTAACATCTGATTGGAGGAGCTTTCCTGTGCATGTTAGCCAGAAAGTAGATGCAAAATTTGGATAAATTCATCAAAGAAACGAGGCTGAAGTGATGTGACGTGACAAAAAAAGCTGAATATTTTGAATTAAATTGATTAAAATTAAAACACGGAGCAGTTTTCTAACTTTAGTATTCAAAAACTTTCTGTCTTTGAATGAGAATAAGTCAAATCCAGCTTAAACACGGTTCCCTGCTCGCTGCTGTGCTCCTCTGAGCCGAAATCTTTCAGATAGTTTTGGCTGATCTGCAGGTTTTATTTTGAAAAAAGCAGAAACGATGAAAACTGAAGACATTTAGAGGAAAATAAAACATTTTAGCCTGAAAATAGATGCAAAATTTGGATGAATTCATCAAAGAAACGAGGCTGCAGAGTTATAAAACGGCGGCGGCGCTGCCCCCTCACCGCCTGAAACGCCTCGTTCATGAACAGCAGCGGGTGATGTCATCAGGCTGGCCCACGCCGCAGCCGTCCGACAGGCGGAAACCACAGAAAGCTCCTCTGAAATGATGCCAGCAGATCCGACTGGACCCAGAAACATCAGGACAGACCCAGACGGGCTGCTTAACTGGGAGAAAACACGCATCGTGGCGCCTTCAGGTCCGAAGAACGCGTTCATTCTGCAGTATAATCATCCACTCTGTAGTCCTGAGTCAGCACTTAAATGTGTTTTCAGTTAGAAACCGAGGAGGTACAGAACATCTGAGCTGCACAGCGGATGCATTTTCCTGCAGTTATCATTTCAAAGTTTGGATAAAAAGCTGCCCGGAAACAACCGGCATCTTCGCCAGCTTCCTCCTGCTAAAGTCCACAGGCTGAAAGCCTCCAGAGGCGAGCAGAAGCCGATATTCAGTCGTTTAACGCTCAGAAAAGCTCCAGTTTGTGAAGAAGATGGACCGGATCTGGACCAGAACATGCGTTTTAGCACTGGAGTTAAATCTGTGGAGCTGGTACTGAGGATTTAACACGTTTTAGCTCCCGTATTTATTCATTTCTTACTAAAATCAGTCGTCCTCGGGTGAAATGAGAGGTTCTGGTGTTGGAAATAAATGACTCAGAGGAACTCTGCTGGTTCTAAAGAAGTCAAACATTCACAGGATTTTGGGTTTTTCTGCTTCTTTTGGGCACCTCAGAGTTCAGGGAACAGATGTCGGAGCTTTTATTGAATGTTGGCATAGTTTTATTTAATATCCTGTCTTTTTTTTCAGCTTCCCTCCGAGCCGCAGCTGCCTCTCTGTAAGCCCCAAACCAAGTCCAGGCCTCCGCCGCCTAAGTCCAAACCTCAGAGCAAGTCCAAGTCACGCAGGAAGACTGCGGCGCCGACCAAGGCTGCCGCCAAAGCCCCGCCAACCATGCCGCCGTTTGACTTCGAGGGTTATCTGCGAGAGAAGGACAACAGAAACTTTAAGCTGCTCATAGATCAGCCGGAGAAGTGTCAGGAGGCGGGAGGCGGCGGGACGGCGCCCGGCGGCGGCGCTCCTTACATGCTGATCGCAGTGAAGTCCACGGCTGCAGACTTCGATAAGCGACAGGTCGGGATGTGTTGAGATTTCCTTTGAATCGGAGCAGGAGTTTGAGCCCAAATGATCCTGGATCTGTAGATTTAGAGCCGGACCAACAGGTTTCAGACGTTTCCCTGCAGGTTTTAGATGTTTCCCTGCAGGTTTTAGACGTTTCCCGGCAGGTTTTAGATGTTTCCCTGCAGGTTTTAGACGTTTCCCGGCAGGTTTTAGATGTTTCCCTGCAGGTTTTAGATGTTTCCCTGCAGGTTTTAGACGTTTCCCGGCAGGTTTTAGATGTTTCCCTGCAGGTTTTAGATGTTTCCCTGCAGGTTTTAGATGTTTCCCTGCAGGTTTTAGACGTTTCCCTGCAGGTTTTAGACGTTTCCCTGCAGGTTTTAGATGTTTCCCTGCAGGTTTTAGACGTTTCCCTGCAGGTTTTAGATGTTTCCCTGCAGGTTTTAGACGTTTCCCGGCAGGTTTTAGATGTTTCCCTGCAGGTTTTAGATGTTTCCCTGCAGGTTTTAGATGTTTCCCTGCAGGTTTTAGACGTTTCCCTGCAGGTTTTAGACGTTTCCCTGCAGGTTTTAGATGTTTCCCTGCAGGTTTTAGATGTTTTCCTGCAGGTTTTAGATGTTTCCCTGCAGGTTTTAGACGTTTCCCTGCAGGTTTTAGACGTTTCCCTGCAGGTTTTAGACGTTTCCCTGCAGGTTTTAGATGTTTCCCAGCAGGTTTTAGACGTTTCCCTGCAGGTTTTAGACGTTTCCCTGCAGGTTTTAGACGTTTCCCTGCAGGTTTTAGATGTTTTCCTGCAGGTTTTAGATGTTTCCCTGCAGGTTTTAGACGTTTCCCTGCAGGTTTTAGACGTTTCCCTGCAGGTTTTAGATGTTTCCCTGCAGGTTTCAGACGTTTCCCTGCAGGTTTTAGATGTTTCCCTGCAGGTTTTAGATGTTTCCCTGCAGGTTTTAGACGTTTCCCTGCAGGTTTTAGATGTTTCCCTGCAGGTTTTAGACGTTTCCCTGCAGGTTTTAGATGTTTCCTGCAGGTTTTAGCTGTTTCCCTGCAGGTTTTAGATGTTTTCCTGCAGGTTTTAGACGTTTCCCTGCAGGTTTTAGACGTTTCCCTGCAGGTTTTAGACGTTTCCCTGCAGGTTTTAGACGTTTCCCTGCAGGTTTTAGACGTTTCCCTGCAGGTTTTAGACGTTTCCCTGCAGGTTTTAGACGTTTCCCTGCAGGTTTTAGACGTTTCCCTGCAGGTTTTAGACGTTTCCCTGCAGGTTTTAGACGTTTCCTGCCGGTTTTAGACGTTTCCCTGCAGGTTTTAGACGTTTCCCTGCAGGTTTTAGACGTTTCCCTGCAGGTTTTAGACGTTTCCCTGCAGGTTTTAGACGTTTCCCTGCAGGTTTTAGACGTTTCCTGACGGTTTTAGACGTTTCCCTGCAGGTTTTAGATGTTTCCCTGCAGGTTTTAGCCGTTTCCCTGCAGGTTTCAGACGTTTCCCTGCAGGTTTTAGCCGTTTCCCTGCAGGTTTTAGACGTTTCCCTGCAGGTTTTAGCCGTTTCCCTGCAGGTTTGATCCTGAATCTGTAGATTTAGCTCCAAAATAACTCTGTGATTCAAGCTTCTCCAGTTCTTTAACAATCTTTCCGGTCCGCTATGTTTCTGCAGGTCGTGCGCCGGACCTGGGGCCGGGAGGGGCATTTCCAGCCCGGTGGCTCCATCCGGACCCTGTTCCTGCTGGGGGTTCCCAGGAACCGCACGGCGCTGCCTCTGTGGGAGCAGCTCCTGGCCTACGAGAGCCAAGCCTTCAGGGACATCCTGCTGTGGGACTTTGAGGACACCTTCTTCAACCTGACTCTGAAGGAAACGCACTTCCTGGAATGGGTCAACAGCAGCTGTCCTCACGTCAAGTCAGTGGTGGGCATGAGGATGAGCCCCGGCCTGGCGGCGCTCTGCTGACGCTTCTTTCAACTGTCTCCATGCAGGTTCATCTTCAAAGGCGACGCCGACGTCTACGTGAACGTGGAGAACATCCTGGAGATGCTCCAGGGCAGGGAGCCGGAGGAGGACCTGTTTGTCGGGGACATCATCGTTCACGCCAAACCCATTCGCCGGCGCACCTCCAAGTATTATGTTCCCGAGTCGGTGTACGGAGGAGGTCTGTACCCCAACTACGCCGGCGGGGGGGGGTTTGTCATGTCGGGTCTCACGGCTCGGAGGCTCAGCGCCGCCTGTCAGCAGGTACCTCACATTTCCTGCTGGTGCTCCATCTTCCTCAGTGTCCATTTTAATAAAAACCCTCTAACTTTTCTTCTAGGTGGAGCTGTTCCCGATCGACGACGTCTTCCTGGGAATGTGCCTCCAGCTGATCGGCGTCAAACCTTTACGCCATCAGGGCTTTCGGACGTTTGGGATCCCCCGGCCGTCTGCGGCGCCCCACCTGCAGACCTTCAACCCCTGTTTCTACAGGGAGCTCATGGTCGTGCACAGCCTCAGTGTCCCACAGATCTGGCTCATGTGGAACCTCCTGCATGACCCCAAACTGAGCTGCCACAACCGGACCGGCCAGACAAGCAGGCCCTTCAGATGGAGGGGGGGCGCCGGAGGGCTGGTGGAGGAGGATTATGGTGAGAAGCAGGTGTTTTACACCCATCAGTGACCGTCTGGAAGGCCGAAAACCTTCAGGACAGCTGTCAGTCTTCCCAGGAGTGGACGTCCCAGCAAGGTCACCCCAAGGTGAAGAAGCCCAGAGCTACATCTCAGACTCTACAGGCCTCAGTTAGCATGTTAAAGGTTAAAGGTCATACATCTCAGACTCTACAGGCCTCAGTTAGCATGTTAAAGGTTAAAGGTCATACATCTCAGACTCTACAGGCCTCAGTTAGCATGCTAAAGGTTAAAGGTCATACATCTCAGACTCTACAGGCCTCAGTTAGCATGTTAAAGGTTAAAGGTCACCCCAAGGTGAAGAAGCCCAGAGCTACATCTCAGATTCTACAGGCCTCAGTTAGCATGTTAAAGGTTAAAGGTCACCCCAAGGTGAAAAAGCCCAGAGCTACATCTCAGACTCTACAGGCCTCAGTTAGCATGTTAAAGGTTAAAGGTCACCCCAAGGTGAAGAAGCCCAGAGCTACATCTCAGACTCTACAGGCCTCAGTTAACATGTTAAAGGTTAAAGGTCACCCCAAGGTGAAAAAGCCCAGAGCTACATCTCAGACTCTACAGGCCTCAGTTAGCATGTTAAAGGTTAAAGGTCACCCCAAGGTGAAGAAGCCCAGAGCTACATCTCAGACTCCACAGGCCTCAGTTAGCATGCTAAAGGTTAAAGGTCACCCCAAGGTGAAAAAGCCCAGAGCTACATCAACCAAGCGTGGTTAGCTGGTTTAACCCCACATGGCGCCGTTAAAACTGTGGCTGAGCAGCAGAGACTCTCTGTGGCAGATATTCCAAGAGAAAAGAACATTTCTATCCATTCCTACGCCTCTCACCTCATCTATTTGTGTCTAAAACGGACCCGAGGTGCAACAGCAGAACCGCTCTTTGTGTTTTTTACTGTTTCAGAACACTAATAAAAGATAAAAGACTGAACTCAGCTGCTGAGCCCAGCTCCGTTTTCTGGTGAAAAACATTAAGATTCTCCTGAATTTCACTTCACTTTCCTGTTGTTCTGGTTCCTGGTTCCTAAAAACACCAAAACTGATCAGATGTCTGTTTCTTTTCTCTGCTTCAAGTCCAAAAGCTGTGAATAAAACATCATTTAGTGACTGAATCCCGTCTCCAGCCTTTTTCTGCCGCCACATTGTTTCATTTCTTCTTATTCAGGCCTTTTTTCCACAGCGTCCCGTCTCTTTTGGAACAGAAATCAGGGCCTCACATCTTTTCACATCCACATTTTATTGTTTTTCACATCCTGTTTGCACACACAGATCATGAACTTTGATGTAAACATCTGTTTAGAGGTTGAATCGGACACAAACGCAGCAAAGCTCAGTCGGACCGATGCTAATCTTTGCTTTACATGGTTTCATTATTGCCTTTTTTCAGTGGACATGCTGCAGAAATCGACCGATTTCCTCATTCACAGAGTTATTTCCAATAGAAAATGCCACAATCCGATGACTTTCACAGGTTTTAATTAATTTAATTAAAATATACTGCGGCCACAGAGAATCGGGGGGGGGCAGAGATGGAGAACAGACGGTACAAAGCATCGAATTAACGAATTAAACGGAGCGGGCTGTTAGAAATACATCAGTCATCCGTCCATTCACTGAGAAGAAGAAACATTCAGGCGCCTGCTTTTCTACGTCAGACACAAACGCCTCAGTTTGGGCCTCAGAAACCGGGCCGGGCCGGGTTCAGAACCATCTCTTTCCTCCCTCTGTCTGCATCCATGTTCGAGTTGGGCCAAGAATAAGCAGTGAGCTCACATTCAGAGGGTGGAGGCCGGCCAGGATCAGCGGGTCGCTTTTTCAGATCCTCCACAAAGTTCTGGGTGTTAAAGCCCGCCGGGCCTGGCCTGAAACGGACCCAGACGGCCGTCAGACTGTCTCACTGTAGAAGGAGATTCATTTCTACAGAGGGAGATGAGGCACAAAGTTCAACAGCTTCTTCTTGATTCTCCGAGATCTGCTTCCACAAAAGCAAGTGGAAATAAAACGTCTGAGTCCAGAACGAATGACAGAACCAGAACCGGAGCGGGGAGCCGTGTCCAGAGCCTGAGAACCAGAAACATCTGGCTCCTGAGGCCACATCTGGTCACACGAGCTATAAAATGTGAGTTTCCCTGCCTGTGAGCTGCTGATCCTGCAGCATCCTGCATGTCTGCAGCCCCCCCACTGCCCTGAAAAAGTGTCCAGAGGTTTCCCAAGTCATCAGCTGTGAGCAGAAAACTCCTTCTGAGGTGAAGTGAATCAGAATAAAGGAGATAAGATAGTGAAAGCCAAGCCATTACGCAGAATACGTGCACACAGCTATTTACAGCATCTGTACATCAGCATCGGCTCCAGAAACATTAAAGTTCACGAAAAGATCATTAAAAGAACAGCTTAAGTACTGGGAAAACATCAAAAGTTGGTTAGAAACTAGAGAAGAGAAGAAGTTCAGCCTCTTTCAGCTCTAAAGTTTCATGTATCAGAGCAGATTTAAAAAAGCATCTGATCCTCAGGTGTTAAAATGAGGAAAACAGCCTCAGATGAACAAATCTCACTGTTTTACCCTCTATAAAAGGCCTCAGTTAGCATGCTAAAGGTTAAAGGTCATACATCTCAGACTCTCCAGGCCTCCGTTAGCATGCTAAAGGCTAAAGGTCACCCCAAGGTGAAGAAGCCCAGAGCTACATCTCAGACTCTACAGGCCTCAGTTAGCATGCTAAAGGTTAAAGGTCACCCCAAGGTGAAAAAGCCCAGAGCTACATCTCAGACTCCACAGGCCTCAGTTAGCATGCTAAAGGTTAAAGGTCACCCCAAGGTGAAAAAGCCCAGAGCTACATCTCAGACTCTACAGGCCTCAGTTAGCATGTTAAAGGTTAAAGGTCATACATCTCAGACTCTACAGGCCTCAGTTAGCATGCTAAAGGTCAAAGGTCATGACAGCACAGTTAGAAAAAGGCTGAACAAGGATGGCTTGTGTGGAAGGGCTGCAGGAGAAAGCCTCTTCTCTCTAAAAAGAACATGGCAGCACAGCTTAGGTTTGCAAAGCTGCATCTGAACAAAGCTCAAGACTTCTGGAACAATGTCCTTTGGACAGACCAGAGCAAAGTGGAGATGTTTGGTCCTAATGCACAGCAGCACGTTTGGAGGAAACCAAACACAGCATATCAGCACAAACACCTCATACCAGCTGTCAAGCACGGTGGTGGAGGGCTGATGATCTGGGCTGGTTCTGCAGCCACAGGACCTGGGCACCTTGCAGTCATTGAGTCCACCATGAACTCCTCTGGATACCAAAGTATTCTAGAGGGGTTCACTTAGTTTTCCACACCCTGCTTCTGTGTTTTGTTCCATAAATAAAGACTCAGTGTTGATCTGAGGTTGGATTCACTGACTTTAACACCTGCTGATGATGATCTTTGTCCTGATACATGAAACTGTTGACCTGAAAGAGGGTTCACTTTCTTTTTCATGACATAATAAACTGAGGTTGGTTTGATGAAAACATTTTCTCACTTTTTGCCGTCAGAACACGTCTTTTGCTTCTTTTAATGTGACAAAAATCATTTAATTAGTTCACCGATTGGTTAGAAACGTACAAAACAACATTTTTTAATCACATATAATGGCCCTGACTCTCAAACATGTGACAGAAATCCATTCAGCAACAACGAGAAAAGAAAAACATCTGTAGGAAGGAACAGAAAAAGATGAACTGAACAGTTTATTGTAATTAAAAGAACTGAAGTTTACAAGCGACGAAGGAATGACTGACGATGTTTCCAAAATGGGCTCAAATGTACGAATCCCAGCTCGCCGACGGGCGTAACCACGGCGACCGCGAGCTGCAGCCGAGTCAGAGGCCTCTGTGGGACCGGTTCTGACCACGTGAAAACATCTGGAACATCTTTGGCTGTAGCATTTGGCAATTAAAAGAAAACGCTGAGCTGAGCTGAAATGCATCGACCAGAAGAAGAAGAAGAAGAAGAGCGGCGAGCAAAGATGGAGGGCGAGGATCTGATCTGACCACGGAGGAAACACACACACACACGAACACGCTGCTGCTCCAGATGTTCCACATCTCAGAGGACGGCGCACCATCAAGTAAAAAGGTGTCAACTAGTGCAAAAATGTAAAAACGGATTTGAAATGAATCCAGGATGAGAGGGGTTGTCACGGCGACGGCGAGGAGGGAACCGGGCCCCGCAGGAGGATGTCAGCACCTGCGGACCAACCGGGCGCCACGTGTTTCAGAAACACCAGCAGCGTTTAAACACATGCAGACGCTTCTGGGAGGGGGCGGAGCCACAGGCGGCGCCCGCCGCAGGTAACACGGCGCTTCCTAACATCGGGGGAGGTTCTGCTCACTTCAGGTTGGACTGGCCCGGTTCTGGACCAGATCTCTCTGAACTGAACGGGATCGGAGAAACGTGGGCAGCTGTTAGTGTGGGTCAGGATGAGTCCTGGTTCTGGTTCTGAGCTCCAAGGCGCCCAAAGCTCCGTGTTCCAGCACCGCCGCCGTGACAGCGGGTCTCAGAAATATTCTGACTGCGCCGGACTGGAAGAATAAATCTCAGAACCCGACAGGAGAAGCTGAAAAATGTCGGGTCCGATTGGTTCCGGAGCGTCTGAGCTGGGCTGGAGTAACTTTGTTCGGTTAGATCAGCTTGTTTAGGAATCTGGCTCTGGGTTAGAAATTCAGTCAGTAGAAGAACTGGACTCGAGTCGGGCCAGAATGGATGTGGTTCTGGTTCTGGTTCAGTGGGAACTACCACAGGACTCGGGTCGTGCTTGACTGGTGATCCGTGGAGCTCCATAGAGGGTCACCGATGCTATGTGGTTGTTCTGCATCACCTGAGGAGGAGGAGAACACAAAGTCAGTCGGGTTTCCTGTAAAACCCACAATTTCACCGCTCCACATGGTTCTGGTTCTGATCCACCACCGGGTCAACAGAAAAGGTGACCCAAACAAGCTGAAAGGAGGCAGAAGTAAGCCTTACTAAATGTTACAGGCACTGTTCACCAAGGTTCTGGTGTAAGAACAAGATGAACCCAGAAGCTTTCCTTTAGCAGAACTCCTTACAACCCTCTGAGCTGCACGGATGAAGAAGCAGCTGTTTATCTGGTTCTGCTTATCGAGCAGAACCAGACAGCCCGAGTAGGTCAGAGCAGAGGAATTCTGGGTCAACCTTTGGGCCTTTTCACATCTGGAAAACCTCCAAAGGAAGAATCCCAGAGGTGTCCTTTTAAAAAGAGGGCAGCATCTCAGCTGGTTTAAAGCGGTTCTACCCAGAGTTCCCCTGGATATCTGAGCTCAGTTCCCCTCTGTAGGTCCAGCCCAATCCCATCCAGCCCGAGTAGGTCAGAGCAGGGGATTCTGGGTCAACCTTTGGGCCTTTTCACATCTGGAAAACCTCCAAAGGAAGAATCCCAGAGGTGTCCTTTTAAAAAGAGGGCAGCATCTCAGCTGGTTTAAAGCGGTTCTACCCAGAGTTCCCCTGGATATCTGAGCTCAGTTACCCTCTGTAGGTCCAGCCCAATCCCATCCACCCCATTCAATCCTGCCATTAAGTTCTATTTCAGGCTAGTCTGAGTCTTACAGGCTTTGGCGCCATCTGCTGATGAGTTTATTTACTGCAAAGCAGGTGATGGAAACAGCAGAATTCACCCCAAACTCTGATTTATCTTCATTGAAGAATCTGTTGCATCACTGCTGTGAAACATTTGATTTAACCCGGTTTATCTGGCCGCTCTGACATCTTAGAAAACAAACTGAAGCGCTTCTTTAGAGGTCTGCTGAGCTGAGAGTTAGCTGCAGACTCGGTGAACTCTGACCTCAGCTGAGATACACAGACAAAAAGGTTCTGACCTCAAAGATCATCCTCTGCAGTCCGAAGCAGAAGGTAGAGCCGAACGGGTTGGTGTTATTGGCCGATGAAGACCTGTGAAACAAACATTCCTCCAGGTTACTGTGGATTACAGACATCTGCAGTGTTCTGCGCTCTGGTTTATTACCTGTGGAGCACCACGGGCTTTTCCATGGGGTGGCCCAGCAGCTCCTGAACCTGATCCCACTGGGACAAACACAGAGTTGGAGACAGCTTTAGAGAGAGAACATTTCCCCAGGTAAATAAAACAGTCCTGTTCATCTCCTGGTTTCCATCACAGGGTCATTACACCTGCGTGAAAAGCTCGATCTGAACAAAAGATTCAAGATAACAACCTCATCATTTTAGTAGAGAAACAGTCTACAACTTATATCTATGTGACATTTGGCCAGATTGATCCTTCATTACTTGCAGATGTGGATTAAATGCGATCCAAAAAAAGTGAATCCTGTAGTTGTTGAAGAGTTATACACCAGAACCAAACAGTTTACATTTACATTTACATAAAAATGATGTAAATAAGGTATAAAATAGGTTTACCAGCCATGGAAATGTTTTAGAGGAAGTGAATCCAGATAAAAACAACTGAAACGTCGTCCTTTAAGAAGTGGACGTAGCCATCGTGACACCACCTGTTGGCCTCTGAAGTTCCACACAATGAACCTGGTGTCATTAGTTTAAAGTTTAAACTGCTGAGACTCGATGGGCCTTTTAAAAAGTTTGAAAACTACGGATAAACTGAACAGAAATATCAGTGTAATTTCTCAGAAGCAGATGGACAATATTCAAGTTCCGACAAAGAATCTTAGTGCTAAAAACTCACTTTTAATCATAAATTATTGCACCTTCTCTTATTTTTTCCAGCATTGAAGGCATATTTGGTTGAGTGCATTGAATAAACAATCGTGTCATCAGGATTTAAAGGGAGACGGACACAAACATCATCCCAAATCTGAGAGGAAGAAATAAACCTCCCAACCATCCCATCCCGGCCATAACATCCCATCCATCCCTACCATAACATCCCATCCATCCCTACCATAACATCCATCCCTACCATCCCATCCCATCCATCCCTGCCATAACATCCCATCCATCCCTACCATAACATCCCATCCATCCCTACCATAACATCCCATCCATCCCTACCATAACATCCCATCCATCCCTACCATCCCATCCATCCCTACCATAAAAAAAAAAAAAACTGTTCTTATGTTCAATATTTAAACTTTGTTTAAATATTGAAATATTGTGGGTGTTTTTTCCTGAAATTTACTGGTTCTACAAACCTCTTTTCATTCAGAACAGATTTAAGAACCTTGATCATCTTGTTTCAGTACAAAAAGTGTCTTTTTTTATAGTTTGTGAGGTCAGGAGACGACATCAGAACACTGATGACTCAGCACTGATGACTTAATCATAAATTATTGCACCTTCTCTTATTTTTTCCAGCATTGAAGGCATATTTGGTTGAGTGCATTGAATAAATAATCGTGTCATCAGGATTTAAAGGGAGACGGACACAAACATCATCCCAAATCTGAGAGGAAGAAATAAACATCCCAACCATCCCATCCCGGCCATAACATCCCATCCATCCCTACCATAACATCCCATCCATCCCTACCATAACATCCATCCCTACCATCCCATCCCATCCATCCCTGCCATAACATCCCATCCATCCCTACCATAACATCCCATCCATCCCTGCCATAACATCCCATCCATCCCTACCATAACATCCCATCCATCCCTGCCATAACATCCCATCCATCCCTACCATAACATCCCATCCATCCCTACCATAAAAAAAAAAAAAACTGTTCTTATGTTCAATATTTAAACTTTGTTTAAATATTGAAATATTGTGGGTGTTTTTTCCTGAAATTTACTGGTTCTACAAACCTCTTTTCATTCAGAACAGATTTAAGAACCTTGATCATCTTGTTTCAGTACAAAAAGTGTCTTTTTTTATAGTTTGTGAGGTCAGGAGACGACATCAGAACACTGATGACTCAGCACTGATGACTTAATCATAAATTATTGCACCTTCTCTTATTTTTTCCAGCATTGAAGGCATATTTGGTTGAGTGCATTGAATAAACAATCGTGTCATCAGGATTTAAAGGGAGACGGACACAAACATCATCCCAAATCTGAGAGGAAGAAATAAACATCCCATCCATCCCTACCATAACATCCCATCCATCCCTACCATCCCATCCCATCCATCCCTGCCATAACATCCCATCCATCCCTGCCATAACATCCCATCCATCCCTACCATCCCATCCCATCCATCCCTACCATAACATCCCATCCATCCATCCATCCCTACCATCAGACCCAGAGACGTTCTGGAGTCACGATTCAACAGTAACTACAATACAAATCTACAGGTGTCAAAAAGAAAATGCATCTAAAAGCAAGGAAATTAGTAAAATAAATAAGATAGAATAAGTAAATGAATACTTAGCAGCTAATAAAATTAATCTAAAACACCACACAATCCCATCATAACCCCATTAATGATTATAAATCATTAAAATCTTTTGGGTTTGTTCAGTGCCCAGGTGACACATAAAAAAAAAAAAACTGTTCTTATGTTCAATATTTAAACTTTGTTTAAATATTGAAATATTGTGGGTGTTTTTTCCTGAAATTTACTGGTTCTACAAACCTCTTTTCATTCAGAACAGATTTAAGAACCTTGGTCGTCTTCTTTCAGTACAAAAAGTGTCTTTTTTTATAGTTTGTGAGGTCAGGAGACGACATCAGAACACTGATGACTCAGCACTGATGACTTAATCATAAATTATTGCACCTTCTCTTATTTTTTCCAGCATTGAAGGCATATTTGGTTGAGTGCATTGAATAAACAATCGTGTCATCAGGATTTAAAGGGAGACGGACACAAACATCATCCCAAATCTGAGAGGAAGAAATAAACATCCCAACCACCCCATCCCGGCCATAACATCCATCCATCCATCCCTACCATCCATCCATCCATCCATCCCTACCATAACATCCATCCCTACCATCCCATCCCATCCATCCCTACCATCCCATCCCATCCATCCCTACCATCCCATCCATCCCTGCCATAACATCCCATCCATCCCTACCATAACATCCCATCCATCCCTGCCATAACATCCCATCCATCCCTACCATAACATCCCATCCATCCCTGCCATAACATCCCATCCATCCCTGCCATCCCATCCATCCCTACCATCCCATCCCATCCATCCCTACCATAACATCCCATCCATCCATCCATCCCTACCATAACATCCCATCCATCCCTACCATCAGACCCAGAGACGTTCTGGAGTCACGATTCAACAGTAACTACAATACAAATCTACAGGTGTCAAAAAGAAAATGCATCTAAAAGCAAGGAAATTAGTAAAATAAATAAGATAGAATAAGTAAATGAATACTTAGCAGCTAATAAAATTAATCTAAAACACCACACAATCCCATCATAACCCCATTAATGATTATAAATCATTAAAATCTTTTGGGTTTGTTCAGTGCCCAGATGACACATAAAAAAAAAAAACTGTTCTTATGTTCAATATTTAAACTTTGTTTAAATATTGAAATATTGTGGGTGTTTTTTCCTGAAATTTACTGGTTCTACAAACCTCTTTTCATTCAGAACAGATTTAAGAACCTTGGTCGTCTTCTTTCAGTACAAAAAGTGTCTTTTTTTATAGTTTGTGAGGTCAGGAGACGACATCAGAACACTGATGACTCAGCACTGATGACTTAATCATAAATTATTGCACCTTCTCTTATTTTTTCCAGCATTGAAGGCATATTTGGTTGAGTGCATTGAATAAACAATCGTGTCATCAGGATTTAAAGGGAGACGGACACAAACATCATCCCAAATCTGAGAGGAAGAAATAAACATCCCAACCATCCCATCCCGGCCATAACATCCATCCATCCATCCCTACCATCCATCCATCCATCCATCCCTACCATAACATCCATCCCTACCATCCCATCCCATCCATCCCTACCATCCCATCCCATCCATCCCTACCATCCCATCCATCCCTGCCATAACATCCCATCCATCCCTACCATAACATCCCATCCATCCCTGCCATAACATCCCATCCATCCCTACCATAACATCCCATCCATCCCTACCATAACATCCCATCCATCCCTACCATAACATCCCATCCATCCCTACCATCCCATCCATCCCTACCATAAAAAAAAAAAAAACTGTTCTTATGTTCAATATTTAAACTTTGTTTAAATATTGAAATATTGTGGGTGTTTTTTCCTGAAATTTACTGGTTCTACAAACCTCTTTTCATTCAGAACAGATTTAAGAACCTTGATCATCTTGTTTCAGTACAAAAAGTGTCTTTTTTTTATAGTTTGTGAGGTCAGGAGACGACATCAGAACACTGATGACTCAGCACTGATGACTTAATCATAAATTATTGCACCTTCTCTTATTTTTTCCAGCATTGAAGGCATATTTGGTTGAGTGCATTGAATAAACAATCGTGTCATCAGGATTTAAAGGGAGACGGACACAAACATCATCCCAAATCTGAGAGGAAGAAATAAACATCCCAACCATCCCATCCCGGCCATAACATCCATCCATCCATCCCTACCATCCATCCATCCATCCATCCCTACCATAACATCCATCCCTACCATCCCATCCCATCCATCCCTACCATCCCATCCCATCCATCCCTACCATCCCATCCATCCCTGCCATAACATCCCATCCATCCCTACCATAACATCCCATCCATCCCTACCATAACATCCCATCCATCCCTACCATAACATCCCATCCATCCCATCCATCCCTACCATAAAAAAAAAAAAAACTGTTCTTATGTTCAATATTTAAACTTTGTTTAAATATTGAAATATTGTGGGTGTTTTTTCCTGAAATTTACTGGTTCTACAAACCTCTTTTCATTCAGAACAGATTTAAGAACCTTGGTCGTCTTCTTTCAGTACAAAAAGTGTCTTTTTTTATAGTTTGTGAGGTCAGGAGACGACATCAGAACACTGATGACTCAGCACTGATGACTTAATCATAAATTATTGCACCTTCTCTTATTTTTTCCAGCATTGAAGGCATATTTGGTTGAGTGCATTGAATAAACAATCGTGTCATCAGGATTTAAAGGGAGACGGACACAAACATCATCCCAAATCTGAGAGGAAGAAATAAACATCCCAACCATCCCATCCCGGCCATAACATCCATCCATCCATCCCTACCATCCATCCATCCATCCATCCCTACCATAACATCCATCCCTACCATCCCATCCCATCCATCCCTACCATCCCATCCCATCCATCCCTACCATCCCATCCATCCCTGCCATAACATCCCATCCATCCCTGCCATAACATCCCATCCATCCCTACCATAACATCCCATCCATCCCTACCATAACATCCCATCCATCCCTACCATAACATCCCATCCATCCCTACCATAACATCCCATCCATCCCTACCATAACATCCCATCCATCCCTGCCATAAGATTCCATCCCTCCAATCCCATCCCAACCCTCCATACTATCCCTACCATCCCATCAGACCCAGAGACGTTCTGGAGTCACAATTTAACAGTAACTACAATACGAATCTACAGGTGTCAAAAAGAAAATGCATCTAAAAGCAAGGAAATTAGTAAAATAAATAAGATAGAATAAGTAAATGAATACTTAGCAGCTAATAAAATTAATCTAAAACACCACACAATCCCATCATAACCCCATTAATGATTATAAATCATTAAAATCTTTTGGGTTTGTTCAGTGCCCAGGTGACACATAAAAAAAAAAAAAAACTGTTCTTATGTTCAATATTTAAACTTTGTTTAAATATTGAAATATTGTGGGTGTTTTTTCCTGAAATTTACTGGTTCTACAAACCTCTTTTCATTCAGAACAGATTTAAGAACCTTGATCATCTTGTTTCAGTACAAAAAGTGTCTTTTTTTGTAGTTTGTGAGGTCAGGAAACGACATCAGAACACTGATGACTCAGCACCTTAGAGGTCCATAACTGACCTTGCTGTAGGTGGTTAAGATGCAGTCCTCGGTCTGAGAATCAGCTCCTTCTAACGAGTCAAAAACAGAGAATGACGTCATGTTAAAGGAGGATCCTTAAAGAAATCCCATCAAAGCATCGGCCCTGATCAGGCAACACCTCACCTTTTTTAATGACGAGTGGAATCTTAAAGTCACATCGATGATATCTGCGACAAAGACACAAAAACGATGAAACGGTGGACTAAAACGTCACAGTAGATCAGGTAAAAATGAAGAATACTACGTGTTAACAGATAAGGAGAAGGACAGAAGACAGTTACATGTTGAAGTTGTAATGTCCAGGATAGTTGGTGTGGAGCACAAACTTCTTCACCAGGTGAGTTGTTGAGTCAAACAGGATGTCCTGAAAAATAAGGCGAGATTATTTCAGCATCATTTGACAGGCCTATCTACTGCAAACACCGGGGGGTTAAACACAGATAAAGGCAGGATCTGAACAGTTCAGGTTCAGCTTGTTTACTTTCCCAGACCAGACAGGTCAGAGGAATTTAGTTACAGCCACCCAAAAATGTCAGAAACGGACCTCAGACCCACGATTCACACACAGCTGGTCCAAAAAACAGCAACCACCGTGTTTTTCTATGTGATTTGATGGGAAAGTCCTCACTGTAACCTTTGGCTGAAGGATATTTCCTGACCATTTGTTTACCGACTTCACTCCAAACTCAACATTTCAGTCAGTGGACTTACTGCAGATACAACAGTAAGAGATACGTGTCTTTATCCAGCTACCAAGAACATGTTTATGCCACATCCAGCAGCGGTAATTACTGTGCTGCAGCAACCATTCACACACAAAAACAACCCATAAACACTCAAGAATAAGAATAAAACTCAGGCTGAGTGCACGCACCACTCCGAGGGTGAAGTAGTTGAAGAAGTAGTCGTTACATTTCGAGGGAACCTGCTTGTGAGGTGACGGAGAGTGGATCTTCATCTGCAAAACAAACACACCATCGAACACTGAATGTGCTTTAAGAAAAAAAAGGAAACATCTGAAAAGCTCAGAGGCTTGTTGGTTTTACTCAGACTCAGAAAATATGTTTTCACGTAGGGATCTTTGAGGTTCTTTGATTTACAAACAGGGCAAAACAAATGCAGTTGGATTTAGGGTTTCAGTCTCTTCAGTATATACTCAGATATGGAAGGCAAATTAGGTCCAACTATAAAGGGCTTTCCATGCAAAATGTGGCGGGATTCATGTCCTCATTCCTCAGAAATCTTTTAGGTGCTCTTCTGGTGAGAGGTCTAAATGGTGGTCTTATAAAGGCAGACCAACTAATATGCAATGTGTCTCACTAATCGGATGCAAGACTCTTCTTGATACATTCAACCAGTCTGAAACAAGCCACAATCGTGAGATCTATTCCTTTTGATGGATCGAGGAATAGATCTTTTGGTCAGAAATGGTCGTTGATTTGGAAGCACTAAGGAAAGACTGACATAGCTCCTGGACACATCATCTGATTTGCAAATAAGTGCCCATCAGGACCGGAGTTGCATGGAAATGGATTAGCGTCAATTACCTTCAAAAAGCATAAATCAATGCAAATGACCCTAGGATGAGCACGGGGGGGTGGGGGGTGCTAGGGTTCCATGATATCTGCAGTCTCTACTCAACAATTAAAGGGGAATTAGCGCAGGTGGTAGAGCACATGCGAGACATAGCGGGATGCCCGCATTCTCCAGGAAGATTTAACTTGCTTGTGTTCTGTGGAGAAAGTCATTTACAGCTAGTAAGTCATTCCGACCTTGTCCTCAGACTTGTAGAAGACTTTATGCGGCGATCCGAGGGCGCCCAGAACATCCTGGCAGGAATCTCCAAAGAAGATGCTCCTCTCCAGGGACCTGACTTTAGCATCAGCCATGGCACCGAGAGCACAACCTGTAGCCATGGAAACCAACAGAAGAGGCTCTCAATCAGTCTCCAGCACTATGGTAACCACGCATTCTTTGGGGGGGTCGTGTCCCCCCCCCAATATTGAAAAAATACCAACCTGTCCCCCCCAATATACAGAAGAAAATATGTAAAATGCATGTTCTCCTTTTATGAACCCTGTCAAGGGATCGGTCTCTTGTTATGTCTTATTTATTTTCAGTGTATTTCCGTGTGTTACCATGGGAACGTAACGGCTGCGCCGCGGTCGCCGTTGTTGATGCTAACACTCTAGCCAATGAGAGTGACCCACCGGCGCCGCCGTCTCAGCAGCGGCTCAACCGCGCCAAGCTCAACAGTGTTACCATGGGAACGTAACGGCTGCGCCGCGGTCGCCGTTGTTGATGCTAACGGCTCAATGAGAGCGACCCACCGGTGCCGCCGTCTCAGCAGCGGCTCTCCTTATCTTTACGTTGGACTTCTACTTTTGACGGAGCCGCTGCTCAACAGAGCAGATTGTACCAGAACAGGAAATCCAACACAGAATCAACAAAATAAACTTCCGCCCCCTTTCAAAATAAAAGAACTTAAAACAAAAATAACAGGCTATTAGACTTTTCGTTGTTAATGCACATTTTGAGACATTGACACAATAGAAATGGACTTAAAAGTCCTCAGCACATTTTTTGTTAAAGGAAAAGTCTGTAATTTGTTACATCATTAGTTATTAAAATATTTCCATAAACATGCTTTGGGTATTTGGCCGTTTTCCATTGGAAGCTGTCCTATTTGCTACAGAACTACTGGAAGAGCATAACTGTAATTGGTAGGTGTGTTTAAGGTCAGTAAACAGTAAGCAACTAACCAAAACAAAGTGGGGGGGCAGTCACTGTCTCGGAGAAATTACACTATTCCTTTAGATGTGAACTTACATGGTCAATGTAGTCCTCTAAACTATGTTCTAAATGTCCAATTTTTCATATATAAATAAAGAATTTTAGATAATGCACTCAACTATTTTGTTTTTCTTGGACCGCTCCAGCAGCAGTTAAAACCAAAGCTCAGCAGGTCCAGTTCCTCACGGCTTTAGTCTTTCATTTAGATCACAGCTGCTGATGCGGTTTGTTTGGATTAGTTCCCTTTGGTTCATTTTTAATTAATTATAAAGGATGATACATTCTGAAAAGGTGGAATAATGAAGAAAAACGTCTTTTATTGGGTAAATAAGATTTTAAAATACACACTCAAGGTGATTTTTATCTTTTTGCCGAAGAGTAAAAATTAGGAAAATAGTTTTTCATGTGATCAGCTGTTTCTGCTTCTGGAGAAAGACCAACAGTCAAAATCACATTAAATTCGTCTTCTTTGTCCAAGTTTTGACTCCGTTCACTACTCTGTCCACGGCGCCACCTGCTGACCGCACTACAGACACGATTATTCACTGAAATGAGCCCCAAGTTTTAAATGTGCTTTACATTTTAAAGGATAAAACGCTCCAGGTCATCCAGACCCAGGAAGAAAGACGGGTTACCTGCAGTGAGGAGGCGGAGCTTGAGCCCCAGAGGCCCTGCTCCGTCTCTCAGTACATCCACACTCTCCGCATAAATGTTGCCAAGGAAACAAGCCAACGGCATGGCAGGAGCCCTGAGGACACAGAGGTAAGTATTAGTGATGCTCGGTTCCTGGTTCAGGACCGTAGAAACGCTCCAAACACGTCAAAAAGTCTTATTTTACACATACAAGGACTTTGCTGTGGTGTGCTGCTGCTGCTTTGTTTCCAGACAATTAGATAAAAACAATCAATAAGAAGTGAAAGAGCAAAGTATTGTGTAGATTTATTGTGCAGTCGTCAGATTTGGCCCCATTGTGGTGGTTAAGCACCTCGTTTCCTGCAGATTGTTGCCAGTGTAGATGTGCATCCTCTTGACCATGGCCCCGTGAGGAATCTGCAGGGAGGTCAAACCCAGAGCCAAGTTATTCACCCGAGGAAAACACAAACATCTGATAGAACACGAGTCGAGTGTCTTATGACAAACGACCCGACCTAAATACGTTTTCCCAGAAGGTCAAAAGGCCGCAGTGACTCAGCAGAATGTATTCAAGCTTTTAGCCTGGCACAATGTTTGAATACACGAAGATTACTCAAATATAAAAGAAATGGGCCGATGATGGGCAAGAAAAGCTTAAACTTTGACCTCTGATGGCCTCAGTGGCTCCTCAGTCTACAGATAAGCTTCAGACTTTAAAAGACTTTGGTCAGAATGTTTGTGGAGAAATGTGTGCAAGAGATATTCTGATAGAAAATCGAATGAACAAATTATGCTATTATTAATGCTATCGGACCATGATAACCGGCAGATTAAAGTAAAGGTTGGGTCACATGAGGTAGTTTTACTTCACCAGAGCACAAAAACCACAAGGTTTCCTCTTACAGATTCAGTATTTAGATGAAGGGGGGGGGGGGGGGGGTGGAGTTCACACCTGTTAAAGAGGGAATTATTTACTGTTTTCTGAGCTTTTAAATTAAATAATACCATAAACTCCTGTGTTAAAGTATGATGGATTAACTCCCAGCTGGTTGTTTTTGTCTTTTTATGAGCGTTTTACTATTTATTATTTTAAATATTTACTATTTACTATCTTTTAACCAACACTAACAGACATATCACTCCTGTTCTTAACTCCCTTCACTGGCTTCCTGTCCTTCATAGAACTGATTTTAAACTTTTAAAGTTTGTTTTTAAAGCTCTTAACAGCCTCACCCCATCGTATTTATCTGAGCTTTTAACTGTAACCCTGGCAGAGCTCTGAGGTCAACAAATCAACTTTTTCTGGAAGTGTTCAGGTCCAAATACAAGCCCTGGGGTGCCCCCAGGCTCTGTAATAAGCTCCCCCCCGAGATGTGCCTTATTTCTGACCTCTGACCTCTTTAAATCTAAGCTAAAAACTTATTTCAGATGGCTTTTAATACCCAGTAGTATGGTGACACTTTTATTTAAAAAAAAAACATGAAAAAGGACCAGAACAAATGCCAAAGATCTTCTTCCTTTTTGTTTCTTACGGGGATAAAACCTATGAATCATTTTCAAAGACACTCCTTCTGTCCTTTGAACCGGAAGGACATGTTTCCATGTTTAAATATGGGTGTGATACTGGATATGACATCACAACATTTTAATACCCAGTAGTATGGTGACACTTTTATATCATCTTATTAAATTTTACTGTTATTTTATTGTTTTTTTACTTATTCTTTTACTTATTTATTATCTGCTGTAAAGCACTTTGGTACCGAAATGGATTGTTGTAAAGGGCTGTAGAAATAAATCACATTTACATGAAGTCTGATATTCACTTCATACACTTAAAGAAGAGTAACTGCAGCTATAAAAACCACAGAAAAGCTTGTTGTTTAAGAACTGAACCGACTTAAACTACACAAATAAAGCCTGTAATAACTGAATTAAAGTGTCATTCACTCCCAATAACATCTTCCTTTCTGTCAATGTTTTTGCAGATTGATGAAGAAACGAAAAGGGTAAAATATTTCAGGTCAACTCGCAGTTTTACCGGAGAACGCTGAGCTCAGAAAGCCACATAAGCAGAGCTTCACAGTCTGATGGAGGGGAATCACCAACCTCACCTCGTATTTTGGAGCTTCATTCCACGAGTCCAGCTGAAAGGAAAACGACAGTCCTCGAAAGTTGAGATGGAACAACTGCTCTGCTGCGTTGTAAACTGGACGGAGAGGACCAGATGTCAATAAAAGGTAACGAAAAGTCAGATAAGAAGAGCTGAGAGGGGATTCTTTGTGACGTACCTCCAGGGTGTGTGGCTCCAAACGACTGGTCGATCTGCTCGATGGTGGGGGCTATGGCCTGGGAGTTGAAATGGACTCCACTGAAACACAGTTAAGCAAATTAACATTTAAAGAGACTGTTTGAACGGGATAAGGACTGAAAGAGAGACATCATTAAAGTAAAATATCAGAGATATTAATGCAGGCAGGTGGACTGAAGGCCGATCTGTAAAAGTGACGGTGGTCCTCTGGTCCGGTGTAGGGACCAGATCTGCTCGGGTTGCCAGGTCTGCTCGGGTTGCCAGGTCTGCCACTCGTAAAAAACTTTATTTTCAATGCAAAATGTATTTGGAAACTGAGCTAATCATGTCAGCATTTCTGTAAAAGTCACAAAAAAACAGCTTTTTTAAGAAAACATAAAGTGATTGGTTACCCCACTGTTTACATTTTATGAATGAAGTATTTTTTGCCAATATGTGGTTGTTTAATAGAAACTCCAACTTTATTACAAACTACATTGCGTCCCATTTCATAAGAACCAGATGTGCTCGGGGGTCAAGTCCCTTTCCAAAGATAATGCTTTGTAAAAGTTTGAGCTCCTCTGGCTGCCCTTAGCCGCCCGCATCAGATCCAAGTCCCTGATGTTAGCTACAAAGAGCTTAATGGAACGGCTCCATCTCCTCGAATGCTCTTGCAAAGGCTTCTGTCCCAACTGGGTCCCTCCGTTGGTCCCAGGATTGTCGTCTAGCAGCTCCTACACCACGCCTAAGACAATCCAAACTCTGTTCATGTGTCGTCCCACGATGGTGGAATGACCTACCGAGCGCTACCAGAACAGGGGCGTCCCTGTCTATCTTCAAGAAGCTCCTGAAAACCCAGCTCTTCAGAGAGCATCTCCTATCCCAGCACTTACCTTGTACTTCCCTCCCCCCTCTATCTCTGCACTTTATCTTTCTGCACTTCCTTCTATGCCTGCACCCTATCTCTACTCTGTCCCCTCTGACAGAGTCGGACTCCTGGGTTCCTTCTATGTAGCTTATTGTTAGCTTTTTATAAAGCTGTTATAGCTTCATTTGTAAGTCGCTTTGGATAAAAGCGTCTGATAAATACAGAAACATAAACTGCTAACTTACAGCTAACTGCTAACGTACAGCTAACTGCTGGACTCGTGGGTTCCTTCTATGTAGCTTATTGTTAGCTTTTTATGTAGCTGTTATATCTTCATTTGTAAGTCGCTTTGGATAAAAGCGTCTGATAAATACAGAAACAGAAACTCTATGCTTGACCGAATAGTTCATAACACATTTTTCTGCAGTTATTTCAGTTTTATTCTGACTTTAAGGTCAATATTGAGAATCCTGGCACGAAAAAGAAAATCCTCGGTGGAAGTAGGACCCGAAAATTAGCCAAAATTCTACAAGAAAAGGTCACATTTAGTCTAAAAATGGATTTGTCAACCAACATTTCACAATGATGTGGTTGATGATGCGCCTTTATGACAACATCTGCACTTAAATGAACCAAATAACTGCTAAAACGTGAATAATAAAGTCTTTCTGCACTTCCTTCTATGCCTGCACCCTATCTCTACTCTGGACTCCTGGGTTCCTTCTATGTAGCTTATTGTTAGCTTTTTATAAAGCTGTTATATCTTCATTTGTAAGTCGCTTTGGATAAAAGCATCTGTTAAATACATAAACATAAACTGCTAACCTACAGCTAACTGCTAACTTACAGCTAACTTCTAACTTACAGCTAACTGCTAACTTACAGCTAACTGCTCGCTTACAGCTAACTTCTAACTTACAGCTAACTGCTAACTTACAGCTAACTGCTAACTTACAGCTAACTGCTAACGTACAGCTAACTGCTAACGTACAGCTAACTGCTGGACTCGTGGGTTCCTTCTATGTAGCTTATTGTTAGCTTTTTATACAGCTGTTATATCTTCATTTGTAAGTCGCTTTTGATAAAAGCGTCTGATAAATACAGAAACATCCTGTTCAGCACTTTCCATCATTGGTGGACTAACAAATTCAACTGAAAATTACAGTCAAACTCTGGTCAAACTGGTCTTCTTCTTCTGAATTATTAACTGCTGTAACGTAGCCTTTATGCTAGATTTTTCACTGCAAACCAAATCTCATGTTAAACACCAGCTGTTTTGCGTGTTTATTTTAGCCACGGCAGCTTTTTGGTGACCAAAATGCTGGATCAGGGTTAGACGAAGAGCAGCTAAGCTTTATGCATTCAGTTGTGACAGTTAGAGGGCGCTGCAGAGCACACAATGTCGGACTCCTGGGTTCCTTCTATGTAGCTTATTGTTAGTTTTTTATAAAGCTGTTATATCTTCATTTGTGAGTCACTTTGGATAAAAGCGTCTGATAAATACAGAAACATAAACTGCTAACCTACAGCTAACTGCTAACTTACAGCTAACTTCTAACTTACAGCTAACTGCTAACTTACAGCTAACTGCTGGACTCCTGGGTTCCTTCTATGGAGCTTATTGTTAGCTCTTTATAAAGCTGTTATATCTTCATTTGTGAGTCGCTTTGGATAAAAGCGTCTGCTAAATACAGAAACAGAAACATAAAAGCCGTCCATGTTTCCTACGAAGAGCCGCGAAAACGACTTCAACAGGTTGGTTTTTTTACTACTTCAGTAAGTTGTCCGGACCAATCACATTCCCTTACGTTGCCGTGCCAACGTCCAGCCAATCAGAGAACGTGACGTCACCAATAGGCGCAGATCTGGTCTCTACACCGGCTTAGAGAAGAGGGCGATGTCTAAGATGTGCACATTAAGCCCAGGAAATGCAGGCTGTGGCTAAGAGTCTCACTCAGCTGCTGTCCGACAGGTTTGCACACATCTACTCACCAGTATTTCAACTTGACTTTGCTCAGGTCATACACTTCAATCACCTGCAACACGGAGGGAAAAACACGGCCTTGTTACCACCGAGGGAGTCAAACATCACCGCCAAGCACCCAGAACAACGATTTTCACCTTGAGTCTCTGATTTGTGGCATCAAACAGCAGTTTAATCCCATCCTGAGTCAGGTTCAGTATGAGGTCATGGCTGAGTGGCGTCTGGAGGGAGATAAACCAAATTAATTCACAGAGAGGCCTCAGATCAGTCTTACACCTGGGTTTCCAACAGCTTCCCTGAGTTAAACCTGAGGGCTGTTCAGGAAAGCTGCTTCAACACGTTCAGGATTCAGGTCGAATCCATAAAGTCAGCACAATATTCTGTCATTTAGAACCAAACTATACATTTTTATGTGTATCGGAAGCATAAAATGCACAGTTTGCTGAGCTGTAACTGACATTTCAAACCAGCTCTACAGGTTTGATATTCAGCTGAAAATCTGTCACTCTGCAGTTAGCTCATAAAATATCAGAAAAGGACTGATTTTGACAGATAACTTATGTTTGAGATGGTTACTAATCTAACTAAAAATCATGAGAAACACTCAAATATCTGAGACTGTAAACCACAGGAAGGTCTTAAAATCTGTCCTGCTGCCCAAAAAAAAGGGATTCTTAGAGAAGCCGATTAACATTTCTGAGACTGGGACTGAAAGCAGTGAGTTTTACCTGTTCGCTGTATAGCACCTGGACATTTTTGATGATGCGGCAGTGTTTCTGGAGGATGGAGATGGCCTGGGAAAATGGCATCCCTGAAAACAAAGACACACACAGTCCAGAATCAGGCTTCCACGCTCTTATTTTCTCTTATTTTTCAGCGTGTTCTGTTTGGCACCCACCTAAGGCGAATTCCCATTGCTCATTTCCTAGTGATCTCTCAGGCACCACCTCCAGATCCAGCATTGGCAAGTAGTGGGGGGCAGCTCACCTCACCTCAAGACACAATGGGACCCGCTGAGGGACCCTCTCTTTCTGCTGGCTCTCCCTGATCACAGCGCTGTCTCACAACAGGAGCTATTTCAATTCATAGCGACCAACTTCTGCATCCAAAGCTGCCAAATTCATGAGTAAAAGCACCCGACAGCTACTCGGTATGTGCTTCGAAGTAAAAAACCCTCCGTCTCTATCTCATAATACTTTAAAATGACGTTAAAATGGCACCGAAGAGCAGTAAAATGCGTTAAATAGTTAAGTGTTCGCCTATTAAAAGCAGGAGCAACACGTTCACAACAGAAGTAACGCAGCTAACACGCACAACTGGTTACCCACAAGGCCAACAGCTGGTTTGTGCGGTTTCCAAATCAATAACAACCTGCAAACACGCAGCCGAGTGGTGCGAATTATCCGAAAGACAAGTTGGACTCAGCGCAGGTCACCAACAGGCTTCAGGCTCCTAAGCAAACATTGCCTGGCTTCAGTTCAGCTAATTCAGTTGCAGTCAGACACATAAAAACACAGATAATGAGTCCCTCGCCGTTAGGTCTCTTATCTGTCACAGTCGGGCGGTTACGAAAGCATCAAATCTTCTGTTTTCTTCGTGCTATCAGCTAACGTTAGCGAACAAGCTAACTGTAACGGTGCCGCGCTCCAAGTAAAAGTATAAATATAAATAACACACATGCAAAAATATCCGCAATTCAAGCCAGAGGACACTAATGTCACGATTCACATTGGCACGACTTAAACAAAGGGAAGTCGTCGGCTGTCGTTGCTGTTTTTCTTTCTTCGCTTCGCCGAAGCTTCAGAGCAGCTAGCTCCACCGCTGCCAGTGAGCCAATTTCGCCGTGCCCGCGACGAGACGCGTCCCCCGTTACCCGTAAACTGGTCAGCCGGTAAACGCACGCCGTGTCCGCGGCTCGGCCTTTACCGTATCTTCAATGTCAGGAGCAGACAAGAGCAACACAGCGTCCAAACAACACCAACTTCAGACATCAACAACAGCCAGCAGGATCAGCTGATAATTCGACTTCCTGTGTTCGACGCACGTCTTTAACTTACGTGATGACGTTTGATCAGCTGACAAAGAGTGTCCAATCAGAGCCGTTGAGCCGTCCCTCCACTTCACTGTGTTTTTTTCAGCTTGAACAAATATTAAACTGATATTCAAACATAAGAAACACAAGAAAAACAACCAAAGACCAAATTAAATTGTAAAGCAAAGCCCATATGTATATTATATATTAGGTTTCTACCGTTAGCGATGTAAAATCGACAGTACAAGAAGTGGAAATTCAGTGTAAATTAGTCTAACGTAACGAAACTCAACTAAGCGATCAATAATTGCTCAAAAGGAGGTCCGATTAAATGCCTTATTACAGAGAATACAAACAACATGGTTTTCTCAAAGTACTTTTCAATTACTTTAATTTCAGATGTTGAAAACATTGCACCTTGCATTAAAGAATGGCATGACTACAAAAGTTTGAGCTACACACACACACATATGCATATATATCTATATATATATATAGATATATATGTATATCTATATATATATATAACCATAGGCATATTGTTCTGCATCATGTGTGATGTTATTCTTTTAGTTTTTAATGAGAAGCCACGTTTTGTAGCTTCAAAGCAGCTCAAACAAAACTCATAAAAATGAGAAAAGTGTCACATGAGAAGGGAAACTTACCTTGGAAATGGACGTTAACAAAAACAAACATGTTAAGATCTGCTGCTTTCACTTTTAGTTTATAAATATTAGAAATATAATCATAATGCAGTGAAGTGATCCTTGACAATGTGACTGTATTAATTCCATTTTTTAAATGTAGTCAGAGTAAAATTACAAGGACTGGATTTTGTAACCTGATTATGTGCAAATCTTTACTTTCCAGATGTTTTTATTTCCTATATTTACCCTAATATAACACCTGTATGCACCACAGATATGTTCTTAAGAGCTTCTGCCTGCAGCTTCTCTGCTCCGCAGTTCCTCCTCCTGGATGATTTTCAAAGGGAACGATTCTTTCTTACAGCTGCTTTTATTTCCCCGCCTGGATCCATACTGTCTCCTGTGTTTATTGTATGACCTGAGGAGAAATTTTAAGGCAGGTTTTGTTGGGATAATTTCTTTCTCCTTTTCTTTTGTTTTATTTGGTTATTAACTTGTGTTTCCCTGTTCCAGCAGGTATCCTTTGAATGGTGTTATGGTGTTTTTCCCCCCTCTTTTCCCTCTTTTCTGTCTTCTCAAACCCCAGCTGGTCGAGGCGGATGGCCACCCTTCCTGGTTCTGGTTCTGCCAGAGGTTTCTTCCTGGTTCTGCCAGAGGTTTCTTCCTGGTTCTGGTTCTCCCAGAGGTTTCTTCCTGGTTCTGGTTCTGCCAGAGGTTTCTTCCTGGTTCTGGTTCTGCCAGAGTAATGTGATGAAAACATAGAAAAAAACAGAAATAATGCTCCCAAATGGAGTCAGAACCCCAGTGTTTGAGACGTGTGGCTGCAGCCTGAAAAACAGGTTGGTATTCCACTTTGATTGTTAAATCCCTTTCATTCTGAGACTCTCTGAGGTTCTCTTTTTATATTTTATATATCTATATATATATATATCTGCTGCTGTCCCAACTTCACATTCAAGATGAACTGATTTATTTAATAAAATGGTAAAACTTCTCAATTTCAACACCTGATATATTTTCTTTGTTCGATTGTGAATAAAATGTTGACTCATGAGATCTGAAACATTATTAAACATTTTCATGTACATTTAATTTGTTGTAAATATAATTTAGTGTTGCATCAGAACATCACCTGGATTCAACATCATAAGTTACTGTGAGCCTCTGGAAGCTGCGTTTTTGTATTAAAGCCACAAATAGACAGTAATAAAAGTGAAAAAAAAACAGCAGATAAGTGTAATAAATAGTTTAAAAAGCAGAAAAGTCACGAACATCATTGTAATTTTCTTCCTGGAAGGTGAAAACCAAGATAATTAACTCCTGTCTTTGTTGCTATCGAGCATCAATATGAAATTGAAGGAGGTTAACATCTTAAATGTATTGTTTGGGAATAACAGAAAAATTAAAATAGCACGATGATGGTTTATTTTGAAAGTTGAAACAAAAGGTTATGATTTAACATAATATTCTTCAATACAGTCACAATAAGGTATAAAATAAATGTAAAAAGCGAGTTTTTAAACAGAAATAACCAGATAAACATGGATTTTTGTGCTAAGGCTGTTAGCATCGTCAGAGGGTTCCAGGTTCAACTCCCGGCTGGTTCTGTCTGTGTGTCTGTTCCTCCCACCGTCCAAAAACATGCTGTCAGGTTACCTGGTGACTCTAAAACTGTCCTTAGGAGTGATTTTGAGTGGTTCTGGTTCTGCCAGAGGTTTCTTCTTGGTTCTGGTTCTGCCAGAGGTTTCTTCCTGGTTCTGCCAGAGGTTTCTTCCTGGTTCTGGTTCTGCCAGAGGTTTCTTCCTGGTTCTGGTTCTGCCAGAGGTTTCTTCCTGGTTCTGGTTCTGCCAGAGGTTTCTTCCTGAGTGTGGTTCTGCCAGAGGTTTCTTCCTGGTTCTGGTTCTGCCAGAGGTTTCTTCCTGGTTCTGCCAGAGGTTTCTTCCTGGTTCTGCCAGAGGTTTCTTCCTGGTTCTGCCAGAGGTTTCTTCCTGGTTCTGGTTCTGCCAGAGGTTTCTTCCTGGTTCTGGTTCTGCCAGAGGTTTCTTCCTGGTTCTGGTTCTGCCAGAGGTTTCTTCCTGAGTGTGGTTCTGCCAGAGGTTTCTTCCTGGTTCTGGTTCTGCCAGAGGTTTCTTCCTGGTTCTGCCAGAGGTTTCTTCCTGAGTCTGGTTCTGCCAGAGGTTTCTTCCTGGTTCTGCCAGAGGTTTCTTCCTGGTTCTGCCAGAGGTTTCTTCCTGGTTCTGGTTCTGCCAGAGGTTTCTTCCTGAGTCTGGTTCTGCCAGAGGTTTCTTCCTGGTTCTGGTTCTGTCAGAGGTTTCTTCCTGGTTCTGGTTCTGCCAGAGGTTTCTTCCTGAGTCTGGTTCTGCCAGAGGTTTCTTCCTGGTTCTGCCAGAGGTTTCTTCCTGGTTCTGGTTCTTCCAGAGGTTTCTTCCTGGTTCTGGTTCTGCCAGAGGTTTCTTCCTGGTTCTGGTTCTGCCAGAGGTTTCTTCCTGAGTCTGGTTCTGCCAGAGGTTTCTTCCTGGTTCTGGTTCTGCCAGAGGTTTCTTCCTGGTTCTGGTTCTGTCAGAGGTTTCTTCCTGGTTCTGGTTCTGCCAGAGGTTTCTTCCTGAGTCTGGTTCTGCCAGAGGTTTCTTCCTGGTTCTGGTTCTTCCAGAGGTTTCTTCCTGGTTCTGGTTCTGCCAGAGGTTTCTTCCTGAGTCTGCCAGAGGTTTCTTCCTGGTTCTGGTTCTGCCAGAGGTTTCTTCCTGAGTCTGGTTCTGCCAGAGGTTTCTTCCTGAGTCTGGTTCTGCCAGAGGTTTCTTCCTGGTTCTGGTTCTTCCAGAGGTTTCTTCCTGGTTCTGGTTCTGCCAGAGGTTTCTTCCTGGTTCTGCCAGAGGTTTCTTCCTGGTTCTGGTTCTGCCAGAGGTTTCTTCCTGAGTCTGGTTCTGCCAGAGGTTTCTTCCTGGTTCTGGTTCTGTCAGAGGTTTCTTCCTGGTTCTGGTTCTTCCAGAGGTTTCTTCCTGGTTCTGGTTCTGTCAGAGGTTTCTTCCTGGTTCTGTCAGAGGTTTCTTCCTGGTTCTGGTTCTGCCAGAGGTTTCTTCCTGGTTCTGCCAGAGGTTTCTTCCTGGTTCTGGTTCTGCCAGTGGTTTCTTCCTGGTTCTGGTTCTGTCAGAGGTTTCTTCCCGAGTCTGGTTCTGCCAGAGGTTTCTTCCTGGTTCTGGTTCTGCCAGAGGTTTCTTCCTGGTTCTGCCAGAGGTTTCTTCCTGAGTCTGGTTCTGCCAGAGGTTTCTTCCTGGTTCTGGTTCTGCCAGAGGTTTCTTCCTGGTTCTGGTTCTGTCAGAGGTTTCTTCCTGGTTCTGGTTCTTCCAGAGGTTTCTTCCTGGTTCTGGTTCTGTCAGAGGTTTCTTCCTGGTTCTGTCAGAGGTTTCTTCCTGGTTCTGGTTCTGCCAGAGGTTTCTTCCTGGTTCTGGTTCTGCCAGAGGTTTCTTCCTGGTTCTGGTTCTGCCAGTGGTTTCTTCCTGGTTCTGGTTCTGTCAGAGGTTTCTTCCCGAGTCTGGTTCTGCCAGAGGTTTCTTCCTGGTTCTGGTTCTGCCAGAGGTTTCTTCCTGGTTCTGCCAGAGGTTTCTTCCTGGTTCTGGTTCTGCCAGAGGTTTCTTCCCGAGTCTGGTTCTGCCAGAGGTTTCTTCCTGGTTCTGCCAGAGGTTTCCTCCTGGTTCTGGTTCTGCCAGAGGTTTCTTCCTGGTTCTGGTTCTGCCAGAGGTTTCTTCCTGAGTCTGGTTCTGCCAGAGGTTTCTTCCTGGTTCTGGTTCTGCCAGAGGTTTCTTCCTGGTTCTGTCAGAGGTTTCTTCCTGAGTCTGGTTCTGCCAGAGGTTTCTTCCTGGTTCTGGTTCTGCCAGAGGTTTCTTCCTGGTTCTGCCAGAGGTTTCTTCCTGGTTCTGGTTCTGCCAGAGGTTTCTTCCTGGTTCTGGTTCTACCAGAGGTTTCTTCCTGGTTCTGGTTCTGCCAGAGGTTTCTTCCTGGTTCTGCCAGAGGTTTCTTCCTGGTTCTGTCAGATGTTTCTTCCTGGTTCTGGTTCTGCCAGAGGTTTCTTCCTGGTTCTGGTTCTGCCAGAGGTTTCTTCCTGGTTCTGCCAGAGGTTTCTTCCTGGTTCTGGTTCTGCCAGTGGTTTCTTCCTGGTTCTGGTTCTGTCAGAGGTTTCTTCCCGAGTCTGGTTCTGCCAGAGGTTTCTTCCTGGTTCTGGTTCTGCCAGAGGTTTCTTCCTGGTTCTGCCAGAGGTTTCTTCCTGAGTCTGGTTCTGCCAGAGGTTTCTTCCTGGTTCTGGTTCTGCCAGAGGTTTCTTCCTGGTTCTGGTTCTGTCAGAGGTTTCTTCCTGGTTCTGGTTCTTCCAGAGGTTTCTTCCTGGTTCTGGTTCTGTCAGAGGTTTCTTCCTGGTTCTGTCAGAGGTTTCTTCCTGGTTCTGGTTCTGCCAGAGGTTTCTTCCTGGTTCTGGTTCTGCCAGTGGTTTCTTCCTGGTTCTGGTTCTGTCAGAGGTTTCTTCCCGAGTCTGGTTCTGCCAGAGGTTTCTTCCTGGTTCTGGTTCTGCCAGAGGTTTCTTCCTGGTTCTGCCAGAGGTTTCTTCCTGGTTCTGGTTCTGCCAGAGGTTTCTTCCCGAGTCTGGTTCTGCCAGAGGTTTCTTCCTGGTTCTGCCAGAGGTTTCCTCCTGGTTCTGGTTCTGCCAGAGGTTTCTTCCTGGTTCTGGTTCTGCCAGAGGTTTCTTCCTGAGTCTGGTTCTGCCAGAGGTTTCTTCCTGGTTCTGGTTCTGCCAGAGGTTTCTTCCTGGTTCTGTCAGAGGTTTCTTCCTGAGTCTGGTTCTGCCAGAGGTTTCTTCCTGGTTCTGGTTCTGCCAGAGGTTTCTTCCTGGTTCTGTCAGATGTTTCTTCCTGGTTCTGGTTCTGCCAGAGGTTTCTTCCTGGTTCTGGTTCTGCCAGAGGTTTCTTCCTGGTTCTGCCAGAGGTTTCTTCCTGGTTCTGTCAGAGGTTTCTTCCTGAGTCTGGTTCTGCCAGAGGTTTCTTCCTGGTTCTGGTTCTGCCAGAGGTTTCTTCCTGGTTCTGCCAGAGGTTTCTTCCTGGTTCTGGTTCTGCCAGAGGTTTCTTCCTGGTTCTGGTTCTGCCAGAGGTTTCTTCCTGGTTCTGTCAGATGTTTCTTCCTGGTTCTGGTTCTGCCAGAGGTTTCTTCCTGGTTCTGTCAGATGTTTCTTCCTGGTTCTGGTTCTGCCAGAGGTTTCTTCCTGGTTCTGGTTCTGCCAGAGGTTTCTTCCTGGTTCTGGTTCTGCCAGAGGTTTCTTCCTGAGTCTGGTTCTGCCAGAGGTTTCTTCCTGGTTCTGGTTCTGCCAGAGGTTTCTTCCTGGTTCTGCCAGAGGTTTCTTCCTGAGTCTGGTTCTGCCAGAGGTTTCTTCCTGGTTCTGGTTCTGCCAGAGGTTTCTTCCTGGTTCTGGTTCTGTCAGAGGTTTCTTCCTGGTTCTGGTTCTTCCAGAGGTTTCTTCCTGGTTCTGGTTCTGTCAGAGGTTTCTTCCTGGTTCTGTCAGAGGTTTCTTCCTGGTTCTGGTTCTGCCAGAGGTTTCTTCCTGGTTCTGGTTCTGCCAGTGGTTTCTTCCTGGTTCTGGTTCTGTCAGAGGTTTCTTCCCGAGTCTGGTTCTGCCAGAGGTTTCTTCCTGGTTCTGGTTCTGCCAGAGGTTTCTTCCTGGTTCTGCCAGAGGTTTCTTCCTGGTTCTGGTTCTGCCAGAGGTTTCTTCCCGAGTCTGGTTCTGCCAGAGGTTTCTTCCTGGTTCTGCCAGAGGTTTCCTCCTGGTTCTGGTTCTGCCAGAGGTTTCTTCCTGGTTCTGGTTCTGCCAGAGGTTTCTTCCTGAGTCTGGTTCTGCCAGAGGTTTCTTCCTGGTTCTGGTTCTGCCAGAGGTTTCTTCCTGGTTCTGTCAGAGGTTTCTTCCTGAGTCTGGTTCTGCCAGAGGTTTCCTCCTGGTTCTGGTTCTGCCAGAGGTTTCTTCCTGGTTCTGCCAGAGGTTTCTTCCTGGTTCTGGTTCTGCCAGAGGTTTCTTCCTGGTTCTGGTTCTACCAGAGGTTTCTTCCTGGTTCTGGTTCTGCCAGAGGTTTCTTCCTGGTTCTGTCAGAGGTTTCTTCCTGAGTCTGGTTCTGCCAGAGGTTTCTTCCTGGTTCTGGTTCTGCCAGAGGTTTCTTCCTGGTTCTGTCAGATGTTTCTTCCTGGTTCTGGTTCTGCCAGAGGTTTCTTCCTGGTTCTGGTTCTGCCAGAGGTTTCTTCCTGGTTCTGGTTCTGCCAGAGGTTTCTTCCTGGTTCTGTCAGAGGTTTCTTCCTGAGTCTGGTTCTGCCAGAGGTTTCTTCCTGGTTCTGGTTCTGCCAGAGGTTTCTTCCTGGTTCTGCCAGAGGTTTCTTCCTGGTTCTGGTTCTGCCAGAGGTTTCTAACTGGTTCTGCCAGAGGTTTCTTCCTGGTTCTGGTTCTGCCAGAGGTTTCTTCCTGGTTCTGGTTCTGCCAGAGGTTTCTTCCTGGTTCTGCCAGAGGTTTCTTCCTGGTTCTGGTTCTGCCAGAGGTTTCTTCCTGGTTCTGGTTCTGCCAGAGGTTTCTTCCTGGTTCTGTCAGATGTTTCTTCCTGGTTCTGGTTCTGCCAGAGGTTTCTTCCTGGTTCTGGTTCTGCCAGAGGTTTCTTCCTGGTTCTGCCAGAGGTTTCTTCCTGGTTCTGGTTCTGCCAGAGGTTTCTTCCTGGTTCTGGTTCTGCCAGTGGTTTCTTCCTGGTTCTGGTTCTGTCAGAGGTTTCTTCCCGAGTCTGGTTCTGCCAGAGGTTTCTTCCTGGTTCTGGTTCTGCCAGAGGTTTCTTCCTGGTTCTGCCAGAGGTTTCTTCCTGGTTCTGGTTCTGCCAGAGGTTTCTTCCCGAGTCTGGTTCTGCCAGAGGTTTCTTCCTGGTTCTGCCAGAGGTTTCCTCCTGGTTCTGGTTCTGCCAGAGGTTTCTTCCTGGTTCTGGTTCTGCCAGAGGTTTCTTCCTGAGTCTGGTTCTGCCAGAGGTTTCTTCCTGGTTCTGGTTCTGCCAGAGGTTTCTTCCTGGTTCTGTCAGAGGTTTCTTCCTGAGTCTGGTTCTGCCAGAGGTTTCTTCCTGGTTCTGGTTCTGCCAGAGGTTTCTTCCTGGTTCTGCCAGAGGTTTCTTCCTGGTTCTGGTTCTGCCAGAGGTTTCTTCCTGGTTCTGGTTCTACCAGAGGTTTCTTCCTGGTTCTGGTTCTGCCAGAGGTTTCTTCCTGGTTCTGCCAGAGGTTTCTTCCTGGTTCTGTCAGATGTTTCTTCCTGGTTCTGGTTCTGCCAGAGGTTTCTTCCTGGTTCTGGTTCTGCCAGAGGTTTCTTCCTGGTTCTGGTTCTGCCAGAGGTTTCTTCCTGGTTCTGCCAGAGGTTTCTTCCTGGTTCTGGTTCTGCCAGTGGTTTCTTCCTGGTTCTGGTTCTGTCAGAGGTTTCTTCCCGAGTCTGGTTCTGCCAGAGGTTTCTTCCTGGTTCTGGTTCTGCCAGAGGTTTCTTCCTGGTTCTGCCAGAGGTTTCTTCCTGAGTCTGGTTCTGCCAGAGGTTTCTTCCTGGTTCTGGTTCTGCCAGAGGTTTCTTCCTGGTTCTGGTTCTGTCAGAGGTTTCTTCCTGGTTCTGGTTCTTCCAGAGGTTTCTTCCTGGTTCTGGTTCTGTCAGAGGTTTCTTCCTGGTTCTGTCAGAGGTTTCTTCCTGGTTCTGGTTCTGCCAGAGGTTTCTTCCTGGTTCTGGTTCTGCCAGTGGTTTCTTCCTGGTTCTGGTTCTGTCAGAGGTTTCTTCCCGAGTCTGGTTCTGCCAGAGGTTTCTTCCTGGTTCTGGTTCTGCCAGAGGTTTCTTCCTGGTTCTGCCAGAGGTTTCTTCCTGGTTCTGGTTCTGCCAGAGGTTTCTTCCCGAGTCTGGTTCTGCCAGAGGTTTCTTCCTGGTTCTGCCAGAGGTTTCCTCCTGGTTCTGGTTCTGCCAGAGGTTTCTTCCTGGTTCTGGTTCTGCCAGAGGTTTCTTCCTGAGTCTGGTTCTGCCAGAGGTTTCTTCCTGGTTCTGGTTCTGCCAGAGGTTTCTTCCTGGTTCTGTCAGAGGTTTCTTCCTGAGTCTGGTTCTGCCAGAGGTTTCTTCCTGGTTCTGGTTCTGCCAGAGGTTTCTTCCTGGTTCTGTCAGATGTTTCTTCCTGGTTCTGGTTCTGCCAGAGGTTTCTTCCTGGTTCTGCCAGAGGTTTCTTCCTGGTTCTGTCAGAGGTTTCTTCCTGAGTCTGGTTCTGCCAGAGGTTTCTTCCTGGTTCTGGTTCTGCCAGAGGTTTCTTCCTGGTTCTGCCAGAGGTTTCTTCCTGGTTCTGGTTCTGCCAGAGGTTTCTTCCTGGTTCTGGTTCTGCCAGAGGTTTCTTCCTGGTTCTGTCAGATGTTTCTTCCTGGTTCTGGTTCTGCCAGAGGTTTCTTCCTGGTTCTGGTTCTGCCAGAGGTTTCTTCCTGGTTCTGTCAGATGTTTCTTCCTGGTTCTGGTTCTGCCAGAGGTTTCTTCCTGGTTCTGGTTCTGCCAGAGGTTTCTTCCTGGTTCTGGTTCTGCCAGAGGTTTCTTCCCGAGTCTGGTTCTGCCAGAGGTTTCTTCCTGGTTCTGGTTCTGCCAGAGGTTTCTTCCTGGTTCTGCCAGAGGTTTCTTCCTGAGTCTGGTTCTGCCAGAGGTTTCTTCCTGGTTCTGGTTCTGCCAGAGGTTTCTTCCTGGTTCTGGTTCTGTCAGAGGTTTCTTCCTGGTTCTGGTTCTTCCAGAGGTTTCTTCCTGGTTCTGGTTCTGTCAGAGGTTTCTTCCTGGTTCTGTCAGAGGTTTCTTCCTGGTTCTGGTTCTGCCAGAGGTTTCTTCCTGGTTCTGGTTCTGCCAGAGGTTTCTTCCTGGTTCTGGTTCTGCCAGTGGTTTCTTCCTGGTTCTGGTTCTGTCAGAGGTTTCTTCCCGAGTCTGGTTCTGCCAGAGGTTTCTTCCTGGTTCTGGTTCTGCCAGAGGTTTCTTCCTGGTTCTGCCAGAGGTTTCTTCCTGGTTCTGGTTCTGCCAGAGGTTTCTTCCCGAGTCTGGTTCTGCCAGAGGTTTCTTCCTGGTTCTGCCAGAGGTTTCCTCCTGGTTCTGGTTCTGCCAGAGGTTTCTTCCTGGTTCTGGTTCTGCCAGAGGTTTCTTCCTGAGTCTGGTTCTGCCAGAGGTTTCTTCCTGGTTCTGGTTCTGCCAGAGGTTTCTTCCTGGTTCTGTCAGAGGTTTCTTCCTGAGTCTGGTTCTGCCAGAGGTTTCTTCCTGGTTCTGGTTCTGCCAGAGGTTTCTTCCTGGTTCTGCCAGAGGTTTCTTCCTGGTTCTGGTTCTGCCAGAGGTTTCTTCCTGGTTCTGGTTCTACCAGAGGTTTCTTCCTGGTTCTGGTTCTGCCAGAGGTTTCTTCCTGGTTCTGTCAGAGGTTTCTTCCTGAGTCTGGTTCTGCCAGAGGTTTCTTCCTGGTTCTGGTTCTGCCAGAGGTTTCTTCCTGGTTCTGTCAGATGTTTCTTCCTGGTTCTGGTTCTGCCAGAGGTTTCTTCCTGGTTCTGGTTCTGCCAGAGGTTTCTTCCTGGTTCTGGTTCTGCCAGAGGTTTCTTCCTGGTTCTGTCAGAGGTTTCTTCCTGAGTCTGGTTCTGCCAGAGGTTTCTTCCTGGTTCTGGTTCTGCCAGAGGTTTCTTCCTGGTTCTGCCAGAGGTTTCTTCCTGGTTCTGGTTCTGCCAGAGGTTTCTAACTGGTTCTGCCAGAGGTTTCTTCCTGGTTCTGGTTCTGCCAGAGGTTTCTTCCTGGTTCTGGTTCTGCCAGAGGTTTCTTCCTGGTTCTGCCAGAGGTTTCTTCCTGGTTCTGGTTCTGCCAGAGGTTTCTTCCTGGTTCTGTCAGATGTTTCTTCCTGGTTCTGGTTCTGCCAGAGGTTTCTTCCTGGTTCTGGTTCTGCCAGAGGTTTCTTCCTGGTTCTGTCAGATGTTTCTTCCTGGTTCTGGTTCTGCCAGAGGTTTCTTCCTGGTTCTGGTTCTGCCAGAGGTTTCTTCCTGGTTCTGTCAGATGTTTCTTCCTGGTTCTGGTTCTGCCAGAGGTTTCTTCCTGGTTCTGGTTCTGCCAGAGGTTTCTTCCTGGTTCTGGTTCTGCCAGAGGTTTCTTCCCGAGTCTGGTTCTGCCAGAGGTTTCTTCCTGGTTCTGGTTCTGCCAGAGGTTTCTTCCTGGTTCTGCCAGAGGTTTCTTCCTGAGTCTGGTTCTGCCAGAGGTTTCTTCCTGGTTCTGGTTCTGCCAGAGGTTTCTTCCTGGTTCTGGTTCTGTCAGAGGTTTCTTCCTGGTTCTGGTTCTTCCAGAGGTTTCTTCCTGGTTCTGGTTCTGTCAGAGGTTTCTTCCTGGTTCTGTCAGAGGTTTCTTCCTGGTTCTGGTTCTGCCAGAGGTTTCTTCCTGGTTCTGGTTCTGCCAGAGGTTTCTTCCTGGTTCTGGTTCTGCCAGTGGTTTCTTCCTGGTTCTGGTTCTGTCAGAGGTTTCTTCCCGAGTCTGGTTCTGCCAGAGGTTTCTTCCTGGTTCTGGTTCTGCCAGAGGTTTCTTCCTGGTTCTGCCAGAGGTTTCTTCCTGGTTCTGGTTCTGCCAGAGGTTTCTTCCCGAGTCTGGTTCTGCCAGAGGTTTCTTCCTGGTTCTGCCAGAGGTTTCCTCCTGGTTCTGGTTCTGCCAGAGGTTTCTTCCTGGTTCTGGTTCTGCCAGAGGTTTCTTCCTGAGTCTGGTTCTGCCAGAGGTTTCTTCCTGGTTCTGGTTCTGCCAGAGGTTTCTTCCTGGTTCTGTCAGAGGTTTCTTCCTGAGTCTGGTTCTGCCAGAGGTTTCTTCCTGGTTCTGGTTCTGCCAGAGGTTTCTTCCTGGTTCTGCCAGAGGTTTCTTCCTGGTTCTGGTTCTGCCAGAGGTTTCTTCCTGGTTCTGGTTCTACCAGAGGTTTCTTCCTGGTTCTGGTTCTGCCAGAGGTTTCTTCCTGGTTCTGTCAGAGGTTTCTTCCTGAGTCTGGTTCTGCCAGAGGTTTCTTCCTGGTTCTGGTTCTGCCAGAGGTTTCTTCCTGGTTCTGTCAGATGTTTCTTCCTGGTTCTGGTTCTGCCAGAGGTTTCTTCCTGGTTCTGGTTCTGCCAGAGGTTTCTTCCTGGTTCTGGTTCTGCCAGAGGTTTCTTCCTGGTTCTGTCAGAGGTTTCTTCCTGAGTCTGGTTCTGCCAGAGGTTTCTTCCTGGTTCTGGTTCTGCCAGAGGTTTCTTCCTGGTTCTGCCAGAGGTTTCTTCCTGGTTCTGGTTCTGCCAGAGGTTTCTTCCTGGTTCTGGTTCTGCCAGAGGTTTCTTCCTGGTTCTGGTTCTGCCAGAGGTTTCTTCCTGGTTCTGCCAGAGGTTTCTTCCTGGTTCTGGTTCTGCCAGAGGTTTCTTCCTGGTTCTGTCAGATGTTTCTTCCTGGTTCTGGTTCTGCCAGAGGTTTCTTCCTGGTTCTGGTTCTGCCAGAGGTTTCTTCCTGGTTCTGCCAGAGGTTTCTTCCTGGGTCTGGTTCTGCCAGAGGTTTCTTCCTGGTTCTGGTTCTGCCAGAGGTTTCTTCCTGTTAAAGGGAGTCGTTCCTTTCCACAGTCCCTCAGGCTCAGGACGGGAGATTGGACTGAAGACAAGTTTCGGTCCAATCTGTTGGTTCCCTTAGCTCGGATATTATTTTTGAATTGGCTCCATGTGAATTAATTGGATTATGATTACAATGAATTGAATTCCAATTGGCTTGAATTGGACTTTATTACTTAAGTGCCTTGAGATGACTGTAATTGTTGTAATCTGAGGCTTTATAAATAAAGTTTAATTGAATTGGTGTAAATAACAGAAACAAATACAAGAATCGATATAAGTTTATTATGACAAGCATCCAACATTTTGAAATGAATATCTCACTGTCAAACTTTTCTGAGGGAACAAGTTCAACCCTAAAATAGATAGAAACACAGAGCACACACACACAAAGGGAGGAAAACTGAAAGAGTGTGCACAAGCTACTAAACATCCGAGTTTTAAAGTATAAATAACTTAAACAAATAAGATTACCAAGTAAAAAAAAGGAAGAAAGAGCATGTCTGTGGTTTATGGTTTGCCTTAATGCCTGCATTAAGAAAACTGAGGGAAGGATTGAAGCGAAGGTGTTTTCATGGGTGTAATTTTACGCTGGGCGGGCAGTTTGTGGTCACTAACTACAACCTTTACCCGGTTATTTACACCGAACCCCCTGCTGATGTGTCTTAACCTGAGCTCCATGTTTAAGTCCTAAAAGAGCAGTTTTCAGCCAACAACAACAACAACTCAGCACATTTAAGCGTCCCGAACAATGCTGCTTCCAACACCTTCCTCCTGCCCACTGTCCTCCACTGCAGAAAATGATCAATGATCATAAAATATGGATCCATCTACATCATTAACCATTGGCCACTGTAACAGCTGCATTTAGCTTAGCCTGAACCTCATAATGGGCCAAAACCTGCCCTATCCTCACTGTGCAGCCATTCATTTAACTTCCTGCTGTCAACATCAGCCGAACTGCTCAATAAAAAGCATCTAAACTGACACATTCTGCACATTCTTCACTATGCACTGAGTCGCGAGGCTAGCTAACCTGAGAAAACATTTTCTTTGCCGTCTCCCAAATTTCTGTAGGAAACAAAACTTCCAGAGAAAATTAGATCTTCTGACCAAAGGTTAAATATTTAAGTGAAGAATCCAAATGTCAAGATGAGCTTTTTTGTTTTCAAACCTCGACTCGGACGCAGTTGCAGACAGAACCTGAAGAAATATCCAAAAAGAGCCTTTTAGGTCATCCTGATATTTCAAAATTGTATAATTTGTTTAGTCGATCTACAGGAAACATTATCAGCCTGTATTTTTTTGTAAAACCCAATAAAATGCTTAAAATCAGACTGAAAAGAAAAGAAATTATGGACAAAACATCTTTCTTTGATAACATAATTATAAAATTAAAAAGAGCTTCTAGTTGCAAAATAGAAAAACATTTATGCTGCCTGATAACAGAGTTTAATCCACAATCACATGGCTTTACTTTTAAAAAAAAGGAAACTTTAATAATAATAATAAAAATAAAAGAGCACAAGAAAATAAAGCAACAAAAGTCCTCAAACCTCCTAATTTTCTGGAGACATTTTGTGTTTTCCTTAAACTCAGATTTACATAAAATAACCTACTGCTGCAGCTACAACTTCATAAGAAAGCTGAAAGATGTACAAAAATGAAGACATACAGAAGTGAGAAGAAATATAAAAGGTAAACATCATGACTTTCACTCAGAGACAAACAAACCATTTCATTCCACGAGTGCTGTGACAGGACAGGGAAGAGTGGGCTGCACTTTACAGTCCTGCAATGAAATATCTGGGTGACTGATGGGTGGATGCTGTGGCTTCACCTGTGAAACAGACTGTGGAGCCTGGTTTTTAATGTTTATTGAGGTACAATTCTGGCCGAATCTTGTGATCAGATGAGATTTTGCATGAATTTTGGAAGTTCTTTATCTTTTTCTCTGAATAGGAATCAAAAGCAGTGACAGAAAACCTGTAAAGGTGAAGGTTTACTGCCATTTGCTGCTGGAGAGCCCCATATTTGCTGAGATTTACATTAAATTTTTAATCCAATAATAACCTTTATTCTTATCTCGATTACATGTGTTCGGTCTCCAGTTTATTGGGGGCTTGTCCGGGATCCTAATGATCACGAATACACGAACACGAACGCTTAAAATATCAGCTGAATTGATTGATTATGTTAATATAAATATCTCTCCATTTCTTTTAAATGAAATGTTACTTTAGTTTTTTTTATCATGAACCATTTCTGCATTAGTTTTGGATTCGGGGAGGTCGTCCTTAACCCGAGCTCTGCAGAGTTCAGTTTTATAGGTGAAGGCGCACCTGTAGTGCTATTTCAGAAGTTATGTACTGAATGACACCTGTAAAGGTGAAGGTTTACTGTCATTTGCTGCTGGAGAGCTCCATATTTGCTTTTACCTCAGAGATTTACATTCAATTTTTAATCCAATAATAACCTTTATTCTTATCTCGATTACATGTGTTCGGTCTGCAGTTTATTGGGGGCTTGTCCGGGATCCTAATGGTCATGAACACTTGAGCAGAGTGGCATAAAGGTGAAGGTTTACTGCCATTTGCTGCTGGAGAGTCCCATATTTGCTGAGCTTTACATTCAATTTTGAATCCAATAATAACCTTTATTCTTATCTCGATTACATGTGTTCGGTCTCCAGTTTATTGGGGGCTTGTCCGGGATCCTAATGATCACGAACACTTGAGCAGAGTGGCATTTGTTCTTCTCAAATGCTGCCTCAAACTGACATCCAAAAGAAATACAAAACATTTGTCCCACTGGTGACCCAACTTTGAATCACCCAGATATTCCCAATCACAGGGCGATAAAGAGGTTTCTGCTGATAAACGGGCTGCACTCGGAGCAACAAAGAGCACAGGGAGGTTTGATTTCATGCATATAAAGAAAAGATCAAGACTGATTGTATCGCATAGTGCAAAACCCGTCGCAAGACAAAGGACATTTGAATCTCCCCACAAAAACACCAAATGGTTTCCCCAGTTGCATCCAAAGCCACAGACTGAGCAACTTCTCAGTTAAAGCCTTCAGAACCTGTGAGGATAAAATGATAACACACCTCTTAAACCCTACCTGGCAAACACCACTGTGGTAAGCTCTCCTTTCATCTTCTTAAATGCAACTGAAGTTTCCCTCGTTTTTAACCCTCCCCCCGTCCCTCCCTCCTTCCAGCAAAGTGAACTTTGGTCTCAGAAAACAGCAGGTTTTAGGAAGTGAGCTTGGTATCGACGGGCTTCACACAGGCTCATGAAAGTGAAGTGTTGCAACAGTCAGAAATGCAGAATTCTTTTCTTCTCGTCACGTCCTGTCAACACTTCACTTTCATGACAAGGCCTGACCGTGACTCTGAGCCACAATAATGGCTGCTTTTGTTCTGGTAACTCATCCTCAATCCCTGCCCGTCACATCCTTTCAGACCTGGACAAAAAAATATGAACGTTTTTTAATTTGAATAACTTGCTCAGCCGCTCCAGATCACTATTTTTCCAGCTCTTTTGTGTCCTTACTCCTCCTTCTCAAAGTCTTTTATTCACTTTCAACACAATCAGTTCAGGAAGTCGATTGTACATTCATGCAGTGGGAAAATGTTTGGCATTTGAAAGCGATCGTGTCAAACCGATCGGGAAATAAAGCTCAACAATAGGTCTGTGATTGTGGTTTCATTTGACTTTTCTTTGCAGCTGATTGTGTTGAAAGTCAACAAACGGCCAACCCTGGTTTTCTGCTCCTCTTCCTCCTTCCTTATCCTCCTCAGCGCATCTTGTGCTCCACATCAGCGTTGGCCATGTTTGAGCCAGGGCTGGGGTCCTGCTGTCGTCTGGACTGGGGAGAGAGAGGGATGGAAGGATGAAAAGGATGGAGGAGAGAGCAGGAAGAGTCAGAGAGAGGTGAGAGAACCAAAGGGAAAGGGATAAAAGACAGAAGACAACAAATTAAGTACAGTTTCCAAATATGAACGTATTTTAAGCTAAATCTTTATTCTATCTTATTTGTTTACTTCTAAAACAGCACCTTTGGACCCTCATTTTCCAGCTTCTGCTGAAAATATGCAGTTAAGTTGGACACATCTAAGGATTTAGGAAGAGTTTTGTTAGTTTTTGTCTCCTCATTAACAGACCAAACATCACTCGAGTAGTTCCAGATCTATTCATGGAGCTCCACTTATTAACTGCATTAAGAATAATCTAAAGCTTCTCATTTCCAGGGATCAGATTATATTATATCAGGACTGGTGTGGACACTGCTTAACTTCAAGCAAAAGTGAATAAAAAGACGTTGCAGTTCTCAATATTAACACTAGAGGGAGGCAGAGAGCTTCCAACGACCCAGTCTGCTGCTGTTTATACACTTTACTGGGGGTAATATTTTGGTCAAGGTATTTGGCAAGCCAGCGATCGGACAGAATAACTGGCTGACATGCAGGCTGTCTGACACAAACACACACACATCAGCACACAAAGTGCATCATCAGGTCATCAACAGAAGCCATCAGCATGACAAGACTTTTAAAAATATTTGGTGACAGGGAGAGTGTGAGTTTGTGCTGCGATGCCACGGCCTGACCCTGCTCTGCTGTAAAAAATACTTGTGGTTATGTGTTTACACTTAAGTGATAGCCAGGCGGTGGGGGGGGGGGGGGGTCGTTTGCCGTGGCTCGGGGGGGAGAGAGGTGAGGAGGTGCAGGCAGAGGTGAGGCAGAGAGCAGACAGAAGTCCAGACAGAGATAGTGAAGGTGTTGCTGAGCTGAAGTGGAATGCAGTTTGTGTCATCTCAGTGACTCACCATAATAGCAACATACTCCCAGTCACATGCACACTCACACACGCACATATACAGTGTGTCATGCTACCATTTTGACTCCCCAGAGCCAGACTGTCTCCTCTGTAAATCTTCCTGTTGTTTCATTAAAATGCTGCCTTCAGATATTCATGCGTGGCTTCGTTACAGCAGAACTGATCCGGAGCTGAATGTGAGTCTGCGGCGACAATTAAAGGCACCACCAGGTCCAAAAGAGTCAGAAAGCACATGAAAAATTATATTTACTCGATTTCAGAAGCTTGTTTAGAGGATTGAAAATGCAGAAAAAATATGAAAGATCGCTTAAAATATCAGCTGAATTTATTAATTATGTTCATATAAATATCTCTGCATTTCTTTTAAATTAAATGTTACTTTAGTTCTTTATCATGAACCATTTGTGCATTAGTTTTGGATTCGGGGAGGTCGTCCTATAGGTTTTATAGGTGAAGGCCCACCTGTAGTGCTATTTCTTATGTAAAGGTGAAGGTTTACTGCCATTTGCTGCTGGAGAGCCCCATATTTGCTTTTACCTCAGAGATTTACATTCAATTTTTAATCCAATAATAACCTTTATTCTTATCTCGATTACATGTGTTCGGTCTCCAGTTTATTGGGGGCTTGTCCGGGATCCTAATGATCACGAACACACGAACAGGAACGCTTAGAATATCGGCTGAATTGATTGATTATGTTCATATAAATATCTCTGCATTTCTTTTAAATGAAATGTTACTTTAGTTCTTTATCATGAACCATTTGTGCATTAGTTTTGGATTCGGGGAGGTCGTCCTTAACCCGAGCTCTGCAGAGTTCGGTTTCATAGGTTTTATATCCACCTGTAGTGCTATTTCTTATGTAAAGGTGAGGGTTTACTGCCATTTGCTGCTGGAGAGTCCCATATTTTCTGAGATTTACATTCAATTTTTAATCCAATAATAACCTTTATTCTTATCTCGATTACATGTGTTCGGTCTCCAGTTTATTGGGGGCTTGTCCGGGATCCTAATGATCACGAACACACGAACAGGAACGCTTAGAATATCGGCTGAATTGATTGATTATGTTCATATAAATATCTCTGCATTTCTTTTAAATGAAATGTTACTTTAGTTCTTTATCATGAACCATTTGTGCATTAGTTTTGGATTCGGGGAGGTCGTCCTTAACCCGAGCTCTGCAGAGTTCGGTTTCATAGGTTTTATATCCACCTGTAGTGCTATTTCTTATGTAAAGGTGAGGGTTTACTGCCATTTGCTGCTGGAGAGTCCCATATTTTCTGAGATTTACATTCAATTTTTAATCCAATAATAACCTTTATTCTTATCTCGATTACATGTGTTCGGTCTCCAGTTTATTGGGGGCTTGTCCGGGATCCTAATGATCACGAACACACGAACAGGAATGCTTAAAATATCAGCTGAATTGATTGATTATGTTCATATAAATATCTCTCCATTTCTTTTAAATGAAATGTTACTTTAGTTTTTTATCATGATCCATTTGTGCATTAGTTTTTGAACTTCTTTACACTGTATTGTTCAATTCAATTCAATTCAGTTTTATTTATAAAGCACCAAATTACAACAATCGTCATCTCAAGGCACTTAAATAATACAGTCCAATTCAAGCCAATTGGAATTCAATTCATTGTAATCATAATCCAATGAAATCCAATTAATTAATTGGATTAAAAAGGATTGTTCAGCACTGTTCTTTTTTACATGTTTTACAGTAGTTTGTTTTTCAATGCTAATTCAGCTCCACATCCTTCCACGTATTGTCCAGCTCTGAAAAGAGTTACAGCAACTACATTTCTGCTAATTTTTTGCTTTTCTCAACTTATTTAGAATATTTTGGTTACTACATTTTATAAGGGTTGAAGATGAATTCAAAATATGAACAGAATTCATCTCCCATCTCCTTCTTTAAACCTTTTTCTGCAAGGACTTGCAACTTTTTGTTCAGACATTTAATCAATTCTGCCTTTTTTCAAGTAAGTTCGTCATTCCAATGTTGTCCTTTTACCTTCAAATTCTTTCAACCCTGACTTCAGCAACTGGCTCTCTGCTAAATTTTCACTATTTTCCACTTTTTCAGCATGGTCAGCTATCCCCATTCAGCTAATAAGCATTCTCACAGCTGTTTCGCAGAGTTCGGTTTCATAGGTGAAGGCGCAAAAACAAAAACAAAGTGGCAGAAAAACTCAGTTTAGACTCTGACCCGTTCTGTATTTGCCATGTGAGGAACAGCAGGGAGAATACTGAGGCTCAGTGTTTCATCTATATTACACCTGGAAACTTTAACTGCTATTTCAGAAGTTATGACTTCTTATTAAGAAGCTTCTTGTTGAGAACACACAGCTGAAATCGGTCAGATATTCACTTTTCTCTTTGTCGTCTGGACAGTTATTTCTTTTTTATTAATGATTTATTTATAAGTTATTTAAACTTTCTTGCAGTCCAGAGACGGATCCTTTTTGTTGGGATACAAGCTGCCAGAAGCAAGTAAGAATAGAAACATCTGGACCGAGCTGGGTTCCCTTCATGTGATGCTTACATTCACCTGACTCCAAACTCTTTAAAAAACTTTTAGAAATGAGATTTTAAACCTCTGCTTGTGTTGTTTTGTACAGATTAATTTCATCTGTTTATCTATTTGCTGAGAATCCACCTGGTTTGCAGATTTTGGCATTTCTTCTACTTTAATAGTCAGCTGAGGTGGTTCCTCTGGTTCGGATGCCTCCTGGGAGGAGGCCCCGGGTCAGAACCACCTCAGGCCTGGGCTTATAGGGATTATACATCCCATCAGGCCTGGGAACGCCTCGGGATGCCCAGGAGGAGCTGGAGAGGGACGTCTGGGTTTCCCTGCTGGACCTGTTGGTTCTGACCCGTCCTCAGATCAGAGGATGGATGATTATACTTTTATTATTTCAGGAATGAACTCAACTTCAGTCGTTTTAAAGTTTTAAGGTGGTATTTCTCTTCTTTTCTGTAAAACCTGCTCATTTAGCGCTTTACGCCACATTCTGACCCGTCCTCAGATCAGAGGATGGATGATTATTCTTTTATTATTTCAGGAATGAACTCAACTTCTGCCGTTTTAAAGTTTTAAGGCGGTATTTCTCTTCTTTTCTGTAAAACCTGCTCATTTAGCGCTTTACGCCACATTCTGACCCGTCCTCAGATCAGAGGATGGATGATTATTCTTTTATTATTTCAGGAATGAACTCAACTTCAGTCGTTTTAAAGTTTTAAGGCGGTATTTCTCTTCTTTTCTGTAAAACCTGCTCATTTAGCGCTTTACGCCACATTCTGACCCGTCCTCAGATCAGAGGATGGATGATTATTCTTTTATTATTTCAGGAATGAACTCAACTTCAGTCGTTTTAAAGTTTTAAGGTGGTATTTCTCTTCTTTTCTGTAAAACCTGCTCATTTAGCGCTTTACGCCACATTCTGACCCGTCCTCAGATCAGAGGATGGATGATTATACTTTTATTATTTCAGGAATGAACTCAACTTCTGTCGTTTTAAAGTTTTAAGGTGGTATTTCTCTTCTTTTCTGTAAAACCTGCTCATTTAGCGCTTTACGCCACATTCTGACCCGTCCTCAGATCAGAGGATGGATGATTATACTTTTATTATTTCAGGAATGAACTCAACTTCTGTCGTTTTAAAGTTTTAAGGTGGTATTTCTCTTCTTTTCTGTAAAACCTGCTCATTTAGCGCTTTACGCCACATTCTGACCCGTCCTCAGATCAGAGGATGGATGATTATACTTTTATTATTTCAGGAATGAACTCAACTTCTGTAGTTTTAAAGTTTTAAGGTGGTATTTCTCTTCTTTTCTGTAAAACCTGCTCATTTAGCGCTTTACGCCACATTCTGACCCGTCCTCAGATCAGAGGATGGATGATTATTCTTTTATTATTTCAGGAATGAACTCAACTTCTGTCGTTTTAAAGTTTTAAGGTGGTATTTCTCTTCTTTTCTGTAAAACCTGCTCATTTAGCGCTTTACGCCACATTCTGACCCGTCCTCAGATGAGAGGATGGATGATTATTCTTTTATTATTTCAGGAATGAACTCAACTTCTGTAGTTTTAAAGTTTTAAGGTGGTATTTCTCTTCTTTTCTGTAAAACCTGCTCATTTAGCGCTTTACGCCACATTCTGACCCGTCCTCAGATCAGAGGATGGATGATTATTCTTTTATTATTTCAGGAATGAACTCAACTTCAGTCGTTTTAAAGTTTTAAGGTGGTATTTCTCTTTTTTTCTGTAAAACCTGCTCATTTAGCGCTTTACGCCACATTCTGAGTCTGTCCTCAGATCAGAGGATGGATGATTATTCTTTTATTATTTCAGGAATGAACTCAACTTCTGTCGTTTTAAAGTTTTAAGGTGGTATTTCTCTTCTTTTCTGTAAAACCTGCTCATTTAGCGCTTTACGCCACATTCTGACCCGTCCTCAGATCAGAGGATGGATGATTATTCTTTTATTATTTCAGGAATGAACTCAACTTCTGTCGTTTTAAAGTTTTAAGGTGGTATTTCTCTTCTTTTCTGTAAAACCTGCTCATTTAGCGCTTTACGCCACATTCTGACCCGTCCTCAGATCAGAGGATGGATGATTATTCTTTTATTATTTCAGGAATGAACTCAACTTCAGTCGTTTTAACGTTTTAAGGTGGTATTTCTCTTCTTTTCTGTAAAACCTGCTCATTTAGCGCTTTACGCCACATTCTGACCCGTCCTCAGATCAGAGGATGGATGATTATTCTTTTATTATTTCAGGAATGAACTCAACTTCTGTCGTTTTAACGTTTTAAGGTGGTATTTCTCTTCTTTTCTGTAAAACCTGCTCATTTAGCGCTTTACGCCACATTCTGACCCGTCCTCAGATCAGAGGATGGATGATTATTCTTTTATTATTTCAGGAATGAACTCAACTTCAGTCGTTTTAACGTTTTAAGGTGGTATTTCTCTTCTTTTCTGTAAAACCTGCTCATTTAGCGCTTTACGCCACATTCTGACCCGTCCTCAGATCAGAGGATGGATGATTATACTTTTATTATTTCAGGAATGAACTCAACTTCAGTCGTTTTAAAGTTTTAAGGTGGTATTTCTCTTCTTTTCTGTAAAACCTGCTCATTTAGCGCTTTACGCCACATTCTGACCCGTCCTCAGATGAGAGGATGGATGATTATTCTTTTATTATTTCAGGAATGAACTCAACTTCTGCCGTTTTAAAGTTTTAAGGTGGTATTTCTCTTCTTTTCTGTAAAACCTGCTCATTTAGCGCTTTACGCCACATTCTGACCCGTCCTCAGATCAGAGGATGGATGATTATTCTTTTATTATTTCAGGAATGAACTCAACTTCTGCCGTTTTAACGTTTTAAGGTGGTATTTCTCTTCTTTTCTGTAAAACCTGCTCATTTAGCGCTTTACGCCACATTCTGACCCGTCCTCAGATCAGAGGATGGATGATTATTCTTTTATTATTTCAGGAATGAACTCAACTTCAGTCGTTTTAAAGTTTTAAGGTGGTATTTCTCTTCTTTTCTGTAAAACCTGCTCATTTAGCGCTTTACGCCACATTCTGACCCGTCCTCAGATCAGAGGATGGATGATTATTCTTTTATTATTTCAGGAATGAACTCAACTTCTGTCGTTTTAAAGTTTTAAGGTGGTATTTCTCTTCTTTTCTGTAAAACCTGCTCATTTAGCGCTTTACGCCACATTCTGACCCGTCCTCAGATCAGAGGATGGATGATTATTCTTTTATTATTTCAGGAATGAACTCAACTTCTGTAGTTTTAAAGTTTTAAGGTGGTATTTCTCTTCTTTTCTGTAAAACCTGCTCATTTAGCGCTTTACGCCACATTCTGACCCGTCCTCAGATCAGAGGATGGATGATTATTCTTTTATTATTTCAGGAATGAACTCAACTTCAGTCGTTTTAAAGTTTTAAGGTGGTATTTCTCTTCTTTTCTGTAAAACCTGCTCATTTAGCGCTTTACGCCACATTCTGACCCGTCCTCAGATCAGAGGATGGATGATTATTCTTTTATTATTTCAGGAATGAACTCAACTTCTGTAGTTTTAAAGTTTTAAGGTGGTATTTCTCTTCTTTTCTGTAAAACCTGCTCATTTAGCGCTTTACGCCACATTCTGACCCGTCCTCAGATCAGAGGATGGATGATTATTCTTTTATTATTTCAGGAATGAACTCAACTTCTGTCGTTTTAAAGTTTTAAGGTGGTATTTCTCTTCTTTTCTGTAAAACCTGCTCATTTAGCGCTTTACGCCACATTCTGACCCGTCCTCAGATCAGAGGATGGATGATTATTCTTTTATTATTTCAGGAATGAACTCAACTTCAGTCGTTTTAAAGTTTTAAGGTGGTATTTCTCTTCTTTTCTGTAAAACCTGCTCATTTAGCGCTTTACGCCACATTCTGACCCGTCCTCAGATCAGAGGATGGATGATTATTCTTTTATTATTTCAGGAATGAACTCAACTTCAGTCGTTTTAAAGTTTTAAGGTGGTATTTCTCTTCTTTTCTGTAAAACCTGCTCATTTAGCGCTTTACGCCACATTCTGACCCGTCCTCAGATCAGAGGATGGATGATTATTCTTTTATTATTTCAGGAATGAACTCAACTTCTGTCGTTTTAAAGTTTTAAGGTGGTATTTCTCTTCTTTTCTGTAAAACCTGCTCATTTAGCGCTTTACGCCACATTCTGACCCGTCCTCAGATCAGAGGATGGATGATTATTCTTTTATTATTTCAGGAATGAACTCAACTTCAGTCGTTTTAAAGTTTTAAGGTGGTATTTCTCTTCTTTTCTGTAAAACCTGCTCATTTAGCGCTTTACGCCACATTCTGACCCGTCCTCAGATCAGAGGATGGATGATTATACTTTTATTATTTCAGGAATGAACTCAACTTCTGTCGTTTTAAAGTTTTAAGGTGGTATTTCTCTTCTTTTCTGTAAAACCTGCTCATTTAGCGCTTTACGCCACATTCTGACCCGTCCTCAGATCAGAGGATGGATGATTATTCTTTTATTATTTCAGGAATGAACTCAACTTCAGTCGTTTTAAAGTTTTAAGGTGGTATTTCTCTTCTTTTCTGTAAAACCTGCTCATTTAGCGCTTTACGCCACATTCTGACCCGTCCTCAGATCAGAGGATGGATGATTATTCTTTTATTATTTCAGGAATGAACTCAACTTCTGTCGTTTTAAAGTTTTAAGGTGGTATTTCTCTTCTTTTCTGTAAAACCTGCTCATTTAGCGCTTTACGCCACATTCTGACCCGTCCTCAGATCAGAGGATGGATGATTATTCTTTTATTATTTCAGGAATGAACTCAACTTCTGTCGTTTTAAAGTTTTAAGGTGGTATTTCTCTTCTTTTCTGTAAAACCTGCTCATTTAGCGCTTTACGCCACATTCTGACCCGTCCTCAGATCAGAGGATGGATGATTATTCTTTTATTATTTCAGGAATGAACTCAACTTCAGTCGTTTTAAAGTTTTAAGGTGGTATTTCTCTTCTTTTCTGTAAAACCTGCTCATTTAGCGCTTTACGCCACATTCTGACCCGTCCTCAGATCAGAGGATGGATGATTATTCTTTTATTATTTCAGGAATGAACTCAACTTCTGTCGTTTTAAAGTTTTAAGGTGGTATTTCTCTTCTTTTCTGTAAAACCTGCTCATTTAGCGCTTTACGCCACATTCTGACCCGTCCTCAGATCAGAGGATGGATGATTATTCTTTTATTATTTCAGGAATGAACTCAACTTCAGTCGTTTTAAAGTTTTAAGGCGGTATTTCTCTTCTTTTCTGTAAAACCTGCTCATTTAGCGCTTTACGCCACATTCTGACCCGTCCTCATATGAGAGGATGGATGATTATTCTTTTATTATTTCAGGAATGAACTCAACTTCAGTCGTTTTAACGTTTTAAGGTGGTATTTCTCTTCTTTTCTGTAAAACCTGCTCATTTAGCGCTTTACGCCACATTCTGACCCGTCCTCAGATCAGAGGATGGATGATTATTCTTTTATTATTTCAGGAATGAACTCAACTTCAGTCGTTTTAAAGTTTTAAGGCGGTATTTCTCTTCTTTTCTGTAAAACCTGCTCATTTAGCGCTTTACGCCACATTCTGACCCGTCCTCAGATCAGAGGATGGATGATTATTCTTTTATTATTTCAGGAATGAACTCAACTTCTGTCGTTTTAAAGTTTTAAGGTGGTATTTCTCTTCTTTTCTGTAAAACCTGCTCATTTAGCGCTTTACGCCACATTCTGACCCGTCCTCAGATCAGAGGATGGATGATTATTCTTTTATTATTTCAGGAATGAACTCAACTTCTGCCGTTTTAAAGTTTTAAGGCGGTATTTCTCTTCTTTTCTGTAAAACCTGCTCATTTAGCGCTTTACGCCACATTCTGACCCGTCCTCAGATCAGAGGATGGATGATTATTCTTTTATTATTTCAGGAATGAACTCAACTTCTGTAGTTTTAAAGTTTTAAGGTGGTATTTCTCTTCTTTTCTGTAAAACCTGCTCATTTAGCGCTTTACGCCACATTCTGACCCGTCCTCAGATCAGAGGATGGATGATTATTCTTTTATTATTTCAGGAATGAACTCAACTTCAGTCGTTTTAAAGTTTTAAGGTGGTATTTCTTTTCTTTTCTGTAAAACCTGCTCATTTAGCGCTTTACGCCACATTCTGACCCGTCCTCAGATCAGAGGATGGATGATTATACTTTTATTATTTCAGGAATGAACTCAACTTCTGTCGTTTTAAAGTTTTAAGGTGGTATTTCTCTTCTTTTCTGTAAAACCTGCTCATTTAGCGCTTTACGCCACATTCTGACCCGTCCTCAGATCAGAGGATGGATGATTATTCTTTTATTATTTCAGGAATGAACTCAACTTCTGCCGTTTTAAAGTTTTAAGGTGGTATTTCTCTTCTTTTCTGTAAAACCTGCTCATTTAGCGCTTTACGCCACATTCTGACCCGTCCTCAGATCAGAGGATGGATGATTATACTTTTATTATTTCAGGAATGAACTCAACTTCAGTCGTTTTAAAGTTTTAAGGTGGTATTTCTCTTCTTTTCTGTAAAACCTGCTCATTTAGCGCTTTACGCCACATTCTGACCCGTCCTCAGATCAGAGGATGGATGATTATTCTTTTATTATTTCAGGAATGAACTCAACTTCTGTCGTTTTAAAGTTTTAAGGTGGTATTTCTCTTCTTTTCTGTAAAACCTGCTCATTTAGCGCTTTACGCCACATTCTGACCCGTCCTCAGATCAGAGGATGGATGATTATACTTTTATTATTTCAGGAATGAACTCAACTTCAGTCGTTTTAAAGTTTTAAGGTGGTATTTCTCTTCTTTTCTGTAAAACCTGCTCATTTAGCGCTTTACGCCACATTCTGACCCGTCCTCAGATCAGAGGATGGATGATTATTCTTTTATTATTTCAGGAATGAACTCAACTTCAGTCGTTTAGAAGTTTTAAGGTGGTATTTCTCTTCTTTTCTGTAAAACCTGCTCATTTAGCGCTTTACGCCACATTCTGAGTCTGTCCTCCTGAAAATGTTTTTGCTTCATCATTAAAGAAAAACTGAACTCATCACAACCGAAATAAGCTAAAACATGAGGTATGTGTGTGAGAAAGGCTCCTCGGTTTGCTGGAGCTGGACCTGGGCCTGACTCAGAGGCTGAGGGAGGGGCCTCTGCTAATCACAGGGGCCAGAGAGCTTCTGTATTGATCCACTTACAAATGGAAGCCTGCAGGGTCACCACAGGCTGCGTAACCACAGCTCAATACCGGTGAAACGTGCACGTGTGTGCGTGCCTTGCTGAACCTGGGGCAGATTTGCTGTATCGGCGAGTTTGTGCACGTACGTGCACAGTGTCTGAATGCGTTGCGAGGTTGTGTGTGTTAGAGGAATCAAGGAGGTCTGATGGCGATCAATACTAATGATATATTAATGCTTTCAGTGCCAGCTCATCATTCACCAGCAAACAGCTTTCAGCTGGGCAGTGGGAGAGTGCACGCACACGTGCACGTTTTACTGTATTTGTGGGGTTTGAAAACTCCGAACCCACTTTATCTGCGAGGTCTGACAGCTTTGAGGGAACCAGAGGGAGATCTTCAGCAGTTTTAGGGTGAGAATAAGTTTCAGAGGGACTCACAAAGATGGTGAAGCACTGGAGTGAAATCAAAAGGCACATTTCTTCTCCATCTATCACTCTGACAGCTACCTTCTGACCTCCAATGATCGGAGCCGTGCTGCTTTTAGATGAAAAGGCTTTGAGAATCAGGCAGGAAGCAGCTTTAAATGTGGTGAACAGACGGAAAAGCAAATATGATGCTCTGTCTGAGCTGTAGAAACTGATCAATTCAAACCTGCTTCTCAGTTTGTTTAAGTTGATATCTTTATTCATAATTAATATCTGTGTTTATGACCTCAGAATGAAACTTTTACATCTGTTTGTGATGGAGAAGGTGGAGGAATCGGTGGTCGTGGATGCTGAAGTTTGAGTGAAATCACCCGAGAAACGGATCATATTTAATGAAAAAATGCAAGAACAGAGGAGAAAAGATGAAGAGAATTCAGGGCAGAGGAAGAAAAGGAAGCAGAGACACATTTTCCCCTGTTTGTGACTTAATTAACTCAGGTTCAGGTTCACATCAGGGCGGGTCACCTGGTGGGAAAAGGCTGAACCCGGCCTTTACAGCCTGCTTTCACACATGTGCAGAAGCCCTGATGAAGCTGCCTCCGGTGCATTTACGGCGCTCTGGAGGGTGGGAACTCATCTGATGTGGAGGCTGTGGAGCGCCTCCTTCTTTACCGTTAATGTGTGAAAAAGCTGCCTTTGGGAGAGTTTGCCTCCATCTTTCTTTCTGTGAATTTATTCAACAACAGAAGAATCTAAAACTGAACTATTACAAAAGCAGACTTTATCTATTGGGGTTAAAATCCCATTTGATTAAACTTTTTACACAGAGACAGAAGACTAATCTGCTGCCTTTTCCTTCTGATAAAACAGGGAGTTAACTGTGGCTTTAAATCACATACAGCACAGGCACAGATAACCAGATCCCCAGCTAACAGGACACAGAGCGTTACAGAGAGGCTGAGACAAATGGAGAGGTGGAGTTCAGACCACAGAAATGCAGAGGCTGAATCTGTGCAGCTATTCAGCAATACTCCTCAGTCCCACCCAAAGATCAGCAGGATCTGCGTTTACTACCAGCTCCACAAACCCAAGTTTGAGGGATTTTACAGCTTTACCACCTGTGACTGTGCACTTCTATCACTTTCCTCTGATGTGAACTCTTAATTAACTTCAGATTATTTCCTTATTAATCGTCCTGTCGCATGTCTACGCTACAAAAAGCCCTGAGAAACCGGAGGAAAGAACAAATAAACAAACTCTAATCCTTAAAGGCTATGTTTTGGTCCAGCTGACAGAGATTTTTATCCTTTAGGAACTGTTAGGCTTAGGCTCAGCTAATAACTCACATATATGCTGGCGTTTTAGACCATATTCATACAATAAATCCATAGAAGTTCATTTAAAAACGCTTTCTTTGTGCAGTTAGAAAGCAGACAAAACAAAAAGCCTGCTTGTGTTGGAGTTCCCAGTGTGTGCTTTCTGTTTCCCAGCCGCCTCCACGCCTCACACGTCAGTCTAAACTAGGGGAAAACGCCCTTTTCGTCTGATACCACCCTCAGTCTGGCTTGTTGAAGAGGGTTTTATCTGCAAACTAAGAGATGAAACTGACATTTGAACCAATTTTATACGGTCATTTCCACATAATGAGCTAAAATACTATCTACTGTTTCAAATTATCTGAACCTTTCAGCCCACTGCTGACAGGGAATCATCTGTTCGGGACGTTTGGACACCATAACAGTTAAAGGAAAGAAACTAGGGCTGCCACAAACGATTATTTTAATAGTCGACTAATAACTGATTATTTTTTATTGAATGTAAAACATGCAGCTTATCGCACCAGGAAGCAGCTGCTCTTATATAACCATCATTAGCTTTCAGCTTGGAGTGTTTAAGGTAGATGCTAACTAAAGAAAAGACAATTAATGTCATAGTTCATTAACCCTTTGATGAAATATGCAGCTTGTTGCAACAAATAATTATTTAACTGAGTAGGAAACAAACAAAAATAAATACTTTTTGTCATTTTAGGGTTTTCTTTCCTTAATTTTTCTCTGGCCTCAAACACATTTAAATCAAATGAGGCACCTGAAACTAAGGAATTATTGGGTGTCCCTAACTCAAATATAACACCAACATGTTCAGTATGGACTCAGTCAGGACATTTGTTTGCTGAGGTGTGCATGTAGCTAACTTTGAAACAAAGCCGTCCATTGAAGATTAGCGTACTTTTTTAGCTTTAGAAAACATTAGCGTTCCTATTCAAACACATCAGTGTTATAAAGTTACAGAAAACACATGAAATATGTGTGCTAAGGCTAATTAATCCAATCGTCAGCGCTAATGTTAACGTTTACAGCTATTAATATGAGTAAGTAGCAAGCTAACTCTCTGTTTATGCTAATGTTAGCAGCTAACTAGCCAGTTAGCTTACCAAGATGACGGTCCCTCTTCACAATCAGCCACAACAACATGCTTCCTTTTCAGGGGCTCGTGCATCGTTGTTGTGCTGCTGTGGAAGTTCTGCTTTACAGATACTGCATTGCACACATTTGTCTTTAGCTTTCTTAAAATGCTAAATGTTAAAAAAAAAAAGACGCTTTGACTATTAAATTAGTCATCGACGATTTTAATAGTCGACTAATCGTTGCAGCCCTAAAAGAAACCAACTCAAAGCCTTCTGACGCGAGGTGGGAAGATTAAATAAAAACCCTCATCCTGCCCTTTACTGGGTCCAAATCTTAAAAAAACTACCATCAGAAACAAACCACCGTCTGAAGAAAGTGTTTGGATTGAAAACTTCCAGCATCTGGTCACAATGCTGAGATCAGAGCGATCTGATCTGATCATATACACGGATCAGAAGTCTAAAGTGCAGCAGAACCCATCTGATACTCACATTTATCTTCTAATCTGTAATGATGTTCATTAAATGCTGTTTCTGCTGAAATACAAAAGAAACAACTGAGATAAACGGTAAAAAGGAGCTGAAAACGTGTGAAATGTACATAAATGCACCAAAGTTAGTGAGATTTTAGGATCATTGGTGCTGTTTCCAGACAAAAGAAGCCGTAGATATTCAATCATCTACATCAGATTGTGGAACTCTTCTGGTAGCTTCAAATAAACCCGACGACACACTAAAGGTGCAGGAGAGTCCTGGAAACCTAAAGACGCCTCAGTTGGGACGGTTCTCTTGAGCTGAAGCCGTTTTAAATGACAACTTTTGAGCTGAAGCCGTTTTATATGACAACTTTTGAGCTGAAGCCGTTTTAAATGAGAACTTTTGAGCTGAAGCCGTTTTAAATGACAACTTTTGAGCTGAAGCCGTTTTAAATGACAACTTTTGAGCTGATGCCATTTTATATGACAACTTTTGAGCTGAAGCCGTTTTATATGAGAACTTTTGAGCTGAAGCCATTTTAAATGAGAACTTTTGAGCTGAAGCCGTTTTAAATGACAACTTTTGAGCTGAAGCCGTTTTAAATGACAACTTTTGAGCTGAAGCCGTTTTAAATGACAACTTTTGAGCTGAAGCCGTTTTATATGACAACTTTTGAGCTGAAGCCGTTTTATATGACAACTTTTGAGCTGAAGCCGTTTTATATGACAACTTTTGAGCTGAAGCTGTTTTAAATGACAACTTTTGAGCTGAAGCCGTTTTAAGTGACAACTTTTGAGCTGAAGCCGTTTTATGTGACAAAGTTTGAGCTGAAGCCGTTTTATGTGACAACATTTGAGCTGAAGCCGTTTTAAATGACAACTTTTGAGCTGAAGCCGTTTTAAATGACAACTTTTGAGCTGAAGCCGTTTTATATGACAACTTTTGAGCTGAAGCCGTTTTAAATGACAACTTTTGAGCTGAAGCCGTTTTAAATGACAACTTTTGAGCTGAAGCCGTTTTATGTGACAACTTTTGAGCTGAAGCCGTTTTATGTGACAACTTTTGAGCTGAAGCCGTTTTATATGACAACTTTTGAACTGAAGCCGTTTTATATGACAACTTTTGAGCTGAAGCCGTTTTAAATGAGAACTTTTGAGCTGAAGCCGTTTTATGTGACAACTTTTGAGCTGAAGCCATTTTAAATGACAACTTTTGAGCTGAAGCCGTTTTATATGACAACGTTTGAGCTGAAGCCGTTTTAAATGACAACTTTTGAGCTGAAGCCGTTTTAAATGACAACTTTTGAGCTGAAGCCGTTTTAAATGACAACTTTTGAGCTGAAGCCGTTTTATATGACAACTTTTGAGCTGAAGCCGTTTTAAATGACAACTTTTGAGCTGAAGCCGTTTTAAATGACAACTTTTGAGCTGAAGCCGTTTTAAATGACAACGTTTGAGCTGAAGCCGTTTTAAATGACAACTTTTGAGCTGAAGCCGTTTTAAATGACAACTTTTGAGCTGAAGCCGTTTTAAATGACAACTTTTGAGCTGAAGCCGTTTTAAATGACAACTTTTTAGCTGAAGCCGTTTTATGTGACAACTTTTGAGCTGAAGCCGTTTTATGTGACAACTTTTGAGCTGAAGCCGTTTTATATGACAACTTTTGAACTGAAGCCGTTTTATATGACAACTTTTGAGCTGAAGCCGTTTTAAATGAGAACTTTTGAGCTGAAGCCGTTTTATGTGACAACTTTTGAGCTGAAGCCGTTTTAAATGAGAACTTTTGAGCTGAAGCCGTTTTATGTGACAACTTTTGAGCTGAAGCCGTTTTATGTGACAACTTTTGAGCTGAAGCCGTTTTAAATGACAACTTTTGAGCTGAAGCCGTTTTATATGACAACGTTTGAGCTGAAGCCGTTTTAAATGACAACTTTTGAGCTGAAGCCGTTTTAAATGACAACTTTTGAGCTGAAGCCGTTTTAAATGAGAACGTTTGAGCTGAAGCCGTTTTAAATGAGAACGTTTGAGCTGAAGCCGTTTTATGTGACAACTTTTGAGCTGAAGCCGTTTTAAATGAGAACTTTTGAGCTGAAGCCGTTTTATGTGACAACTTTTGAGCTGAAGCCGTTTTAAATGAGAACTTTTGAGCTGAAGCCGTTTTAAATGACAACGTTTGAGCTGAAGCCGTTTTATGTGACAACTTTTGAGCTGAAGCCGTTTTAAATGACAACGTTTGAGCTGAAGCCGTTTTAAATGACAACGTTTGAGCTGAAGCCGTTGAGGCTGACATTTGTTTTTCTGAGGCCTGTGATGACGCCTCAGTTGGGACGGTTTATGTGGATAAAAGCGTTTTTTTGTTCTTTTTATACACTGCAGGGTTTTAGGAGATACGGATGGTACGTATATCGATTCGGGGGGACAGAAGAGGTTTTCTTTTTCCCTCGGAGCCTCGGGGACGAAACCCGAGACGAGTCAGATGAAAGACGACGGCTCTTTCTTTCTGCCTTTGTTCCTTCCTTTTTGTTTGTGTAAATCAGCCATAAAATGGTCTCGTTTTGTTTCTGGCACCACAGAAGCATTAAAAAAAAGCACATTTCACAGTCAGAATCCATTAGAAGTGCATGCACAGTCATGAAGAGAGAACACAAGCGCACTCACAGACAGGAAATAATGGACATGAAAGCACACACATGAATAACACACACACATGCGTGTGGTTTAGTGCATGACAGTGTGATAGATGGTGAGAAGTGAAGGACACAGACCCTGTTCTTTTCTGCTGGCTGTCTGTCTGTCTGTGTGTCATCAGTCCCAGATTTTAGAAACCACAGGGTCCTAAAAAATAAACAATTTGGGGTTCATTGGAAGGGTGTCAACTGAGGAAGGATGCCACCAACCAACCTCCCCAAAGCCTGGCTGGGAAAGTGAGTTTGTGTCAGGTAATTAAATGCAATTTAGACGGTTTCAACAGTCAAACGTACACAGTAACAGTACAGAATATTAACGTGGATAAGAAAAGATATACTTTAACAACCTGTTGGGGTGCATTCTTACAGCCAAATGCAACCCAACAGCTAATATCAGAGAATAAAGTCGTTGTTTTACAGTGAATTATGTGAGAAAACTACTTTCCCTTTGGAGGCTTTTGGGAAACCTGACAAAACTGAATCAGTCATTCAATAAGTCATTAAATCAAATCAAATCAGATTAGATTTATTGTCATGCACTAAACCTACGATTCGAATTGCAAATGCTATTTAAAGAACAGAAAAAATAAAGCACACAAGCACACGTCACACCAGTCTAAGCCAACCAAAGCGCTAAGCAAAGACAGGAGGTCTAACTTTGTCTGGTCTAATAAAACTCTGGTGAATTACAGCCAAGAAACCTGAAATGCAGCCTTCTTACTTCCTGTTTTCAAACTTTAATACATGTGGCAGGTGTTCTGTGGCTGTCCAGTAAACCAAATGTGGTTTTTTCTGATGCAAAAAGGAGCTCAGGATGCATTCAGGGCACCTCCGAATCATCAGCGCTGGGTGTGTTTCCAGCAAACATCTGAAGTTAAACAGTAACGTCACACTTTTCAGGAATAATCCATCCCTCAGAGCCGCTTTCAAAGGGCCTCCTGAGCTTTCAGAATAAATCTGAACTGGCTTTGCAAGGCTTTGGAAAAGATTTAGCTGCTCTGATAGATGCAGACCAGCACCAGTCCTCCATAAATAAGGTTAAAGTGGAGCCTTCTCACCTCTAAATCCTCTCTGTGTGATCGGTCTCGGTCCTCGAAGTCTCTGGTTCTGCGTCGAGCCTCTTCGAATGCCGCCTGAGCCAAAGCGTCCTCATGCTGCACACAGTCACACACACAGTGAGAGATGCTGCCGTCACATTTAAACCCCCCGGCATCGGTGACAGAGGCAGGTTACCTGCGCCCGCTCCTGATCATACTCCAGGTAGCCCATCCCATCCAGCCTCTGCAGGTCAATCCAGCCTCTCCAGATCACACACACCCCGTTCAAAATCATGGGAGCCTTTAGATAGACCTGTGGAGACAGAGGATATTCATGTCAGTCAGAGCCCGAAACACAGCTCCCAGGGACCTGTGTTTTATTCCTTTGGTGTCATGTGATGTTCTTCAGTGAATCTCAGATGGCAGCAGGTCAAGTCAAAAATAAGCCCGAGAAAAAAAGAGAAAGACTGAAATCTGACGCTTGTTTGGAATCATAAAGGATCCATTCTCTGTCGCATGACTGAGGCCAAAGCATCGGCTGCGTATTGATCGCACTTCAGCCTCCGGGCGGGAACGGCAGCTTCAGATGACCTTCAGTTAGGCTTCAAATCAGAGCCCATCAGCTGCTTTCCCAGAATAATAAAAAGCCTGTGTTTCTCCACCAAACTGCAGGAAAACAGATGAACCTTAAGCTGTTTTTGGGCCTAATTCACACTGAAAACAGATGAACCTTAAGCTGTTTTTGGGCCTAATTCACACTGAAAACACATGAACCTTAAGCTGTTTTTGGGCCTAATTCACACTGAAAACAGATGAACCTTAAGCTGTTTCTGGGCCTAATTCACACTGAAAACAGATGAACCTTAAGCTGTTTTTGGGCCTAATTCACACTGAAAACAGATGAACCTTAAGCTGTTTTTGGGCCTAATTCCCACTGAAAACACATGAACCTTAAGCTGTTTTTGGGCCTAATTCACACTGAAAACACATGAACCTTAAGCTGTTTTTGGGCCTAATTCACAATGAAAACACATGAACCTTAAGCTGTTTTTGGGCCTAATTCACACTGAAAACAGATGAACCTTAAGCTGTTTTTGGGCCTAATTTACACTGAAAACACATGAACCTTAAGCTGTTTTTGGGCCTAATTCACACTGAAAACACATGAACCTTAAGCTGTTTTTGGGCCTAATTCACACTGAAAACAGATGAACCTTAAGCTGTTTTTGGGCCTAATTCACACTGAAAACAGATGAACCTTAAGCTGTTTTTGGGCCTAATTCACACTGAAAACACATGAACCTTAAGCTGTTTTTGGTGCCTAATTCACACTGAAAACAGATGAACCTTAAGCTGTTTTTGGGCCTAATTCACACTGAAAACAGATGAACCTTAAGCTGTTTTTGGGCCAAATTCACACTGAAAACACATGAACCTTAAGCTGTTTTTGGGCCAAATTCACACTGAAAACAGATGAACCTTAAGCTGTTTTTGGGCCTAATTCACACTGAAAACACATGAACCTTAAGCTGTTTTTGGGCCTAATTCACACTGAAAACACATGAACCTTAAGCTGTTTTTGGGCCTAATTCACACTGAAAACAGATGAACCTTAAGCTGTTTTTGGGCCTAATTCACACTGAAAACAGATGAACCTTAAGCTGTTTTTGGGCCTAATTCACACTGAAAACAGATGAACCTTAAGCTGTTTTTGGGCCTAATTCACACTGAAAACACATGAACCTTAAGCTGTTTTTGGGCCTAATTCACACTGAAAACAGATGAACCTTAAGCTGTTTTTGGGCCTAATTCACACTGAAAACACATGAACCTTAAGCTGTTTTTGGGCCTAATTCACACTGAAAACACATGAACCTTAAGCTGTTTTTGGGCCTAATTCACATTGAAAACAGATGAACCTTAAGCTGTTTTTGGGCCTAATTCACACTGAAAACAGATGAACCTTAAGCTGTTTTTGGGCCTAATTCACACTGAAAACAGATGAACCTTAAGCTGTTTTTGGGCCTAATTCACACTGAAAACACATGAACCTTAAGCTGTTTTTGGGCCTAATTCACACTGAAAACAGATGAACCTTAAGCTGTTTTTGGGCCTAATTCACACTGAAAACAGATGAACCTTAAGCTGTTTTTGGGCCTAATTCACACTGAAAACAGAAGAACCTTAAGCTGTTTTTGGGCCTAATTCACACTGAAAACACATGAACCTTAAGCTGTTTTTGGGCCTAATTCACACTGAAAACACATGAACCTTAAGCTGTTTTTGGGCCTAATTCACACTGAAAACAGATGAACCTTAAGCTGTTTTTGGGCCTAATTCACACTGAAAACTCATGAACCTTAAGCTGTTTTTGGGCCTAATTCACACTGAAAACACATGAACCTTAAGCTGTTTTTGGGCCTAATTCACACTGAAAACAGATGAACCTTAAGCTGTTTTTGGGCCTAATTCACACTGAAAACAAATGAACCTTAAGCTGTTTTTGGGCCTAATTCACACTGAAAACAGATGAACCTTAAGCTGTTTTTGGGCCTAATTCACACTGAAAACACATGAACCTTAAGCTGTTTTTGGGCCTAATTCACACTGAAAACACATGAACCTTAAGCTGTTTTTGGGCCTAATTCACACTGAAAACAGATGAACCTTAAGCTGTTTTTGGGCCTAATTCACACTGAAAACACATGAACCTTAAGCTGTTTTTGGGCCTAATTCACACTGAAAACACATGAACCTTAAGCTGTTTTTGGGCCTAATTCACACTTAAAACAGAAGAACCTTAAGCTGTTTTTGGGCCTAATTCACACTGAAAACACATGAACCTTAAGCTGTTTTTGGGCCTAATTCACACTGAAAACACATGAACCTTAAGCTGTTTTTGGGCCTAATTCACACTGAAAACAGATGAACCTTAAGCTGTTTTTGGGCCTAATTCACACTGAAAACACATGAACCTTAAGCTGTTTTTGGGCCTAATTCACACTGAAAACACATGAACCTTAAGCTGTTTTTGGGCCTAATTCACACTGAAAACAGATGAACCTTAAGCTGTTTTTGGGCCTAATTCACACTGAAAACAAATGAACCTTAAGCTGTTTTTGGGCCTAATTCACACTGAAAACACATGAACCTTAAGCTGTTTTTGGGCCTAATTCACACTGAAAACAGATGAACCTTAAGCTGTTTTTGGGCCTAATTCACACTGAAAACTCATGAACCTTAAGCTGTTTTTGGGCCTAATTCACACTGAAAACACATGAACCTTAAGCTGTTTTTGGGCCTAATTCACACTGAAAACAGATGAACCTTAAGCTGTTTTTGGGCCTAATTCACACTGAAAACAAATGAACCTTAAGCTGTTTTTGGGCCTAATTCACACTGAAAACAGATGAACCTTAAGCTGTTTTTGGGCCTAATTCACACTGAAAACACATCAACCTTAAGCTGTTTTTGGGCCTAATTCACACTGAAAACACATGAACCTTAAGCTGTTTTTGGGCCTAATTCACACTGAAAACAGATGAACCTTAAGCTGTTTTTGGGCCTAATTCACACTGAAAACACATGAACCTTAAGCTGTTTTTGGGCCTAATTCACACTGAAAACAGATGAACCTTCAGCTGTTTTTGGGCCTAATTCACACTTAAAACAGATGAACCTTAAGCTGTTTTTGGGCCTAATTCACACTGAAAACAGATGAACCTTAAGCTGTTTTTGGGCCTAATTCACACTTAAAACAGATGAACCTTAAGCTGTTTTTGGGCCTAATTCACACTGAAAACACATGAACCTTAAGCTGTTTTTGGGCCTAATTCACACTGAAAACACATGAACCTTAAGCTGTTTTTGGGCCTAATTCACACTGAAAACACATGAACCTTAAGCTGTTTTTGGGCCTAATTCACACTGAAAACAGATGAACCTTAAGCTGTTTTTGGGCCTAATTCCCACTGAAAACACATGAACCTTAAGCTGTTTTTGGGCCTAATTCACACTGAAAACAGATGAACCTTAAGCTGTTTTTGGGCCTAATTCACACTGAAAACAGATGAACCTTAAGCTGTTTTTGGGCCTAATTCACACTGAAAACACATGAACCTTAAGCTGTTTTTGGACCTAATTCACACTGAAAACACATGAACCTTAAGCTGTTTTTGGGCCTAATTCCCACTGAAAACACATGAACCTTAAGCTGTTTTTGGGCCTAATTCACACTGAAAACAGATGAACCTTAAGCTGTTTTTGGGCCTAATTCACACTGAAAACAGATGAACCTTAAGCTGTTTTTAGGCCTAATTCACACTGAAAACAGATGAACCTTAAGCTGTTTTTGGGCCTAATTCACACTGAAAACACATGAACCTTAAGCTGTTTTTGGGCCTAATTCACACTGAAAACACATCAACCTTAAGCTGTTTTTGGGCCTAATTCACACTGAAAACACATGAACCTTAAGCTGTTTTTGGGCCTAATTCACACTGAAAACAGATGAACCTTAAGCTGTTTTTGGGCCTAATTCACACTTAAAACAGATGAACCTTAAGCTGTTTTTGGGCCTAATTCACACTGAAAACACATCAACCTTAAGCTGTTTTTGGGCCTAATTCACACTGAAAACACATGAACCTTAAGCTGTTTTTGGGCCTAATTCCCACTGAAAACAGATGAACCTTAAGCTGTTTTTGGGCCTAATTCACACTGAAAACAGATGAACCTTCAGCTGTTTTTGGGCCTAATTCACACTGAAAACAGATGAACCTTAAGCTGTTTTTGGGCCTAATTCACACTGAAAACAGATGAACCTTAAGCTGTTTTTGGGCCTAATTCACACTGAAAACACATGAACCTTAAGCTGTTTTTGGGCCTAATTCCCACTGAAAACAGATGAACCTTAAGCTGTTTTTGGGCCTAATTCACACTGAAAACACATGAACCTTAAGCTGTTTTTGGGCCTAATTCACACTGAAAACAGATGAACCTTAAGCTGTTTTTGGGCCTAATTCACACTGAAAACACATGAACCTTAAGCTGTTTTTGGGCCTAATTCACACTGAAAACAGATGAACCTTAAGCTGTTTTTGGGCCTAATTCACACTTAAAACAGATGAACCTTAAGCTGTTTTTGGGCCTAATTCACACTGAAAACACATCAACCTTAAGCTGTTTTTGGGCCTAATTCACACTGAAAACAGATGAACCTTAAGCTGTTTTTGGGCCTAATTCACACTGAAAACAGATGAACCTTAAGCTGTTTTTGGGCCTAATTCCCACTGAAAACAGATGAACCTTAAGCTGTTTTTGGGCCTAATTCACACTGAAAACAGATGAACCTTAAGCTGTTTTTGGGCCTAATTCACACTGAAAACACATGAACCTTAAGCTGTTTTTGGGCCTAATTCACACTGAAAACAGATGAACCTTAAGCTGTTTTTGGGCCTAATTCACACTTAAAACACATGAACCTTAAGCTGTTTTTGGGCCTAATTCACACTGAAAACAGAGGAACCTTAAGCTGTTTTTGGGCCTAATTCACACTGAAAACAGATGAACCTTAAGCTGTTTTTGGGCCTAATTCACACTGAAAACACATGAACCTTAAGCTGTTTTTGGGCCTAATTCACACTGAAAACAGATGAACCTTAAGCTGTTTTTGGGCCTAATTCACACTGAAAACAGATGAACCTTAAGCTGTTTTTGGGCCTAATTCACACTGAAAACACATGAACCTTAAGCTGTTTTTGGGCCTAATTCACACTTAAAACAGATGAACCTTAAGCTGTTTTTGGGCCTAATTCACACTGAAAACACATGAACCTTAAGCTGTTTTTGGGCCTAATTCACACTGAAAACACATGAACCTTAAGCTGTTTTTGGGCCTAATTCCCACTGAAAACAGATGAACCTTAAGCTGTTTTTGGGCCTAATTCACACTGAAAACAGATGAACCTTAAGCTGTTTTTGGGCCTAATTCACACTGAAAACACATGAACCTTAAGCTGTTTTTGGGCCTAATTCACACTGAAAACACATGAACCTTAAGCTGTTTTTGGGCCTAATTCACACTGAAAACACATGAACCTTAAGCTGTTTTTGGGCCTAATTCCCACTGAAAACACATGAACCTTAAGCTGTTTTTGGGCCTAATTCACACTGAAAACACATGAACCTTAAGCTGTTTTTGGGTCTAATTCATACTGAAAACAGATGAACCTTAAGCTGTTTTTGGGCCTAATTCACACTTAAAACAGATGAACCTTAAGCTGTTTTTGGGCCTAATTCACACTGAAAACAGATGAACCTTAAGCTGTTTTTGGGCCTAATTCACACTGAAAACACATGAACCTTCAGCTGTTTTTGGGCCTAATTCACACTTAAAACACATGAACCTTAAGCTGTTTTTGGGCCTAATTCACACTGAAAACACATCAACCTTAAGCTGTTTTTGGGCCTAATTCACACTGAAAACAGATGAACCATAAGCTGTTTTTGGGCCTAATTCCCACTGAAAACAGATGAACCTTAAGCTGTTTTTGGGCCTAATTCACACTGAAAACAGATGAACCTTAAGCTGTTTTTGGGCCTAATTCACACTGAAAACACATGAACCTTAAGCTGTTTTTGGGCCTAATTCACACTGAAAACAGATGAACCTTAAGCTGTTTTTGGGCCTAATTCACACTTAAAACACATGAACCTTAAGCTGTTTTTGGGCCTAATTCACACTGAAAACAGAGGAACCTTAAGCTGTTTTTGGGCCTAATTCACACTGAAAACAGATGAACCTTAAGCTGTTTTTGGGCCTAATTCACACTGAAAACACATGAACCTTAAGCTGTTTTTGGGCCTAATTCACACTGAAAACAGATGAACCTTAAGCTGTTTTTGGGCCTAATTCACACTGAAAACAGATGAACCTTAAGCTGTTTTTGGGCCTAATTCACACTGAAAACACATGAACCTTAAGCTGTTTTTGGGCCTAATTCACACTTAAAACAGATGAACCTTAAGCTGTTTTTGGGCCTAATTCACACTGAAAACACATGAACCTTAAGCTGTTTTTGGGCCTAATTCACACTGAAAACACATGAACCTTAAGCTGTTTTTGGGCCTAATTCCCACTGAAAACAGATGAACCTTAAGCTGTTTTTGGGCCTAATTCACACTGAAAACAGATGAACCTTAAGCTGTTTTTGGGCCTAATTCACACTGAAAACACATGAACCTTAAGCTGTTTTTGGGCCTAATTCACACTGAAAACACATGAACCTTAAGCTGTTTTTGGGCCTAATTCACACTGAAAACACATGAACCTTAAGCTGTTTTTGGGCCTAATTCCCACTGAAAACACATGAACCTTAAGCTGTTTTTGGGCCTAATTCACACTGAAAACACATGAACCTTAAGCTGTTTTTGGGTCTAATTCATACTGAAAACAGATGAACCTTAAGCTGTTTTTGGGCCTAATTCACACTGAAAACAGATGAACCTTAAGCTGTTTTTGGGCCTAATTCACACTGAAAACAGATGAACCTTAAGCTGTTTTTGGGCCTAATTCACACTGAAAACACATGAACCGTAAGCTGTTTTTGGGCCTAATTCACACTGAAAACAGATGAACCTTAAGCTGTTTTTGGGCCTAATTCACACTGAAAACACATGAACCTTAAGCTGTTTTTGGGCCTAAATCACACTGAAAACAGCTGAACCTTAAGCTGTTTTTGGGCCTAATTCACACTGAAAACAGATGAACCTTAAGCTGTTTTTGGGCCTAATTCACACTTAAAACACATGAACCTTCAGCTGTTTTTGGGCCTAATTCACACTTAAAACAGATGAACCTTCAGCTGTTTTTGGGCCTAATTCACACTGAAAACAGATGAACCTTAAGCTGTTTTTGGGCCTAATTCCCACTGAAAACACATGAACCTTAAGCTGTTTTTGGGCCTAATTCACACTGAAAACAGATGAACCTTAAGCTGTTTTTGGGCCTAATTCACACTGAAAACAGATGAACCTTAAGCTGTTTTTAGGCCTAATTCACACTGAAAACAGATGAACCTTAAGCTGTTTTTGGGCCTAATTCACACTGAAAACAGATGAACCTTAAGCTGTTTTTGGGCCTAATTCACACTGAAAACACATCAACCTTAAGCTGTTTTTGGGCCTAATTCACACTGAAAACACATGAACCTTAAGCTGTTTTTGGGCCTAATTCACACTGAAAACAGATGAACCTTAAGCTGTTTTTGGGCCTAATTCACACTTAAAACAGATGAACCTTAAGCTGTTTTTGGGCCTAATTCACACTGAAAACACATCAACCTTAAGCTGTTTTTGGGCCTAATTCACACTGAAAACACATGAACCTTAAGCTGTTTTTGGGCCTAATTCACACTGAAAACAGATGAACCTTAAGCTGTTTTTGGGCCTAATTCACACTTAAAACAGATGAACCTTAAGCTGTTTTTGGGCCTAATTCACACTGAAAACACATCAACCTTAAGCTGTTTTTGGGCCTAATTCACACTGAAAACAGATGAACCTTAAGCTGTTTTTGGGCCTAATTCACACTGAAAACACATGAACCTTAAGCTGTTTTTGGGCCTAATTCACACTTAAAACAGATGAACCTTAAGCTGTTTTTGGGCCTAATTCACACTGAAAACACATGAACCTTAAGCTGTTTTTGGGCCTAATTCACACTGAAAACAGATGAACCTTAAGCTGTTTTTGGGCCTAATTCACACTGAAAACAGATGAACCTTAAGCTGTTTTTGGGCCTAATTCACACTGAAAACACATGAACCTTAAGCTGTTTTTGGGCCTAATTCACACTGAAAACACATGAACCTTAAGCTGTTTTTGGGCCTAATTCACACTGAAAACACATGAACCTTAAGCTGTTTTTGGGCCTAATTCCCACTGAAAACACATGAACCTTAAGCTGTTTTTGGGCCTAATTCACACTGAAAACACATGAACCTTAAGCTGTTTTTGGGTCTAATTCATACTGAAAACAGATGAACCTTAAGCTGTTTTTGGGCCTAATTCACACTTAAAACAGATGAACCTTAAGCTGTTTTTGGGCCTAATTCACACTGAAAACAGATGAACCTTAAGCTGTTTTTGGGCCTAATTCACACTGAAAACACATGAACCTTCAGCTGTTTTTGGGCCTAATTCACACTTAAAACACATGAACCTTAAGCTGTTTTTGGGCCTAATTCACACTGAAAACACATCAACCTTAAGCTGTTTTTGGGCCTAATTCACACTGAAAACAGATGAACCTTAAGCTGTTTTTGGGCCTAATTCACACTGAAAACAGATGAACCTTAAGCTGTTTTTGGGCCTAATTCACACTGAAAACACATGAACCGTAAGCTGTTTTTGGGCCTAATTCACACTGAAAACAGATGAACCTTAAGCTGTTTTTGGGCCTAATTCACACTGAAAACACATGAACCTTAAGCTGTTTTTGGGCCTAAATCACACTGAAAACAGCTGAACCTTAAGCTGTTTTTGGGCCTAATTCACACTGAAAACAGATGAACCTTAAGCTGTTTTTGGGCCTAATTCACACTTAAAACACATGAACCTTCAGCTGTTTTTGGGCCTAATTCCCACTGAAAACACATGAACCTTAAGCTGTTTTTGGGCCTAATTCACACTGAAAACAGATGAACCTTAAGCTGTTTTTGGGCCTAATTCACACTGAAAACAGATGAACCTTAAGCTGTTTTTAGGCCTAATTCACACTGAAAACAGATGAACCTTAAGCTGTTTTTGGGCCTAATTCACACTGAAAACAGATGAACCTTAAGCTGTTTTTGGGCCTAATTCACACTGAAAACACATCAACCTTAAGCTGTTTTTGGGCCTAATTCACACTGAAAACACATGAACCTTAAGCTGTTTTTGGGCCTAATTCACACTGAAAACAGATGAACCTTAAGCTGTTTTTGGGCCTAATTCACACTGAAAACACATGAACCTTAAGCTGTTTTTGGGCCTAATTCACACTGAAAACAGATGAACCTTAAGCTGTTTTTGGGCCTAATTCACACTGAAAACAGATGAACCTTAAGCTGTTTTTGGGCCTAATTCACACTGAAAACAGATGAACCTTAAGCTGTTTTTGGGCCTAATTCACACTGAAAACAGATGAACCTTAAGCTGTTTTTGGGCCTAATTCACACTGAAAACACATGAACCTTAAGCTGTTTTTGGGCCTAATTCACACTGAAAACTCATGAACCTTAAGCTGTTTTTGGGCCTAATTCACACTTAAAACAGATGAACCTTAAGCTGTTTTTGGGCCTAATTCACACTGAAAACAGATGAACCTTAAGCTGTTTTTGGGCCTAATTCACACTTAAAACAGATGAACCTTAAGCTGTTTTTGGGCCTAATTCACACTGAAAACACATGAACCTTAAGCTGTTTTTGGGCCTAATTCACACTGAAAACACATGAACCTTAAGCTGTTTTTGGGCCTAATTCACACTTAAAACAGATGAACCTTAAGCTGTTTTTGGGCCTAATTCACACTGAAAACACATGAACCTTAAGCTGTTTTTGGGCCTAATTCACACTTAAAACAGATGAACCTTAAGCTGTTTTTGGGCCTAATTCACACTGAAAACACATGAACCTTAAGCTGTTTTTGGGCCTAATTCACACTGAAAACACATGAACCTTAAGCTGTTTTTGGGCCTAATTCACACTGAAAACAGATGAACCTTAAGCTGTTTTTGGGCCTAATTCACACTGAAAACACATGAACCTTAAGCTGTTTTTGGGCCTAATTCACACTGAAAACACATGAACCTTAAGCTGTTTTTGGGCCTAATTCACACTTAAAACAGATGAACCTTAAGCTGTTTTTGGGCCTAATTCACACTGAAAACACATGAACCTTAAGCTGTTTTTGGGCCTAATTCCCACTGAAAACAGATGAACCTTAAGCTGTTTTTGGGCCTAATTCACACTGAAAACAGAGGAACCTTAAGCTGTTTTTGGGCCTAATTCACACTGAAAACACATCAACCTTAAGCTGTTTTTGGGCCTAATTCACACTGAAAACAGAGGAACCTTAAGCTGTTTTTGGGCCTAATTCCCACTGAAAACAGATGAACCTTAAGCTGTTTTTGGGCCTAATTCACACTGAAAACAGAGGAACCTTAAGCTGTTTTTGGGCCTAATTCACACTGAAAACAGATGAACCTTAAGCTGTTTTTGGGCCTAATTCACACTGAAAACAGATGAACCTTAAGCTGTTTTTGGGCCTAATTCCCACTGAAAACAGATGAACCTTCAGCTGTTTTTGGGCCTAATTCACACTGAAAACACATGAACCTTAAGCTGTTTTTGGGCCTAATTCACACTGAAAACAGATGAACCTTAAGCTGTTTTTGGGCCTAATTCACACTGAAAACACATGAACCTTAAGCTGTTTTTGGGCCTAATTCACACTGAAAACAGATGAACCTTAAACTGTTTTTGGGCCTAATTCACACTGAAAACAGATGAACCTTAAGCTGTTTTTGGGCCTAATTCACACTGAAAACAGATGAACCTTAAGCTGTTTTTGGGCCTAATTCACACTGAAAACAGATGAACCTTAAGCTGTTTTTGGGCCTAATTCACACTGAAAACACATGAACCTTAAGCTGTTTTTGGGCCTAATTCACACTGAAAACAGATGAACCTTAAGCTGTTTTTGGGCCTAATTCACACTGAAAACAGATGAACCTTAAACTGTTTTTGGGCCTAATTCACACTGAAAACAGATGAACCTTAAGCTGTTTTTGGGCCTAATTCACACTGAAAACAGATGAACCTTAAGCTGTTTTTGGGCCTAATTCACACTGAAAACACATGAACCTTAAGCTGTTTTTGGGCCTAATTCACACTGAAAACAGATGAACCTTAAGCTGTTTTTGGGCCTAATTCACACTGAAAACACATGAACCTTAAGCTGTTTTTGGGCCTAATTCACACTGAAAACAGATGAACCTTAAGCTGTTTTTGGGCCTAATTCACACTGAAAACAGATGAACCTTAAGCTGTTTTTGGGCCTAATTCACACTGAAAACACATGAACCTTAAGCTGTTTTTGGGCCTAATTCACACTGAAAACACATGAACCTTAAGCTGTTTTTGGGCCTAATTCACACTGAAAACAGATGAACCTTAAGCTGTTTTTGGGCCTAATTCACACTGAAAACAGATGAACCTTAAGCTGTTTTTGGGCCTAATTCACACTGAAAACAGATGAACCGTAAGCTGTTTTTGGGCCTAATTCACACTGAAAACACATGAACCTTAAGCTGTTTTTGGGCCTAATTCACACTGAAAACTCATTTGAGTACGTTAATTATGAGCTTTAACTCCTTTCTTTTTTTATTTAGCAGCAAAATCAGAGTCTTGTTGCCTCAGATCAGACGTCTTCAGCTAAATCTGATGGAAACCAAAGCAGGAACAGACACCAGCAGCATGTGGTGTGTGACCTTGTGTTGTGTCGTCTCTCTGGATGAGACAGTGGGTGAAATGCCAGCGATAAGAAAGGAACCAGATAACTTTTATTTCCCTGCTGCTT
>NW_027325359.1:35830552-35888052 GCF_036924035.1 Leuresthes tenuis | reverse complement strand
GATGGATGATGGATTAATGGATGGATTAATGGGCCCTCAGGATTCCTTCATTGTGAAACTTCTACTTATTGAACTCAAACTCAACTGTTCCATATTTTCTGGATAAATCTATAATATCTCACACATGTTGTCCTGCTCAGCTCTTATAATTTAACTTCAGTTCAATTTAATTTCCCTGTTTTCAGCTCATCCAGCAGCAGCCGCTCTAACTGCCATCTTTTCTTTGGGGTTTCCTGCCTGATGTTCCTCCCTCCATCCTGACCCGACTCGCTCCCACGCAGTCGCTCTCAGATGCTGTCGGAGAGAAGCCGGCGGATGTTTTGGCCCACAGTCTCACATTAAACCCTCCTCAGCACAACACACACCGAGCAGCCGCCACGAGGTGTTCAACACAATGAGAATCTGTGTTTCCAGCCTTGTGAGTTCACTCCTTTAGTTTCAGAGCGTCTGCTGCGTCTAAACTGGAGGAACTGACTGATTTCGCAGTAATTAAGTTATTATCCAGAAGAATGTAACATCAATGAGTGTCTGGGAAGCTTCAGAGTGTGAGAGTGAAGACTAAAGATGAGCTCTGGTGTCTGGAAATGTGTGTTATTCACCCCATAAAAGTGTGTGTGTGTCTGAGTCAGCAGCCAGTCACAAAACCCTCTTTTTCTTTCTTTCCAGACGAGCCTTTTCAGTGAAATCAGTGTCATTATAGCTCCCACTGAAGTGCATATCACATTAATCACTCCTGATTCATGCTCTCCCTCCACGGCACACATGGCCGCCTTTTCACTGCCTCCAACAAAGACTGCAGCACAGTGCTGTCGGCTGCAAATACAGAGAAGTCTGAACACAGATCATAAAGGTGGCAACAGAGAGTCCATCAGGGTTTGTAAAAGTCTGGAACAGAAACCGTTCTTTCTGATCAGGCTGCACAACACAAATAATCATCTTTTTAGAGACTTTCTTTCTCATTCTGGACAGTCTGTCGAAGCCTCTTAAAGACAGAAAGATGCTCAAATGTTATAATTCACTGATGAACAAACATCAAGGTCCCCAAAAGGAAAAAGGAGGAGAGGAACTTTGGTTCAAATCCCCTTTTTCCTGGTATTTTTTGGCTAATTTGAGCTTAAAACTCACTCAGGGGAGCTGCTTCACATTTTTGTAGCAAAGTTTCTTCACAGTTCTAGGAAGAAGAAAAATAAGCCATATACAGCCATAAACTCCTTCAACCCTTCAACCATAAGCTGGGTTTCTGTTTACAACATATATATAACATACATATATACATATAACGATCTGAAGCGATCTTTTAAAGAGAATCTGAGTCGTTTTCATCGATGGTTTGAAGTGAATGAACTGTGTAGTTTAGGCAGACCAGGCTTTAGTGTTTGTAATTCAGTAGGAGAAGTAGCTTTTCCAACAGGAAACCACAACAACAACAACTGTGGTGGACAACTACAGGCGGGGAACATCTGGGACGATATATCTGGAGGACGTTTGTCGGCTCAGAGCAGAAACAGCAGGTGAGTTACGTCATTTTAGACTCTCAGAGTGATTTTATCGCGATATATCGATATTTTGTTGCCCGATAAAGTATCGATTTTTCAGCCGCAGGTATTGATTTTTGACTGCAAAGCCTGGCTGGACTAGGGCTGAGCGATTTTATCGATATCGCGATATATCGATATTTACTTTCCCGATAAAGTATCGATTTTTCAGCCGTGGGTATTGATTTTTTACTGCAAAGCCTGGCTGGACTAGGGCTGAGCGATTTTATCGATATCGCGATATATCGATATTTTGTTTCCCGATAAAGTATCGATTTTTCAGCCGCGGGTATTGATTTTTGACTGCAAAGCCTGGCTGGACTAGGGCTGAGTGATTTTATCGATATCGCGATATATCGATATTTTGTTGCCCGATAAAGTATCGATTTTTCAGCCATGGGTATTGATTTTTGAGGGCAAAGCCTGGCTGGATGTGTGGAGGTTTTGAGATGAATAAAAAACGGGAAAAAGGCTTGAAGATGAAAGCTATTTCTTGTATTTGCAGCCAAAAAATGACCAATATCACGAGTCTAAAAACATAAAACACCCCAAATGACAATTAATGGTCAAAACTTCATCATTATGACAAATAGTTTTGTTTTTTTGTTAATCCAAGAAAAGAAAAGTAATTGTGACACTAAAGGAAAAGGTCTCGTAGACCACTGAGGAGTGAAATGATTGATTACCCTCCTGTAAATGATCAGTTATAGCAGCCATGTTAGAAACAAACAACAAAATGTTCAGATTTTGAAGGAACTCGTTGAGAAAACTCCCCGTGCTGTAAAATGGTGTTTGGTGACCTTCTGTAAACAATGAATAAAGTCTGTATTCTGTCAATAGTCAATTCATATTTATTCTTTAAATATTCAGATGTTGATCCAAATGTTAACAAGAAAAAAAAGTGTTGAAATGGGTTTTTAAACATGTTTATCTTGAGTTTCTCAACATATTCAGAACCGGTTCAGTAACTAACTGCCAGGGAACAAGACTCTGACCATAAATGGCAGTAAACTGCATACTTTCTGCTGAGATGGACTCAGTCTCAGCAGATGTCGGCTCACAGCTGGACTGAGCTGCCCATCAACGCTGATCGGGGCTGGAGCCGATAAATACCTTCAACTACTGCCGAGTCATTCAATGCAAAACACTGAAACACAGGCTGAAGAAAGCTTACAGAATTAGGAAATACTTTTTGTTATTTAGCACCATGTTGGGAGGATTGTTGTCTCTGTTTAACAACGGTTTGGCTAAAATTGGTCTAAAGAAGTAAAGAAGAGAAGATGTAGAGAGAAAGAAAGAAGGTTATAATAAGAAGTCATGTGCAGGAGATTTCATCTATATCACTACTGATATATGTGCTTTAATACTGAAAGTCATTAAAACAGGATTTATTTTTGGTTTGGAGGCTTAGAAACAGACTGAGATAAGGTTTTAGATCCTACGGTTTGAGCCTGGAAACACCAACCTGTAGCTGGATCCCATACAAAAGAGCCTCAGAGCAAACAGAGAACAATGTCGAGTCCAAACAAACCAAGGAGTGACGTCAGCTGTGCATTCTCTGTATGACAGAAAGAAGCCTTTAGAAATGTGTTCAGCTCCTTTGTGTCATCAAAAGCCTTTTCCCAGAAATGTAAAAAGCATGTGGGAGAAGTTGTTTTTTAAAGCTGCAGCTCGAAAATGAAAAAAACGCCATTAAAACTGTGAGTTCAGTGGAAACAAAGACATGATGTGAATGAAGGTGTTACAGCAGCAGGTGGAGGAGGTTACTGCCTCTGAACACCTGCTAAAGCTACACCACTATAATAGCACAGTGCTCTCCATTTGCATGACCACTCTGTCCTCTTCTTCTTTTCCCAACCGGTAATCACACAGGCTGCAAAACACATGACACGCAGTCACTGCCAGGTGTTTTTAAAGCTGTTTTTAGAGCCTTAAAATCATCACAAGACGCCACAACTTTCTGACAGTTTTCACTCTGAGTCTATTTCCTGACTCACGTTTTTCAGTTTGAACGAAATAGTTTCACTTGTCAGCTTTTTTTATACTGAAAAATAATCGTCTGAGTCGATCACAACGTGCACCAAAATGTTCCTGCAGCTTTCATAGGCATGAAAATATCATGCAAATAATCACACAAGCTGAAGATAAGAGGCACAAAACAGAGAGGACAAAGGGAAGACGGCCCAGCTGACAAATACCAACACTGTAATTATTCAGTTTTCACTGTGCATTAAACCCAGGGAGCTTGGACTGAACAGAGCTAACCGAGAATGTGATCAAAGTCTGATTTGGGTGACTGGGGTCAGCTCAGGTCACAATGCAAACAGGAAGTCCTGTTATATCTTGATATTCTTTGAATGGTGTTATGGTGTTTTTCCTCCTCTTTTCCCTCTTTTCTGTCTTCTCAAACCCCAGCTGGTCGAGGCGGATGGCCACCCTTCCTGAGTCTGGTTCTGCCAGAGGTTTCTTCCTGGTTCTGGTTCTGCCAGAGGTTTCTTCCTGGTTCTGGTTCTGCCAGAGGTTTCTTCCTGAGTCTGGTTCTTCCAGAGGTTTCTTCCTGGTTCTGGTTCTGCCAGAGGTTTCTTCCTGGTTCTGCCAGAGGTTTCTTCCTGGTTCTGCCAGAGGTTTCTTGCTGGTTCTGGTTTTGCCAGAGGTTTCTTCCTGAGTCTGGTTCTGCCAGAGGTTTCTTCCTGGTTCTGGTTCTTCCAGAGGTTTCTTCCTGGTTCTGGTTCTCCCAGAGGTTTCTTCCTGGTTCTGCCAGAGGTTTCTTGCTGGTTCTGGTTCTGCCAGAGGTTTCTTCCTGAGTCTGGTTCTGCCAGAGGTTTCTTCCTGGATCTGGTTCTGCCAGAGGTTTCTTCCTGGTTCTGGTTCTGCCAGAGGTTTCTTCCTGGTTCTGCCAGAGGTTTCTTCCTGGTTCTGGTTCTGCCAGAGGTTTCTTCCCGGTTCTGGTTCTGCCAGAGGTTTCTTCCTGAGTCTGGTTCTGCCAGAGGTTTCTTCCCGGTTCTGGTTCTGCCAGAGGTTTCTTCCTGGTTCTGGTTCTGCCAGAGGTTTCTTCCTGAGTCTGGTTCTGCCAGAGGTTTCTTCCTGGTTCTGCCAGAGGTTTCTTCCTGGTTCTGGTTCTACCAGAGGTTTCTTCCTGGTTCTGGTTCTGCCAGAGGTTTCTTCATGGTTCTGGTTCTGCCAGAGGTTCCTTCCTGGTTCTGGTTCTGCCAGAGGTTTCTTCCTGGGTCTGGTTCTGCCAGAGGTTTCTTCCTGAGTCTGGTTCTGCCAGAGGTTTCTTCCTGGTTCTGGTTCTGCCAGAGGTTTCTTCCTGGTTCTGGTTCTGCCAGAGGTTTCTTCCTGGTTCTGCCAGAGGTTTCTTCCTGGTTCTGCCAGAGGTTTCTTGCTGGTTCTGGTTCTGCCAGAGGTTTCTTCCTGGTTTTGCCAGAGGTTTCTTCCTGGTTGTGGTTCTGCCAGAGGTTTCTTCCTGGTTCTGGTTCTTCCAGAGGTTTCTTCCTGGTTCTGGTTCTCCCAGAGGTTTCTTCCTGGTTCTGCCAGAGGTTTCTTGCTGGTTCTGGTTCTGCCAGAGGTTTCTTCCTGAGTCTGGTTCTGCCAGAGGTTTCTTCCTGGATCTGGTTCTGCCAGAGGTTTCTTCCTGGTTCTGGTTCTGCCAGAGGTTTCTTCCTGGTTCTGCCAGAGGTTTCTTCCTGGTTCTGGTTCTGCCAGAGGTTTCTTCCCGGTTCTGGTTCTGCCAGAGGTTTCTTCCTGAGTCTGGTTCTGCCAGAGGTTTCTTCCCGGTTCTGGTTCTGCCAGAGGTTTCTTCCTGGTTCTGGTTCTGCCAGAGGTTTCTTCCTGAGTCTGGTTCTTCCAGAGGTTTCTTCCTGGTTCTGGTTCTGCCAGAGGTTTCTTCCTGGTTCTGCCAGAGGTTTCTTCCTGGTTCTGCCAGAGGTTTCTTGCTGGTTCTGGTTCTGCCAGAGGTTTCTTCCTGAGTCTGGTTCTGCCAGAGGTTTCTTCCTGGTTCTGGTTCTTCCAGAGGTTTCTTCCTGGTTCTGGTTCTCCCAGAGGTTTCTTCCTGGTTCTGCCAGAGGTTTCTTGCTGGTTCTGGTTCTGCCAGAGGTTTCTTCCTGAGTCTGGTTCTGCCAGAGGTTTCTTCCTGGATCTGGTTCTGCCAGAGGTTTCTTCCTGGTTCTGGTTCTGCCAGAGGTTTCTTCCTGGTTCTGGTTCTGCCAGAGGTTTCTTCCTGAGTCTGGTTCTTCCAGAGGTTTCTTCCTGGTTCTGGTTCTGCCAGAGGTTTCTTCCTGGTTCTGCCAGAGGTTTCTTCCTGGTTCTGCCAGAGGTTTCTTGCTGGTTCTGGTTCTGCCAGAGGTTTCTTCCTGAGTCTGGTTCTGCCAGAGGTTTCTTCCTGGTTCTGGTTCTTCCAGAGGTTTCTTCCTGGTTCTGGTTCTCCCAGAGGTTTCTTCCTGGTTCTGCCAGAGGTTTCTTGCTGGTTCTGGTTCTCCCAGAGGTTTCTTCCTGAGTCTGGTTCTGCCAGAGGTTTCTTCCTGGATCTGGTTCTGCCAGAGGTTTCTTCCTGGTTCTGGTTCTGCCAGAGGTTTCTTCCTGGTTCTGCCAGAGGTTTCTTCCTGGTTCTGGTTCTGCCAGAGGTTTCTTCCCGGTTCTGGTTCTGCCAGAGGTTTCTTCCTGAGTCTGGTTCTGCCAGAGGTTTCTTCCCGGTTCTGGTTCTGCCAGAGGTTTCTTCCTGGTTCTGGTTCTGCCAGAGGTTTCTTCCTGGTTCTGGTTCTGCCAGAGGTTTCTTCCAGAGTCTGGTTCTGCCAGAGGTTTCTTCCTGGTTCTGCCAGAGGTTTCTTCCTGGTTCTGGTTCTGCCAGAGGTTTCTTCCTGGTTCTGGTTCTGCCAGAGGTTCCTTCCTGGTTCTGGTTCTGCCAGAGGTTTCTTCCTGGTTCTGGTTCTGCCAGAGGTTTCTTCCTGGGTCTGGTTCTGCCAGAGGTTTCTTCCTGGTTCTGGTTCTGCCAGAGGTTTCTTCCTGGTTCTGGTTCTGCCAGAGGTTTCTTCCTGGTTCTGGTTCTGCCAGAGGTTTCTTCCTGGTTCTGCCAGAGGTTTCTTCCTGGTTCTGCCAGAGGTTTCTTGCTGGTTCTGGTTCTGCCAGAGGTTTCTTCCTGGTTTTGCCAGAGGTTTCTTCCTGGTTGTGGTTCTGCCAGAGGTTTCTTCCTGGTTCTGGTTCTTCCAGAGGTTTCTTCCTGGTTCTGGTTCTCCCAGAGGTTTCTTCCTGGTTCTGCCAGAGGTTTCTTGCTGGTTCTGGTTCTGCCAGAGGTTTCTTCCTGAGTCTGGTTCTGCCAGAGGTTTCTTCCTGGATCTGGTTCTGCCAGAGGTTTCTTCCTGGTTCTGGTTCTGCCAGAGGTTTCTTCCTGGTTCTGCCAGAGGTTTCTTCCTGGTTCTGGTTCTGCCAGAGGTTTCTTCCCGGTTCTGGTTCTGCCAGAGGTTTCTTCCTGAGTCTGGTTCTGCCAGAGGTTTCTTCCCGGTTCTGGTTCTGCCAGAGGTTTCTTCCTGGTTCTGGTTCTGCCAGAGGTTTCTTCCTGAGTCTGGTTCTTCCAGAGGTTTCTTCCTGGTTCTGGTTCTGCCAGAGGTTTCTTCCTGGTTCTGCCAGAGGTTTCTTCCTGGTTCTGCCAGAGGTTTCTTGCTGGTTCTGGTTCTGCCAGAGGTTTCTTCCTGAGTCTGGTTCTGCCAGAGGTTTCTTCCTGGTTCTGGTTCTTCCAGAGGTTTCTTCCTGGTTCTGGTTCTCCCAGAGGTTTCTTCCTGGTTCTGCCAGAGGTTTCTTGCTGGTTCTGGTTCTGCCAGAGGTTTCTTCCTGAGTCTGGTTCTGCCAGAGGTTTCTTCCTGGATCTGGTTCTGCCAGAGGTTTCTTCCTGGTTCTGGTTCTGCCAGAGGTTTCTTCCTGGTTCTGCCAGAGGTTTCTTCCTGGTTCTGGTTCTGCCAGAGGTTTCTTCCCGGTTCTGGTTCTGCCAGAGGTTTCTTCCTGAGTCTGGTTCTGCCAGAGGTTTCTTCCTGGTTCTGGTTCTGCCAGAGGTTTCTTCCTGAGTCTGGTTCTGCCAGAGGTTTCTTCCTGGTTCTGCCAGAGGTTTCTTCCTGGTTCTGGTTCTACCAGAGGTTTCTTCCTGGTTCTGGTTCTGCCAGAGGTTTCTTCATGGTTCTGGTTCTGCCAGAGGTTCCTTCCTGGTTTTGGTTCTGCCAGAGGTTTCTTCCTGGTTCTGGTTCTGCCAGAGGTTTCTTCCTGGGTCTGGTTCTGCCAGAGGTTTCTTCCTGAGTCTGGTTCTGCCAGAGGTTTCTTCCTGGTTCTGGTTCTGCCAGAGGTTTCTTCCTGGTTCTGGTTCTGCCAGAGGTTTCTTCCTGGTTCTGCCAGAGGTTTCTTGCTGGTTCTGGTTCTGCCAGAGGTTTCTTCCTGGTTTTGCCAGAGGTTTCTTCCTGGTTGTGGTTCTGCCAGAGGTTTCTTCCTGGTTCTGGTTCTCCCAGAGGTTTCTTCCTGGTTCTGGTTCTCCCAGAGGTTTCTTCCTGGTTCTGCCAGAGGTTTCTTGCTGGTTCTGGTTCTGCCAGAGGTTTCTTCCTGGTTTTGCCAGAGGTTTCTTCATGGTTCTGGTTCTGCCAGAGGTTTCTTCCTGGTTCTGGTTCTTCCAGAGGTTTCTTCCTGGTTCTGGTTCTCCCAGAGGTTTCTTCCTGGTTCTGCCAGAGGTTTCTTGCTGGTTCTGGTTCTGCCAGAGGTTTCTTCCTGGTTTTGCCAGAGGTTTCTTCATGGTTCTGGTTCTGCCAGAGGTTTCTTCCTGGTTCTGGTTCTTCCAGAGGTTTCTTCCTGGTTCTGGTTCTCCCAGAGGTTTCTTCCTGGTTCTGCCAGAGGTTTCTTGCTGGTTCTGGTTCTGCCAGAGGTTTCTTCCTGAGTCTGGTTCTGCCAGAGGTTTCTTCCTGGATCTGGTTCTGCCAGAGGTTTCTTCCTGGTTCTGGTTCTGCCAGAGGTTTCTTCCTGGTTCTGCCAGAGGTTTCTTCCTGGTTCTGGTTCTGCCAGAGGTTTCTTCCCGGTTCTGGTTCTGCCAGAGGTTTCTTCCTGAGTCTGGTTCTGCCAGAGGTTTCTTCCCGATTCTGGTTCTGCCAGAGGTTTCTTCCCGGTTCTGGTTCTGCCAGAGGTTTCTTCCTGGTTCTGGTTCTGCCAGAGGTTTCTTCCTGAGTCTGGTTCTGCCAGAGGTTTCTTCCTGGTTCTGCCAGAGGTTTCTTCCTGGTTCTGGTTCTACCAGAGGTTTCTTCCTGGTTCTGGTTCTGCCAGAGGTTTCTTCATGGTTCTGGTTCTGCCAGAGGTTCCTTCCTGGTTCTGGTTCTGCCAGAGGTTTCTTCCTGGTTCTGGTTCTGCCAGAGGTTTCTTCCTGGGTCTGGTTCTGCCAGAGGTTTCTTCCTGGTTCTGCCAGAGGTTTCTTCCTGAGTCTGGTTCTGCCAGAGGTTTCTTCCTGGTTCTGGTTCTGCCAGAGGTTTCTTCCTGGTTCTGGTTCTGCCAGAGGTTTCCTCCTGGTTCTGGTTCTGCCAGAGGTTTCTTCCTGGTTCTGCCAGAGGTTTCCTCCTGGATCTGGTTCTGCCAGAGGTTTCCTCCTGGTTCTGGTTCTGCCAGAGGTTTCTTCCTGGTTCTGCCAGAGGTTTCTTCCTGGTTCTGGTTCTACCAGAGGTTTCCTCCTGGTTCTGGTTCTGCCAGAGGTTTCTTCCTGGTTCTGCCAGAGGTTTCTTCCTGGTTCTGGTTCTACCAGAGGTTTCTTCCTGGTTCTGGTTCTGCCAGAGGTTTCCTCCTGGTTCTGGTTCTGCCAGAGGTTTCTTCCTGGTTCTGGTTCTGCCAGAGGTTTCTTCCTGGTTCTGCCAGAGGTTTCTTCCTGGTTCTGGTTCTGCCAGAGGTTTCTTCCTGGTTCTGCCAGAGGTTTCTTCCTGGTTCTGCCAGAGGTTTCTTCCTGGTTCTGGTTCTGCCAGAGGTTTCTTCCTGGTTCTGTTTCTTCCAGAGGTTTCTTCCTGGTTCTGCCAGAGGTTTCTTCCTGGTTCTGCCAGAGGTTTCTTCCTGGTTCTGTTTCTTCCAGAGGTTTCTTCCTGGTTCTGCCAGAGGTTTCTTCCTGGTTCTGCCAGAGGTTTCTTCCTGGTTCTGGTTCTGCCAGAGGTTTCTTCCTGGTTCTGCCAGAGGTTTCTTCCTGGTCCTGGTTCTGCCAGAGGTTTCTTCCTGGTTCTGCCAGAGGTTTCTTCCTGGTTCTGGTTCTGCCAGAGGTTTCTTCCTGGTTCTGCCAGAGGTTTCTTCCTGGTTCTGGTTCTGCCAGAGGTTTCTTCCTGAGTCTGGTTCTACCAGAGGTTTCTTCCTGGTTCTGGTTCTGCCAGAGGTTTCTTCCTGGTTCTGGTTCTGCCAGAGGTTTCTTCCTGGTTCTGGTTCTGCCAGAGGTTTCTTCCTGTTAAAGGGAGTCGTTCCTTTCCACAGTCCCTCAGGCTCAGGACGGGAGATTGGACTGAAGACAAGTTTCGGTCCAATCTGTTGGTTTCCTTAGCTCGGATATTATTTTTGAATTGGCTCCATATGAATTAATTGGATTATGATTACAATGAATTGAATTCCAATTGGCTTGAATTGGACTTTATTACTTAAGTGCCTTGAGATGACTGTAATTGTTGTAATCTGGCGCTTTATAAATAAAGTTGAATTGAATTGAAGTATCGATGCTTTTATGCTCCCTGCATCAGCCAACAGCTAATTCAACTGTTCAAACCTGCAGCTTCAGGCAAACTGGACTTACTGCAGTTTTCATCTTAAACAGCACGTAGAAAATTAAAGGAAATCATACACGATGCATTCAATAACTTCCCAGCTTCACCTTTTTTGTGTCACTTTTAAGCAGTTTAAGCTCTAACATTTACAGCCTGTTTTTCAAACATTTCACTCGCACAGTTTATAAAAAGTTAGCTTAGTTAGCTGCACTACCGGCCAAAATCACCTGAAGTTCCAGAAGCACTTAGATTTTTACGCTTCATTCACAAGGTCAAGAGAGACGAGTACGAAAGAGATGGGATGGTGTAATGTGGGGTAACAAATCTATAAGAAAATCCCTCCAAATCCTGGAAGAGTGAAGACGTTATGAACCACGAGGCTGGATTTCCATTCATTAGTGCTGAAAATCTGAAGTAATCATTTGAACCAGAGGGGGCGCTGTAGGCTACGCTGCTAGTCTTTGTAATTCAGTAGAAGAAGAAGTTGTCCAAACGAGAAACAAAGCTTAAGGAGGAAAAAAGCTCTTCTACAGGAATTACTTTAATATGTGGGAACATGTGGGATATTAAATAATATCCGGAAGAGTTTTTATTTGTCAGCACGGGCTTTAAATAGCTTGTGAGTCTTTGGGAAACACCTCAGGAGAAAGTTAAATGTTTAACCCTTTCCTTCCACCTTCTCCTACTCACAGCTTCTACATGTGGACAGACAGCTTGTGACTTTAATCACATTTCCCTGTTTAACAAGCTGCTTAGTTTGGATGCAAGCTTTGTTTTTTTGTTGTTCCAAAACCATAAAAGAAGAGCTCAGTTAACACAGAGTTCAGCATCAAGAAGAGCTTCTTCTTCTCTTCTTTCTGAAGTCACAAAGCTGTAAATGAGCAAATTAAAACCCCATAAGACAGGCAACAAGTTCCCTTTTTAAATAAAACAAAATGTTCATTGTTATTTTGAGAGTAAAGAAGAATCCGGCTCATAATCTTTCCTCTGATAGAACTCAAGCTGGTTAGTTTGGATGCAAGCTTTGTGTTTTTTTGTTTTTCCAAAACCATAAAAGAAGAGCTCAGTTAACACAGAGTTCAGCATCAAGAAGAGCTTCTTCTTCTCTTCTTCCTAAAGTCACAAAGCTATAAATGAGCAAATTAAAACCCCATAAGACAGGCAACAAGTTCCCTTTTTAAATAAAATAAAATGTTCATTGTTATTTTGAGAGTAAAGAAGAATCCGGCTCATAATCTTTCCTCTGATAGAACTCAAGCTGGATGGAAATTTGAATGGAGGGTCTCCTCCGAACACAGTAATTATCTTTGCTCTCGTGCTGAGGCCGACATGCCAAACCAAAGCCGTTGGGTTTAGTCAAATTACAGCCATAAACATAACTGCTGATAAATGACAGAAGTGACCAACTGGAAAATGAAGTTTCTGTCCCTGTGAGGACATTTGGACCTGAGAGGAGCAGCAGCTCCTCGGGTCCAGGTGAGCTGTTACTGGAAGAGACCGACTCTGGGATGGAGCTGGCACACTCCTGCTGGATTTCACACCAGAATGACTGAACTCACGCTTCACTTTCTGTCCTCAGCCGTGCGTGCGCACGTGCACGTGCACGGAGTTCACCCAAATATGAAGAAGTGAAGGCAACACAGAACACGGCCATGCACAAAAAGTGGGAGGAAAAGTGCATTGTGGGAGTGGGTGTGGTCATTGATCGAAGGCTGGAGCACGCAATCTGATACTCTGTGGGTGGAGACAGTGAGCGTGCATGTGTGTGTGCACGTGCATGTGTGCACGGAGGTTTTATGGTGCATTTAAGTCCCTGTGATCCTCTTTAACTGATATAAATGAAACATTAAACATTAAAATGTTCACTCTGCTCAGAGTATATAACATGTAAAAACTACGTGCACACACACACATGCACGCACACATGCACACGCACACACACACACACAGGCAGGCTGAGAGCGGCCGTAGCAGAGGGAACCAATTAGTGGTCTGCCTTTGATGATGTCACTAACAAGTCACGCACTGATGGCCCGACTTCCGTTCAGAAGGAAATATAATACTGCGAACACGTGCACACGCACGTGCACACGCACGTGCACACACACAATGCTGCTGTGAGAGGAGAATCCTGGAAGCTGATGAATAAGTTAGACGGCAGCAGACCTGATTTTAGGGGGTTTTATGTGTCTCAAACACAGTGTTCTCACCACAACTTTTACATCTTTAAGATGAAAACACAGTGAAAAACTCACTGAAAAGCTCTGAATTTGGTCTCTTCATCACTTTACTGAATGAAACCCTGAAAGAAACTCTCAGCTTCTCACAGCCACAGCTCACCTGACCTGCTGGCATCAACCATTCTGGCTTTGGGGCAACTTGTCGTTGGAAAACTCAAACGAACGACACATATCAGGAACAGAAAATGTGTTTGTGTGGGAGCACTTCCTGTTCAAAATGCCTTCATTTTAATGGGTGACTGCCAGAATCAGACCAGCTTCACAGCATCCTGTGACACAGTGCTAATGCTTAGCATCACATGTTCTGCGTCCAGTTTCTGCGACCTTTGGGCTTGTTTTCATAGATCGAGGCGCTTGTTTCTGTCACAGGATCTGGCAACACTTGCCCGGGTGGAGCTCAGCGCAGAGCAGGAAGTGAAAAGAAGAGACACTGAACGCACCATTGTTCAGTTTGTCTGTCAGCAGAAGGAACTCAAAAAGCTAGCGATGAAATGGCATGAAACATGAAGATAGATTGCAGCAGCTTTGATGTTAATCTTGATTTAGATACTGGGATATTTCACCTTGGCAGAGGTGTACGGTCTTGTTTACAGCGATAATCTGGCAGCGATCGGCTGGAACTGAACACTTTCAGCCTAAAGCTGAATTCGTCATCTTTTCTGCATCTCATTTCATGCAATAAAATATCTATTCGATGCTGCTGGACCCACTCGTGTCATATTTTCATCGACTTTTATGCAGGCTAACTGTTGCTAACAGCAGGCTAACTGTTGCTGACAGCAGGCTAACTGTTGCTAACAGCAGGCTAACTGTTGCTGACAGCAGGCTAACTGTTGCTAACAGCAGGCTAACTGTTGCTGACAGCAGGCTAACTGTTGCTAACAGCAGGCTAACTGTTGCTGACAGCAGGCTAACTGTTGCTAACAGCAGGCTAACTGTTGCTGACAGCAGGCTAACTGTTGCTAACAGCAGGCTAACTGTTGCTGACAGCAGGCTAACTGTTGCTGGCAGCATGCTAACTGTTGCTGACAGCAGGTTAAGTGTTGCTGACAGCAGGCTAACTGTTGCTAACAGCAGGCTAACTGTTGCTGACAGCATGCTAACTGTTGCTGACAGCAGGCTAACTGTTCGATGCTGCTGGACCCACTCGTGTCATATTTTCATCGACTTTTATGACTCTATTTTAGCTTTTATCCACTGGGACAATGATGGCATCCAGATATTTGACATAAAGAGTTAAGAAGGTAAACCACAACCTCTTCCTACACCTTACCCAGGAGCAGTGGCACCAGAACAGCCCAAATGATGAACTTAGTCTCCCGTGTTTGAGCTGCACCACATCCACATGTGAACACCACCTCACACCCTGGTTGTTCTACCAGTCAGTGGCCTGATTAAACAGTTTTTATCATCAGTTCTACAGCTTTTAAAAGAGCGTGAGGCCCATTTAGTGAATGATGTTCACAGTTACAGTAAATCAAACAACGCAGAGCGTGCTTAAAGTATTTAAAAGGTCACAGATTGGAAAATTAAGTAGGCTAACTGTTGCTAACAGCATGTTAACTGTTGCTGACAGCAGGCTAACTGTCGCTGACAGCAGGCTAACTGTTGCTGACAGCAGGCTAACTGTTGTTAACAGCATGCTAACTGTTGCTGACAGCAGGCTAACTGTTGCTAACAGCAGGCTAACTGTTGCTGACAGCAGGCTAACTGTTGCTGACAACATATAACACATATCAACACATATCAGGAACAGAAAATGTGTTTGTGTGGGAGCACTTCCTGTTCAAAATGCCTTCATTTTAATGGGTGACTACCAGAATCAGACCAGCTTCACAGCATCCTGTGACACAGTGCTAATGCTTAGCATCACATGTTCTGCGTCCAGTTTCTGCGACCTTTGGGCTCGTTTTCATAGATCGAGGCGCTTGTTTCTGTCACAGGATCTGGCAACACTTGCCCGGGTGGAGCTCAGCGCAGAGCAGGAAGTGAAAAGAAGAGACACTTCTTCTTCAGCAGAGGAACTCAAAAAGCTAGCGATGAAATGGCATGAAACATGAAGATAGATTGCAGCAGCTTTGATGTTAATCTTGATTTAGATACTGGGATATTTCACCTTGGCAGAGGTGTACGGTCTTGTTTACAGCGATAATCTGGCAGCGATCGGCTGGAACTGAACACTTTCAGCCTAAAGCTGAATTCGTCATCTTTTCTGCATCTCATTCCATGCAATAAAATATCTATTCGATGCTGCTGGACCCACTCGTGTCATATTTTCATCGACTTTTATGCAGGCTAACTGTTGCTAACAGCAGGCTAACTGTTGCTGACAGCAGGCTAACTGTTGCTGACAGCATGCTAACTGTTGTTAACAGCATGCTAACTGTTGCTAACAGCAGGCTAACTGTTGCTGACAGCAGGCTAACTGTTGCTAACAGCAGGCTAACTGTTGCTGGCAGCATGCTAACTGTTGCTGACAGCATGCTAACTGTTGTTAACAGCATGCTAACTGTTGCTAACAGCAGGCTAACTGTTGCTGACAGCAGGCTAACTGTTGCTAACAGCAGGCTAACTGTTGCTGACAGCATGTTAACTGTTGCTGACAGCAGGCTAACTGTTGCTGACAGCAGGCTAACTGTTGTTAACAGCATGCTAACTGTTGCTGACAGCAGGCTAACTGTTGCTAACAGCAGGCTAACTGTTGCTGACAGCAGGCTAACTGTTGCTGACAGCATGCTAACTGTTGCTAACAGCAGGCTAACTGTTGCTGACAGCAGGCTAACTGTTGCTGACAGCAGGCTAACTGTTGCTAACAGCAGGCTAACTGTTGCTGACAGCAGGCTAACTGTTGCTGACAGCATGCTAACTGTTGTTAACAGCATGCTAACTGTTGCTGACAGCAGGCTAACTGTTGCTGACAGCATGTTAACTGTTGCTGACAGCAGGCTAACTGTTGTTAACAGCATGCTGACTGTTGCTGACAGCAGGCTAACTGTTGCTAACAGCAGGCTAACTGTTGCTAACAGCATGTAGCCGACGCTGCCGCTTCATGGAGGGTTGACTGCTTTGTAAGAAGTATTCTGCCTGCAGTTAAGTTTGAAGACAACCTGAAGGCTTTTTCCTCTTTAACCTTCATGACAAGTTGGTTGGATGTTAAGTGGTAAAAAGAAATCTCCAGAAGTTGTATCTCTTGAACACAACAAAGACTATTTTGGCATATCAAACATGTTAGATTTGAACCAACAACAGAGTCTACTCTGGTAAAAAAATGTGACATTTCTGTCGTTTTGAAGCATTCATTTGAAGAATGTTTCTACCTACTGTTTTAGCCCAGTCTAAATGGAGATAATCACAAAATAATCAACTTCTTTAACATCTCGGGTCGAACTGAGGTGGCCCAGGGATCCTGTCCTCAAGTTCTAAGTCACATTGGCACCTAGCTTGTCATGTTTGCTTTAAAAAACGTCAAGATGCCAAATTCCAGGCTTCAAAATGTAGTCCACAGACCAGTGAGTGACATCATCATGGAGGCTTCATCCATGTTTAATTTACAGCTAATCATCAGGATGTGTTTCACGAGCAGCTGATTTCAGCCAGAAGCATCAAACTAAAAACAGCCCAAATCCTTCATTTTGTCCACTAAAAAAACCAAATTAAGCCCCACACCTGTGTGTTTCTGAGCTCCTCTTTCTTCAGCAAACCCTCAGCATCACGCTGCTGACAGACACTCATATGCTTCTCATTTACCCCCCCTCCCCCACACACTCACCCCACCCCAACCACTAATCTGCTGCTGCTGCTGCTTCTCTGTTTCAGGTCGTCTTTGCAGTTTGTGTTGCTTTGTCGCACAAATGTGGGTCAGGATTTGAAACTCGGCAGGCGCCACAAACAGGCTTCATTTCTAACTTTAACTCCTCAAATGAAAAGCTTTTTCCCTTCAGTATGTCAAACTGAACCCAGGTTTTACTCTTTTAACGAGGCCCCCACACCTCGATGCCTTCAGTTCTAAAACTTTCCTTCAGGCCGTTTGATTTGCAATAAGAAAAGCTGCACATAATGTGAAAAATTAAAAGTTAAAAGTGCTTTTTCTCCTCCTCAGTCACAGTTAATGTCCCATAAAGGGACGAAAAGCTCGACAGTTTGCTCACACAAAGAAAACCACAAACAAAGCGAGAAACGGATGAACAAAGAGAAGTAAATATAAGTAAATATATACACATTTAACTGTGATTAATGAAGAATTTCAGAGCAACACCAGTGCTGCATTTCACAGCTTTAACCAAAGCAATCAGAGCTAAATTTAAAGGGTTTTTCCTTTATTCTCGATCCAGTTTGACAGCAAGTTTTAAAAAAGCTTGCAGGTTTGTGTAATATCACAAAGAAACGCAGAGCGGATCGCATTCTTCTTCTTTAGCTGTCGCTTTGGTGGAGGGAGACGAGAGAACCACAGGAATCACAAGAATTTTATTTTGCATGAAAAACATGTCAGAGTCATAGTAAGAATGATGCAGAGAAGGTTGTTGTGACAGATTCATGAGCTGGGAAAAAAGATCTGGATTCATGAGCTGCAGTTGGTTATGAACTTTTTTCAGCTTAAAAAGTTTTACCATCGCGTAAATAACCAAAACATGTTCTTTTATTCCACATTAAATCAGTTCCAACTTAAATACAGACATACTTTAACGGGGTTTGAATGTGACACCTTAGAAATTCAGCTAAACTGAGATGAGTTCATGTCCAGGACAGGGTTAATGCCTGCTAGCGCATTAGCAGCTAGCACCAAAATGAACCTCCTCCACAGCTGGCTCCCATTATAACATGTCAGAGTCATAGTAAGAATGATGCAGAGAAGGTTATTGTGACAGATTCATGAGCTGGGAAAAAAGATCTGGATTCATTAGCTGCTGTTGGTTATGAACTTTTTTTCAGTTTAAAAAGTTTTACCATCGCGTAAATAACCAAAACATGTTCTTTTATTCCACTTTTTACAACATTAAATCAGTTCCAACTTAAATACAGACATACTTTAACGGGGTTTGAATGTGACACCTTAGAAATTCAGCTAAACTGAGATGAGTTCATGTCCAGGACAGGGTTAATGCCTGCTAGCGCATTAGCAGCTAGCACCAAAATGAACCTCCTCCACAGCTGGCTCCCATTATAACATGTCAGAGTCATAGTAAGAATGATGCAGAGAAGGTTATTGTGACAGATTCATGAGCTGGGAAAAAAGATCTGGATTCATTAGCTGCTGTTGGTTATGAACTTTTTTTCAGTTTAAAAAGTTTTACCATCGCGTAAATAACCAAAACATGTTCTTTTATTCCACTTTTTACAACATTAAATCAGTTCCAACTTAAATACAGACATACTTTAACGGGGTTTGAATGTGACACCTTAGAAATTCAGCTAAACTGAGATGAGTTCATGTCCAGGACAGGGTTAATGCCTGCTAGCGCATTAGCAGCTAGCACCAAAATGAACCTCCTCCACAGCTGGCTCCCATTAGCCTGGACTCATACACTCCTCTCTGTGTCTCTCAAACACAAACACATTATTTTCAGTCGCCAAGTTTAACCTGGCTGTGCTACCCTTCTGGTTTGGCACCATCTGCGTTTGGAAAGGAAGGCGGGAAAGGGAGCGAGTGAAGGCGGGAGCGGGGGATGTACAGTGGATGGACGAATGCAAAGAAGCACGAGGAGTTGAGTGAAAGAGGGGGGGATGGAGGGAGGAACCGTGACAGAAAGAAAAATAAGGAAACTAAAAAGAAGAAAAAAAGAGGTGACAAATGACGAAATGGTAGTTTGCCATAAATCTGTCTTCTTCTGCAGTTCTGCAGTTTATCTTCCTCCTTTTAACCTTCACCCGACAGAAAGCTTCTGTATAATCCGTGTCCAAAGTTACTCTGTGCTGCACACGAAGGAACGCGACAGGAAATCAACACATTAAGCTTTTCCAGGTATTAACGGCCGACTGTATCTTCCTTTTTCTCACCGAGACGCAGCTCACGTCTCGCTTAATGTCTCTTTACGCGATGATGTGGATGTTTGACGCTGTTGATTTGGTAAGAAAAGGCTGATATTGACAGATCCACCCATACTTTACTGTTACTTTGCAGCTCAAACACACTGATCCCACCACATAAAACATTAAAATCTGAACTGGGGAGGCGCCATCAGTGAGGAAAAACCTTTAAATAAATGCATAAAGCAGAATATATGAAGACAACAGGATTAAAACCAATAAATAATAAAGTAAAAAGGTAGAAAGACATCAGTTTAAATTAAATCCAGAACAAAACGATGCCTTTAAAAGCTTCAACATCCTCTGGACCAGTAACAGGAAGCTGCTGCAGCGTGGGATCCAGTTCTGACTTCAGGGACCATTAAAAACCCAGAAGAACCTGAAGGTTCTGACAGGCTCAGAATATAAAAGCAGCTCTGATTTTAAAAAGAAAGTCAGGACTGAAACCATTAGGAGCCTTAAAGCTAAAATCTCTTCTGAAGTCTTTAAAAACGGCTGTTATATGGGTCTCTGGGTCAGAACCAGCCGAGTTCTGGAGGGGGGGCTGAAAGCAGAGCATCACAGTGATGGATTCTGGAGGAAATAAAAGTGTCTCTGCATATTCTGCATGAGGAAAACCAGTTCTGACTCAGACTTTTTCTGCATTTTATATCTTCGGGCTTCGGCACCAATAACTAAAACTAGAAAAAAGCTGTTCCTGCGAAACAGCTGTGAGAATGCATTTTAAGTTTAATGGATTAGTTGAACATGCTCAAATAGCTGAATCTAGTGAAAATTTAGCAGAAATCAAGTGATTAATAGTTAAAATGGCTTCAGTGTAATATACAGCAGGGAGTGGAAGAGTGATGTCATCAGTGATGTCATCAGTGACAGGAATGTTTGTAATCAACTGCTGCTTAACAGCTCTCTCCCTGTATAACCTGCAGATAAGGCTTTTTTGGATACTATGACCTCCTGTGAGAAAACTGGAAGAGCGAGGAAAATAATTTGAAGACCGTAAGAAGCAGAAGGCTTGGAGGAACGCGGCAATGTAGTTTTTATTTCAATGGAGTGAAAAAAATTTAAACGGCAGCAGGTTGAACACAGTTGAACCTGTCTCTGGCGTTCCACCAAGTTTCCATTGGAGTTAGTGAGAGAAATTGAAAGGTTTCTCTCGCTTCAAGGCTCATAGCTGAAATTCTGTAAATGTGAGCTCTTTAGTAGTTACATCAGCTGAAAGAGGACAAGTGTACCTACATTTTAAGGTATAATTTGTTTATCTGAGTTAAACAGTATTAAAGTTAGAGGAATTTGTTTGAATAGCAGAAAAAGTTAAAATGATCAGTCCGCCACTCTAATCTTCTCATTCATAAAAATCAAAAAGGAGCAAAAATGTTTTTGAAACTGTCATATTTCAAAATTGGCTTAATATTTTAAAAAGCTGAATCATTTGGTAGTAGCTGAATGTCTTGTGAACATTTTAAAGTTTGAATGGTGTCTCTAGCTGAATGTATGTTGAACTAGTTAGGTTGGAAAGAGGAGGACGTTTTTGAAGAGTTGAAAGAAATTTCCATTCATTTGAATGAGGAAAAAAGTTGAATAGAAGTTGAATAGTTTAAAAAGTGTAAAAGATATCAACACCAAAAGTCATAGCATAAATCTCCTGAAGGAGCTGAACGTTTTGATACCAAAATTGTTGAAATCGGTGAAAGATTGCAGGAGTAGTTAAGTGCCAAAAAAGAGAAACAGGAAAACAATAGTGAGAATGCCTTAAAGCATTCTCACAACTAGTCTTTCTTACAGAACTAATGAGGCTTAAACAACACAACACTCGGATGGCGCCTTAAACAAAGCAACGTGTTCTTTGTGTGCAAAAAGAAGTTTACTGCAGCACAGAGTAACTAAGCCTCAGCGTCAGACTGTGTGTGGTGGCAGTAATTAAGGGAAGAAGCTGCAAACCTACACAAGATCCCCGCCTTGGCCTGACAGCTGTATTCTGCAGGGAGGTCTGCTGAGATCAGGAGGTTCCACAGAGCAGCAAAATGTACAGAAAAGTTCCTCAGAAACCCACAGTCTGCACTCACATGTTCTTTTTCACAGGAGTCGAATGAATATTACATAAAAGGTTGAAACTCGTCAGCATCTCAGCTGTGAATGAACTGACTGCGAGCTGCTGTAGCGACTTGTTAGTCGCCTGGATTGAAAAAGCAGCCCGTCAGCACGTTTATCAAAGCGTGTGCATGTGCGTGTGCATGTGTGTCAGAGAAACTGAGGAGGAGCTTCAGATCTACTGTGAAGCTCCTTTACATTTCGACTCCTGGCCTCATTAAAACTTTATCCATCTGTGAGCACTGCTGAGGTGCCAAAGGCAGAGGAGATCGTCTTACCAGCACACACACCAACACACACACACCTCTCAGCCTCGCACATGCATTCTTTCCTTCTTCGTCTGACACCAGTAAACACCAGAAATGCCCAACACACACACACACACTGTGCTTCCAGCCGTGAGGACACTTGTGTTAAATAATTAACGGTGTGAGATTAGTCCGTCAGCCTGGGGCACGAAGGTCCATCGATTTCTCAGAATGCATTTTTAATGAGCCGCCAGCCGGCATTCATTTCAGCTGGCCAGCGTCCGTGGACACATGCACACACACATGCACACACACATGCAGTCCAAGCCTGGCGCCAGGGGAGACAATTATCACACACATAAACATTGCAGCACCACTGTTTCAGCGGCGGGGATCACCTTGACGACAGCAACAAACGAACTTTAAAGGAGTCGAACTTAAGCTTTGATTTAATTTCACTGCACGATGCTCCTGTGTAGCGACAGTAAAGGAATCTTTATCTTTAAATGATGGGGTTCTGATTATCACCAGTTAATATTATGGGAAAGACTAGTACAAGAGTCAAAACACTTGTGCTTGAATCATAGAAGAGGAAAAGATGAGGAAAAGACTCTTCTGTCATAGTATAACTATATAATTTTTCCAACAGTTGGTTAAACAAGGCTCAAGGCTCGCGTTCAGCCGTGCACGCTCTGGGAGGACGTGCATGTGAGATAACACGTATGTTGCTATGAAACACAGGAAGTTTTCTGTTTGTCTTTGTGCAATTTTCATTTCTTGAAATAAGACGGGAACAGAAAGCAGAAGAGCACACAGAGATGATTGTGTTTCTCCAATTTTAGCTCTGGTGAAGTTCCACAATGTCTAACCCAGGGATGTCCTGCAGGTTTTAGATGTTTCCCTGCAGGTTTTAGATGTTTCCCTGCTTCAAGACACCTGAATCAGATCAATGCATCATTAGCAGACTGCTGCAGAACTTAACAATCTTTTGAAGAGATCCATTTGATCTGAATCAGGTGTGTTGAAGCAGGGAAACATCTAAAACCTGCAGGGAAACATCTAAAACCTGCAGGAAAACATCTAAAACCTGCAGGGAAACGTCTAAAACCTGCAGGGAAACGTCTAAAACCTGCAGGGAAACATCTAAAACCTGCAGGGAAACAGCTAAAACCTGCAGGGAAACATCTAAAACCTGCAGGGAAACGTCTAAAACCTGCAGGGAAACGTCTAAAACCTGCAGGGAAACATCTGAAACCTGCAGGGAAACATCTGAAACCTGCAGGGAAACGTCTAAAACCTGCAGGGAAACGTCTAAAACCTGCAGGGAAACGTCTGAAACCTGCAGGGAAACATCTAAAACCTGCAGGGAAACATCTAAAACCTGCAGGGAAACGTCTAAAACCTGCAGGGAAACGTCTAAAACCTGCAGGGAAACGTCTAAAACCTGCGGGAAACATCTAAAACCTGCAGGGAAACGTCTAAAACCTGCAGGGAAACAGCTAAAACCTGCAGGGAAACGTCTAAAACCTGCAGGGAAACCTCTAAAACCTGCAGGGAAACGTCTAAAACCTGCAGGGAAACGTCTAAAACCTGCAGGGAAACGTCTAAAACCTGCAGGGAAACATCTAAAACCTGCAGGAAAACATCTAAAACCTGCAGGGAAACGTCTAAAACCTGCAGGGAAACGTCTAAAACCTGCAGGGAAACGTCTAAAACCTGCAGGGAAACAGCTAAAACCTACAGGGAAACATCTAAAACCTGCAGGGAAACATCTAAAACCTGCAGGGAAACATCTAAAACCTGCAGGGAAACGTCTAAAACCTGCAGGGAAACGTCTAAAACCTGCAGGGAAACGTCTAAAACCCGCAGGGAAACGTCTAAAACCCGCAGGGAAACGTCTAAAACCCGCAGGGAAACGTCTAAAACCCGCAGGGAAACGTCTAAAACCCGCAGGGAAACGTCTAAAACCCGCAGGGAAATATCTAAAACCCGCAGGGAAACGTCTAAAACCCGCAGGGAAACGTCTAAAACCCGCAGGGAAACGTCTAAAACCCGCAGGGAAACGTCTAAAACCTGCAGGGAAACGTCTAAAACCTGCAGGGAAACGTCTAAAACCTGCAGGGAAACAGCTAAAACCTGCAGGGAAACATCTAAAACCTGCAGGGAAACGTCTAAAACCTGCAGGAAACATCTAAAACCTGCAGGGAAACATCTAAAACCTGCAGGAAACATCTAAAACCTGCAGGGAAACGTCTAAAACCTGCAGGGAAACGTCTAAAACCTGCAGGGAAACATCTAAAACCTGCAGGGAAACGTCTAAAACCTGCAGGGAAACGTCTAAAACCTGCAGGGAAACGTCTAAAACCTGCAGGGAAACGTCTAAAACCTGCAGGGAAACATCTAAAACCTGCAGGGAAACATCTAAAACCTGCAGGGAAACGTCTAAAACCTGCAGGGAAACGTCTGAAACCTGCAGGGAAACGTCTAAAACCTGCAGGGAAACGTCTAAAACCTGCAGGAAAACGTCTGAAACCTGCAGGGAAACGTCTAAAACCTGCAGGAAAACATCTAAAACCTGCAGGGAAACGTCTAAAACCTGCAGGGAAACGTCTAAAACCTGCAGGGAAACATCTAAAACCTGCAGGGAAACATCTAAAACCTGCAGGGAAACACCTAAAACCTGCAGGACAGCGGCCCTCCAGGACCGGACTTTGACATATGTGCTCCAACCCATCAGAAGCTCTTTGGATGGTTCACATGCAGAGAAATCTTTCACTTGTCCTACCTTTCCCGTCTCTCTTTCAAAGTCCACGTATTCCCTCGTAGGAACCTGCCTCTGATCTCCGTGCAGGTTGGCTGGAAAGAACTGAAGGGAGAGGTTGGTGCCGGTCGCTACGAAGGCCTGCAGCAGAAAGAGGATACCACACTTTAAAATGTTAAAGAAGACGTTTTTAATCAGTTTCCTGAACACTATGCGGCAGGAAAGTTCTGAAACCCAAACACGGATGCATATGTCCCTCGTTGCTGAGTTATTGGGGCTGATGTCTTAGCAAAAACAGAGCTTTGATGCTTCCAGCCATCAGAGGAATCAGTCAGACTTTGGCTCTAAAACCTTCACATGTCGGTTTGATCAGAGCTGTTGCATTAAAAAAGACTTTCTTTTCTCTTTGCACTAGAAGATTAGAGGCAGTATTATGCAATGCATCCACCACTGACAGCAGTATTAGCTTCTAATATTAACTGAAACAGCAAAGATCAGTTCATTTATCTCCTCTAGGAAGTGAAAGAGTGCAGCTGATAGAAAACACTACAACAAGGCTGTTAACAGGAGTCTGAGGCAGGTTCAGTGCTGCTTCAGACCCACTTCTTTAGCCTGAACCCATCCTGAAGCTTCAGCTTAGAGTAAAATCACTGCGAAAAGATGTCAAACTCTGAGCTATTACTTCCAGAGCTCCCATAAGGCATGCCTGAGTTTTAATGCCGCGTTTCCAAACAGCAGCAACGATTCCTGTGGTTCATCGTCAAGTTGTGGTTATTAAACCTGAGCTGATGGAGAAGGAAAGTGGGAGAAAATACTGTCAGAAACGCTGAGCTCTGCAAGTCAAAGAGCCTCCAAAGTACCGCCTCCCCACCAGGGCCCCTGGAAGGAAGGGCCGCTCTACCCCCTGAGCAGTAGCTGCCCTTCAAAAAGTGTTAAAAAGAGCTTCATTTTCAACATTCAGCTGCAGGAAAACCGTCTCCGTTCACTGGAGGGTCGAACCAGCTGCCACAGATGATGCCTGCGGATGGAGGCCAGGTTTCCTGGTCTTAGACCAGGTCCAACACCAGCAGGGAGCAACATCCCTGCATGTAGGGACTGGATAGAGTAGTGGTATGATTGTGGGTGACCTGAGTTCAAATCCCCGGCATGAAAGGTACTATTTCCAGTAGGGGTCCTTAGGCAAGACCCCCCCATACCCTACATACCTACCTGTAAGTCGCTTTGGTCAAAAGCGTCTGCTAAATGCATAAAACAAAACCAAACATGTATGTTTGTGGCCTTCAAATAGGATTTTACAGCTTGTTTTTGGCTCCTGCCTGTTGCTGTGATGAGTTCAATGCTTACAGCCTTCTTAAAGGGACATATTAAAGGCTCCATTTGCCATTCCACAAGCCTTCTTTGGTGGGGAGCCCCTAACAAAGAGGTAATGGCTCCAGAAGAAGCCATACAGGAAGTACAATATGCACCAGCCAAGTAACTACAGACAGATATTCTGCTGATTACTCAATGCAGGTTCAAGCATAAATGGAGACATCAGGCAGGAAAACGCTCTTAAAAATCTATGTTTTCATGTGGCTTTTTCTTGATTACTTGCATCTCAGGTTCAGGTTCTTATTCGGCTGATATTTTATTGCAAAACGCTTCCCGACTTTGTGTTTTTGATCATTTAGATCAGCTAAAAGCTCCGTTCACATGCTGAAACGCTCTGTTCTGGTGTCTTTTGTTGCTGTGGAGGAGCTTTATCATGTCTATAAGTCATCTAACTACATTTCTGAATCGCAAAGCCTGATATTCTGCTGATTACTCAATGCAGGTTCAAGCATAAATGGAGACATCAGGCAGGAAAACGCTCTTAAAAATCTATGTTTTCATGTGGCTTTTTCTTGATTACTTGCATCTCAGGTTCAGGTTCTTATTCGGCTGATATTTTATTGTAAAACGCTTCCCGACTTTGTGTTTTTGATCATTTAGATCAGCTAAAAGCTCCGTTCACATGCTGAAACGCTCTGTTTTGGTGCCTTTTGTTGCTGTGGAAGAGCTTTATCATGTCTATAAGTCATCTAACTACATTTCTGAATCACAAAGCCAGATATTCTGCTGATTAATGGAGACATCAGGCGGGAAAACTCTCTTAAAAAATCTATGTTTTCATGGGGCTTTTTCTTGATTACTTGCATCTCAGGTTCAGGTTCTTATTCGGTTGATATTTTATTGTAAAACGCTTCCCGACTTTGTGTTTTTGATAATTTAGATCAGCTAAAAGCTCCGTTCACATGCAGAAACGCTCTGTTCTGGTGTCTTTTGTTGCTGTGGAAGAGCTTTATCATGTCTATAAGTCATCTAACTACATTTCTGAATCACAAATGCAGGTTCAAGCAGTTTGAAAACCACATGAAGTCATTTCAGAGTGTAACAGAAGCCTGAAAGGAGCTCAGAGTTCTCTGACATTGTGCTCGAATGGCTCTCCTTCAAACAAACTGAACCACTGGCTGCTCTCCTCACACACGTATAATCACATCATATCCCCAGTTTTTGATTTCTGTAAAATGGCTTCTTGCTCTAATGGGATCCATTTCTCTCACGACGCACACAAACATTCAGAAACACAAATAAAATGAAAATCAATAGAATGCATTTGTGTGCTGCAGTCGGAAAGCAATGAATTACAGGAAGGCAGAAAATCAGGTTAGAAAATGTCCGTTTTTTAATGTGTATCTGCGTGTGTGTGTCTGTGTGATATGTTGTGTTTGCTGAGACCGATCAATACGAAGGCCATTAGGGATGCGACTCAAGCTGGAAGCATATGAATTATGCACCCTGTCAAATGTGTCCCTCATCAGAGACCGAGAGGATGAGGAGGAAAAGTGAAGGAGAGAGAAGAAGGACGGAATTAAAGGGAGGAGGAAGCTCAAAGAACACCCGAGTCATCGTTTCTGCTGGATTTGAAGTATTGGATTACAACCATCTGATTCCAATTTGCTGCCTACTACTGCTGGCAAGAAAAAGGGAGCAGAAAGGGGGGCGAGATGGAGGGAAACCGACAGAAAAGAGGGGCAGAAAGGCATGAAACACTGACATAAAAGGGAAATGGTGGATGTAAAATGAGTCGGCGAAAGAGAGGAAGAGGAAATGAAAGTGAGGAGGAATAAAGACAAAGAAGAAGAGAACAAAGGAAATGAAATAAGAGGAAAAGATAGAAAAGAGAGCGCAGCACAGTATGAAAATCAATAGTAGTTTAGAGTCATCTCTAATGAGCTGTGCTGAAGATAATTTACTTTGAATTATTGTCCCATTTATCAGATCAATCCTGAACATTTAGAGCTTCGCTATGATTCCAGACACACTTCTCTGCATATGTGTGTGTGTGCAGCTGCCTCATAGCATGAATCAGGTTTGATGTTTGCACAAAACAAACATTTCAGACTCCAACTCTTAAAAATGCACAAATAAATTATTCTTAAATCGAGAAAGAACATTTAGAATATCTACAAACAGGACCGTGACAAAGAAAAACTGCCTGCAGAAGTCTACAAGTCTAACCCTTCTATCCCTGCTGCCTTCTTCTTCTTCTTGGTGTCACTAAGCGTTGCTACATCTATCCCTGCTGCCTTCTTCTTCTTCTTGGTGTCACTAAGCGTTGCTACATCTATCCCTGCTGCCTTCTTCTTCTTCTTCTTGGTGTCACTAAGCATTGCTACATCTATCCCTGCTGCCTTCTTCTTCTTCTTGGTGTCACTAAGCGTTGCTACATCTATCCCTGCTGCCTTCTTCTTCTTCTTCTTGGTGCCACTAAGCGTTGCTACATCTATCCCTGCTGCCTTCTTCTTCTTCTTGGTGTCACTAAGCGTTGCTACATCTATCCCTGCTGCCTTCTTCTTCTTCTTGGTGTCACTAAGCGTTGCTACATCTATCCCTGCTGCCTTCTTCTTCTTCTTGGTGTCACTAAGCGTTGCTACATCTATCCCTGCTGCCTTCTTCTTCTTCTTGGTGTCACTAAGCGTTGCTACATCTATCCCTGCTGCCTTCTTCTTCTTCTTCTTGGTGTCACTAAGCGTTGCTACATCTATCCCTGCTGCCTTCTTCTTCTTCTTCTTGGTGTCACTAAGCGTTGCTACATCTATCCCTGCTGCCTTCTTCTTCTTCTTCTTGGTGTCACTAAGCGTTGCTACATCTATCCCTGCTGCCTTCTTCTTCTTCTTGGTGTCACTAAGCGTTGCTACATCTATCCCTGCTGCCTTCTTCTTCTTCTTGGTGTCACTAAGCGTTGCTACATCTATCCCTGCTGCCTTCTTCTTCTTCTTCTTGGTGTCACTAAGCGTTGCTACATCTATCCCTGCTACCTTCTTCTTCTTCTTGGTGTCACTAAGCGTTGCTACATCTATCCCTGCTGCCTTCTTCTTCTTCTTGGTGTCACTAAGCGTTGCTACATCTATCCCTGCTGCCTTCTTCTTCTTCTTGGTGTCACTAAGCGTTGCTACATCTATCCCTGCTGCCTTCTTCTTCTTCTTCTTGGTGTCACTAAGCGTTGCTACATCTATCCCTGCTGCCTTCTTCTTCTTCTTCTTGGTGTCACTAAGCGTTGCTACATCTATCCCTGCTGCCTTCTTCTTCTTGGTGTCACTAAGCGTTGCTACATCTATCCCTGCTGCCTTCTTCTTCTTCTTCTTGGTGTCACTAAGCGTTGCTACATCTATCCCTGCTGCCTTCTTCTTCTTCTTGGTGTCACTAAGCGTTGCTACATCTATCCTTGCTGCCTTCTTCTTCTTCTTGGTGTCACTAAGCGTTGCTACATCTATCCCTGCTGCCTTCTTCTTCTTCTTCTTGGTGTCACTAAGCGTTGCTACATCTATCCCTGCTGCCTTCTTCTTCTTCTTGGTGTCACTAAGCGTTGCTACATCTATCCCTGCTGCCTTCTTCTTCTTGGTGTCACTAAGCGTTGCTACATCTATCCCTGCTGCCTTCTTCTTCTTCTTGGTGTCACTAAGCGTTGCTACATCTATCCCTGCTGCCTTCTTCTTCTCAGAACAGAACTTCTCACTTCTTTAATCTTATCCTTCAGGATGGTTTCCCTTCTTCTTCTCCTCCTCCTCCTCCCCTGGGTTTCAGCAGCCTCTTTTCATTTTCCTCAGTGATGACTTCAGCCGACTCTTCAGGACCGGTTCTGGCTGCATGGTGGCCATTTCCCTGCGGGATCCCAGGATACTCGTAGCTGTCCTCCATCTGCAGCGTTGCCCTCTGGGAGTTCCCTCCCTGCAGACATGCCTCTCTCTCACATGCATTGTTCAGTCTCAGCCTGGGTGAGCCTGCTGCCATCTTATTTTCACTGGAAGTGCTCTCTGGATGGTTCAATGGGGAACATTCTTTTCATTTTTAGTTCATCTTGTCAGGCGAGTAAAGCTGTGAGTCATAGTTTGTGCCTCAGGTGCAACAGTTTGCTTTATTTCTTGGGAAGTTCTTTCTCCGTTGCACCTTTCTGAGACTGACAGCTGGCTAATGACTGTCCATGTTGCCTTGATCTCAGCCTCCAAGCTTCTTCTCCAATAAACTACATCAGTTTATTGGTGTTATTACCCTACTTAGTGCTGCAGTCACATCTTTCAGCTGATTTTCAGAAGCTAGTTTGTCTCTCAGCCTTTGTCCAAAGGGACAAACTTCTCTGCACATTTATGGATAAAGGAAATAACACCAAAAACGTGTTTCTGGATACACAAAAATCACCTTTTAGATATTTATTTAGGAAGAAATGACCGGTTTTGGTAATCTGAGAACAAAAAGAAAGGATTATGGATATCTATAAACATTATTTGTTTAATATATTATTTATTTTTCTCATGTGTGAAACAATCATCAGGAAAATAAGATAAAAATAAGTTAAATAAAAAGATAGAAATGGCCGATAGAAATAATAATAATAATAATATTAAATAAGATAGAAGCACAGATGTGGTTTGTTCAGTTCATTTTCATGTGTTTCTGAGAGAGAAAATAAGGCAAAATATTCACTAAATGTTCGCTGTTTTTAAGCGATTTCAATAAAATACACATAAAGCAAATATATTCCTTAATAAAAGCGACGATAAAGTCATTAAAGGTTAAGCATCTATTTCTCTTCATTCACTGGGAGAATCGCTGGAATTCAACACTTTATTTTACCTCCAAAGCTTCCTTTCCTAATTAAAACAGAAGAAAACCAGGACTGTTTTAAACACTGACGCAGTTTTAATTATCAGTGAAACTGAGCTTGTCCTGAACATCATTTCACATTTAACTCATCCTCCAACAATCAGTCCAGCAACAAACTGCACTTCTGCTGTGGAAGTGTGTTTTTATGCTGCTGAATTACAGTCATCGCGGCTGGATAAGCTGCAGGTTTACATGTGAGGAGCAGCGCTTTACAGCGGTCATTTCATTCATGGTGTAATCAGCTTATTCTGAACACAGCGAGTCCTTCTACAGGACCATGAATCATGAAGCCTAATTGTTTTGTTGTGACTCAGAAATCTGACAAACATTCTGAGCTTTCTGTCTTCCAAAGAAACCACTGCTGGAACAGTCCTTCCTATCTGATACGATACTCTATCTGAGAGATAACAATCAGCTGATTGTCCATAAGCGATAAACACATGAGCCAAAGACGCTCTTAAACTCAGCGAATCGAGCACAGTTTACAGTTTGTCTTCCTGTAATCTGCCTCATCCAGATAAAGTGACCATCCACGGCCTGTTTGTGTCTCAGAGGCGTTCGCACTGACCATGAAAATAGGTCCTCAGAGGCGTCTGGTTGATGGATAAATCAGAAACATGATGTCACAGCTGCCGTCAACTATTAAAACCGCGGCTCTCACAGCAGGAGGCTTATAAATACAGACAGACAGACGGACGCATCGTGTCCCGCTAAAAGATGGTAAAACATCCTGCCTCCCTCGGATCGGCCAGAGAAGCCAGAGAGTGGTTTGAAAGCTCAGCTTCAACCTCAGCTGCGACACTCCGGCCACAAACTGTCTCCTTCTGCAACAACAGCTACTCGCTGGCTGCCAAAAAACTGCATATTTTGGGACAATTAAGTCCGAAGCAGCGATGGACCACAAACAACTCCAGTATAAGACATGAAAAGGGGATTCAAGTCACTGTTATTCTATTTATCTGTTATTTTCTCAGTTAACCATTAAGTTAAAACCGTTTCTGTAAGACCTTAAATCCCAGAGAAAAGCAGAAGAACCTTCAAACATACAGTTCTGCAGCTTTCTGTAACCTTTAAAGTGTCCTGATCAATAGTTCTGCAGCTTTCTGAAACCTTTAAAGTGTCCTGATCAATAGTTCTGCAGCTTTCTGAAACCTTTAAAGTGTCCTGATCAACAGTTCTGCAGCTTTCTGAAACCTTTAAAGTGTCCTGATCAATAGTTCTGCAGCTTTCTGAAACCTTTAAAGTGTCCTGATCAACAGTTCTGCAGCTTTCTGAAACCTTTAAAGTGTCCTGATCAATAGTTCTGCAGCTTTCTGTAACCTTTAAAGTGTCCTGATCAATAGTTCTGCAGCTTTCTGTAACCTTTAAAGTGTCCTGATCAACAGTTCTGCAGCTTTCTGAAACCTTCAAAGTGTCCTGATCAACAGTTCTGCAGCTTTCTGAAACCTTTAAAGTGTCCTGATCAATAGTTCTGCAGCTTTCTGAAACCTTTAAAGTGTCCTGATCAACAGTTCTGCAGCTTTCTGAAACCTTTAAAGTGTCCTGATCAACAGTTCTGCAGCTTTCTGAAACCTTTAAAGTGTCCTGATCAATAGTTCTGCAGCTTTCTGTAACCTTTAAAGTGTCCTGATCAACAGTTCTGCAGCTTTCTGAAACCTTTAAAGTGTCCTGATCAACAGTTCTGCAGCTTTCTGAAACCTTTAAAGTGTCCTGATCAACAGTTCTGCAGCTTTCTGAAACCTTTAAAGTGTCCTGATCAATAGTTCTGCAGCTTTCTGAAACCTTTAAAGTGTCCTGATCAACAGTTCTGCAGCTTTCTGAAACCTTTAAAGTGTCCTGATCAATAGTTCTGCAGCTTTCTGTAACCTTTAAAGTGTCCTGATCAATAGTTCTGCAGCTTTCTGTAACCTTTAAAGTGTCCTGATCAACAGTTCTGCAGCTTTCTGAAACCTTCAAAGTGTCCTGATCAACAGTTCTGCAGCTTTCTGAAACCTTTAAAGTGTCCTGATCAATAGTTCTGCAGCTTTCTGAAACCTTTAAAGTGTCCTGATCAACAGTTCTGCAGCTTTCTGAAACCTTTAAAGTGTCCTGATCAACAGTTCTGCAGCTTTCTGAAACCTTTAAAGTGTCCTGATCAACAGTTCTGCAGCTTTCTGAAACCTTTAAAGTGTCCTGATCAATAGTTCTGCAGCTTTCTGAAACCTTTAAAGTGTCCTGATCAATAGTTCTGCAGCTTTCTGTAACCTTTAAAGTGTCCTGATCAACAGTTCTGCAGCTTTCTGAAACCTTTAAAGTGTCCTGATCAACAGTTCTGCAGCTTTCTGTAACCTTTAAAGTGTCCTGATCAACAGTTCTCCAGCTTTCTGTAACCTTTAAAGTGTCCTGATCAACAGTTCTGCAGCTTTCTGAAACCTTTAAAGTGTCCTGATCAATAGTTCTGCAGCTTTCTGAAACCTTTAAAGTGTCCTGATCAATAGTTCTGCAGCTTTCTGAAACCTTTAAAGTGTCCTGATCAACAGTTCTGCAGCTTTCTGTAACCTTTAAAGTGTCCTGATCAATAGTTCTGCAGCTTTCTGAAACCTTTAAAGTGTCCTGATCAATAGTTCTGCAGCTTTCTGAAACCTTTAAAGTGTCCTGATCAATAGTTCTGCAGCTTTCTGAAACCTTTAAAGTGTCCTGATCAATAGTTCTGCAGCTTTCTGTAACCTTTAAAGTGTCCTGATCAATAGTTCTGCAGCTTTCTGTAACCTTTAAAGTGTCCTGATCAACAGTTCTGCAGCTTTCTGAAACCTTTAAAGTGTCCTGATCAACAGTTCTGCAGCTTTCTGAAACCTTTAAAGTGTCCTGATCAACAGTTCTGCAGCTTTCTGAACCTTTAAAGTGTCCTGATGAACAGTTCTGCAGCTTTCTGTAACCTTTAAAGTGTCCTGATCAATAGTTCTGCATCTTTCTGAAGCCTTTAAAGTGTCCTGATCAACAGTTCTGCAGCTTTCTGTAACCTTTAAAGTGTCCTGATCAACAGTTCTGCAGCTTTCTGAAGCTTTAAAGTGTCCTGATCAATAGTTCTGCATCTTTCTGTAACCTTTAAAGTGTCCTGATCAATAGTTCTGCAGCTTTCTGAAGCTCTTTCACAGTTTTTCTTTGGACATTTTCTGCTTTTTCCCTCATCTTCAGTCCTTGTACCTGAACATTTTCAGTGTTTTTTCTTTGTTCAGCCACTTAAATCTGACCTTTGACCCATTCAGGCAGAAAAAAGGCTCCTAACTCAAGGGATGAACCAGTGTTGTGTCGACACAGAACAGACAACTTAGCAAAGAAGCCATTTTAAACTGGATCTTTAGGCACTTTGTTACTAGCAGCCTGTCACAAAGACACATCATTTGTTCCCATTTCTTTAGCTGCATCTATGAAAAACAGCAAAGAAAACACAGTTTGACAGACAGAAAATAGGATTTCTGCAGCAACAAGGTGATTCCCAAAGAGCTATTAGCTGAAAACTTGGCATATCTCAGCATGGTGTGCAGTGTGTCCTTAAAACATTTGAGGAAACTGGACAAGTGGAGGACAAAAGAAGAAGTGTCAGGCCTAAAAAACTATCTCCAGCAGATGAACAGGATCTGAAAGTGATGTCCTTAAGAAAGAGGAAAAAATCCAGCTGTGACCTGACAGGACCTGAGAGATGCATCTGGACCTTCAGCTGATCCATCTACTGTTGGCCCAAGCCTCATCAGAAATGGGCTCCATGGAAGGGTGGCTGTCAAGAAGCCGTTCTTAAGGAAGGGAAACAGGGAGAAAAGGCTGAGCTGTGCCAAATGACACAAGAAGTGGACTGAAAATCAGTGGCAACAGGTCTTATGGAGGGATGAATCCTCCCCAGAGCCCGGACCTCAACATTATTGAAGCAGTGTGGGATCATCTGACAGAGAACGGAACAAAAGGCAGCCCACATCCAAAGAAGAGCTTTGGGATGTCCTTCAAGAAGCCTGGAGAACTATTCCTGAAGACTCCTTAAAGAAATGACAGAAAGCTTGTCTCAGAGGGTTCAGGCTGTGTTGGAGAATAAAGGAGCTCAGACCAGAGATTCACTTTAAAGCTGCTGAGAACTGATAAAAAACTCTGTTTCTGCCTCAGATTCTGGGTTTATGTTCAAGTTTTAACATGTTTCAGTGAATCAATAAAGGAGCTCAGACCAGATATTCACCAGATATTCCAGATAAAACCCACATTATGGACGTAGAACTGAACTCCTCTCAGTTTCACATCATCTCATCAGCTGAAGCCCAACATTAGGTTTACTTTCGGTGACTAATTTTAGTGAGAACGTGCACATGTGGGCCTCTGAGACAATGCGTGCAGCTGCGGAACATGGAGGGAAGGAGCCTGAGAGCGCAGTTAAGCCTGGTGGGTTTGCGTGTCTGATAACGCGCTACTTCCTGGTGCAGGAACGCATCAGAACATCGCGCGCACACCTAACTTAAAGCTTCTTTCACTCCTCTATTTTCACGCCTTTCATCCGGGGTCTAAAACAAAGCTAAAAGAGACTAAAAAAGAGGCTGATCCTTATCTCTCATCACTGAGAGCACGTGAGAAATGAAAGAGCTTTACATCCTCATAAAAACACACGCGCGCACTCCGCCTTTCTCTCTCTTTGTGTCACATAATACTCAGTAATTATCCCCACATCCCCCTGCTCTCCTCCTCTGCGCGAACACGACAAAGAAGAAGAAGAAGAAGAAGAAAATCTAGTTTTTACTCACAACTTCCGAGCGTCCGTCTCTGCAGGCGTTCTGGAAGCGGGCTTGTCTCTCTTCATGGGGCCGGTCTCTGAACCCGGTGTATTTAATCTACCGAGAGAGAGGGAATAAAGTAAAATAAAAACCTTAAAGACCAACAGATGTGCTTCATATAGCGGGTGAATTGTGGGTTTGATTTGTGCCTCTCGGCAGGATGACGATGCTTTTTGTCAGGTCGTAATTTGAAGCTTTTTTATCTAATAAAAATGCGGCTTTTCTGTCTTTTTGTACTTTTCAGGGCAAAAAAACGTTTTATTTTGGCGGGAGTAATAGCAGAATAACATTTAAAGTTAAAGAATTAAAGTAGAATCAGGATGAAAAGTGCCGCAGTTCATCTTTAGAGGGTTAAATTCACGTGAAGCAGCTTCTTCTGAAGCATCCCTGCGAGCTGATGGCCTCAGAAACGAGCGAAGCTCGGAATAAAGTCATCAGATGAAGCTTTAACGCTTCTCTCCGGCGGCACGCGCCTCTCCTCCGACCAGCCTTCTCGTGCCTTTATTTCCGCCGTCTCACAGAAAGGATCCGCGCACCCGACGCACTCACCTCACACTCCCTGCTCAACTTGCGGAAAAACTCCTCATTCTCAAACTTGCTCCTCTGGTCCGGGACAACCCGCGGCATCTTCTCCGACACTTTGCGGCCGCTCGAGCCTCTTTCTCGCGATCCCGCGGAGGAAAAGTTGAAAGCGGTGTGCGCTGCCGTCCGTCTGCTGCTCTTTCTCTCACTTCTCTTCCGTGTCTGTGTGGGTTTTTTTCTTCTTCCCTGTGTGGAGCAATGCGCTCCCTGCGGCTGGCCTCTGATTGGGACTGCGGCTCAGATAATGATGATCTGCCTCCGCTGGCTGCGTCTCCTGCGCGCTCCGGGTCGCCTCTGGCTCCAAATGGCTCTTATTAAGTGACCAGCTGCGATAGATAAAGCTCACTTTGACCGTGGAGCTCCCCCTCCCTCCCCCCTTCTGCCTCTCCACGAGCGCCTGATCTCAAGCAAGTGGCCACAAACGAGCGCTCTTAAGTTTACCTGAGACTTTCAGGAGCTCCTCCTTGGTCGTCCCGCCGATCATTTGTGCGTAAAAAGGATATTAGACAAATAACTCAAAGGAAAACTAGTCTGGTGGCTTCAATTAATGTCATGAAATAGGAGATGAAACGTTGATTGATGCTCCTGTGGTTGAAGAAATGTTTTTTTCTGGCGTGGGTCCAGATCAGCCTTTTTCTGCACGATCTGCCAAACAAACATATTTTTTATCGCTTTCGGTCTGCTGCTAAAAAGTAAAGAGAAACGAAAAAGCTATAAATATTCAAATGCATCGTCATATAAGATGAAATAACACGCGTGCTTGTGTTTAAATACATCTTTTTCCATCAGCTGCAGACACAAAGCTCCCGTCTGTTTCTCTTTGTGACACTTTGTGCTCGCAGCTGTCAAAATGCAAAATTACGATAGTTTTTAACGCACTTGAAGGCGTCAACAGTCTACTTCCTGGCTCCGTCGAGTCGCTCTTGTGACTGTACACCCAAAATACCGCCCCCCCACCCCACCCAACACCTCCACCGCTCCCCCATTCACAATAATAATACTACTACACACGCTACTCGGTGCCGTCACTGCGCATGCGCGCCGTCTGGCCCGCAGCGACTTATAAGAACCTTATGTGAGAAGTTAGTGTGAGGGCGAGCACGAGGAGGGGCGGACAGTGTTCAGTTTAAGGAAATAAATTCCACAATGATCCTAAAATCCTCCTGTAAACACAGACTGTGTTGTGTTAATGGTTCTGAGCCCATATTTACACCATTTGTACCGATATGTAACCATATCAGGCCTAAAAATATTAGATTTGATGACAGTGAGCTGAACTTTTGTAACCTTTTCAACTGTGACAGCATCCTGAAGGTGCTACGAACACGAACCTTAAAACGTTAGAAAGGTTTGGAAAAGAAAAAAAACATCTTCTATTTACTTTAGTTCATATTTTTGTTAATATTTGTCCATTTATTCCTTTAATGACTGCATCATAATCCGAAAAAAAAAAGATTTCATCTTGACTCTGATCTGGATTTGTTCATCAGCTGTGGTGGATGTGCAAGTCCCAGACAGGTTTTGTTAGTCAAGTGATCATATTCTGCTTTAAGTTGATGTGAAACACTCAGAAAAGCATCCCAGAGGCTTAAAAATGGCTTTTGTGTGCCAGAAAAGCCATTTTCAGCCCACAGAGCAAGTTTTACCAGCTAAAAACAATGATAAGGCTTTTATTTAAAGATGACTTTTTGAAATTATTTAGAAAGTACATAACGGAATAATAAAAAAACAATAAACAAATAAGATTAGAGTCATTTCAGTCAGGTGAAAAGGCCTCTAAATGTCTCAGATGGGACCATCTGATCAGGGCTCATAATGTTACTAAAATACTTCATTTATTCAGTTCAGTTTATCTAAAAAGGACAGAATCAATGTTAAAATTCATCTAATACAATCGTATCCAATCAAATCAAATTCATTAAATTCCAATCCCCCGTCCTGAGCTGCATGAGGCGACTGTGGAGAGAAAAAACTCCCTTTAACAGGAAGAAACCTCCATCAGAACCAGAACCAGGAAGAAACCTCCATCAGAACCAGAACCAGGAAGGGTCCATCTGCCTGGACCAGCTGGGGCTGAGAGGACAGGAAAGAGGGGACAACAAGCAGCGTAACACCAGGCCAGAGACACCTGCTGAGAGAGAGAAACACAAGTTAATGACAGCAATGATGTCAGAGGGAGGAGAGGTGCATCATGGGAGCTCCCCCAGCAGGCTGGGCCTATAGCAGCAGAACTATGGGATGTTTCAGGCTCACCTGAGCCATCCCTAACTATAAGCTTTATCAGAAAGGAAAGTTTCAGCCTGATCTTAAAGGTAGAGAGGGTGTCTGCTTCCTGAAGCCAAACTGGCAGCTGGTTCCACAGAGAGGGGCCTGATAACTGAAGGCTCTGCCTCCCGTTCTGCTTTTAGGGGCCTGATAACTGAAGGCTCTGCCTCACATTCTACTTTTAGGGGCCTGATAACTGAAGGCTCTGCCTCCCATTCTGCTTTTAGGGGCCTGATAACTGAAGGCTCTGCCTCCCATTCTGCTTTTAGGGGCCTGATAACTGAAGGCTCTGCCTCCCATTCTGCTTTTAGGGGCCTGATAACTGAAGGCTCTGCCTCCCATTCTGCTTTTAGGGGCCTGATAACTGAAGGCTCTGCCTCCCATTCTGCTTTTAGGGGCCTGATAGCTGAAGGCTCTGCCTCCCATTCTGCTTTTAGGGGCCTGAAAACTGAAGGCTCTGCCTCCCATTCTGCTTTTAGGGGCCTGATAACTGAAGGCTCTGCCTCCCATTCTGCTTTTAGGGGCCTGATAACTGAAGGCTCTGCCTCCCATTCTGCTTTTAGGGGCCTTATAACTGAAGGCTCTGCCTCCCATTCTGCTTTTAGGGGCCTGATAACTGAAGGCTCTGCCTCTCATTCTGCTTTTAGGGGCCTGATAACTGAAGGCTCTGCCTCCCATTCTGCTTTTAGGGGCCTGATAACTGAAGGCTCTGCCTCCCATTCTGCTTTTAGGGGCCTTATAACTGAAGGCTCTGCCTCCCATTCTGCTTTTAGGGGCTTGATAACTGAAGGCTCTGCCTCCCATTCTGCTTTTAGGGGCCTGATAACTGAAGGCTCTGCCTCCCATTCTGCTTTTAGGGGCCTGATAACTGAAGGCTCTGCCTCCCATTCTGCTTTTAGGGGCCTGATAACTGAAGGCTCTGCCTCCCATTCTGCTTTTAGGGGCCTGATAACTGAAGGCTCTGCCTCCCATTCTGCTTTTAGGGGCCTGATAACTGAAGGCTCTGCCTCCCATTCTGCTTTTAGGGGCCTGATAACTGAAGGCTCTGCCTCCCATTCTGCTTTTAGGGGCCTGATAACTGAAGGCTCTGCCTCCCATTCTGCTTTTAGGGGCCTGATAACTGAAGGCTCTGCCTCCCATTCTGCTTTTAGGGGCCTGATAACTGAAGGCTCTGCCTCCCATTCTGCTTTTAGGGGCCTGATAACTGAAGGCTCTGCCTCCCATTCTGCTTTTAGGGGCCTGATAACTGAAGGCTCTGCCTCCCATTCTGCTTTTAGGGGCCTGATAACTGAAGGCTCTGCCTCCCATTCTGCTTTTAGGGGCCTGATAACTGAAGGCTCTGCCTCCCATTCTACTTTTAGGGGCCTGATAACTGAAGGCTCTGCCTCCCATTCTGCTTTTAGAAACTCTGGGAACCACAAGGAAACCTGCAGCCTGAGAGCAAAGTGCTCTGTTGGGGAAATATCCAGCTGTGAGATCTTTAAGATGTGATGGAGCTCGGTCATTAAGAGCTTTATATGTGAGGAGAAGAACCTTAAATTCTATCCTGAATCTAACAGGGAGCCAATGAGGAGAAGCTAAAACTGGAGAAACATGATCTCTGCTGTTGGATCTCAGCAGAACTCTGGCTGCAGGGTTCTGGATCAGCTGGAGGCTTTTCAGAGAGTTTAGTTGTTGAAGTTGAACGTGAAACAGAGTGAAAGATGAGCAACGATCACCTCCTCGTGCTGCGTTCAAGTCCGACAGTATTTAGAACATTCAGCAGACTTGGTTCCAGATTCCCTGAGTTTTGATGACATCATGTTCTGCAGATGATGGAATATCAAAGTCTTGAGGAACTTTATCCTGGAGCTTCTTCACAGTTTTTGCTGAACCTTTCTGCACATCTTTACTTCTAAAAGACTCAAAATGCTCTTTCCTGTTGCACATGAACCCGATTGGCTGCAACGTGTTCCTCCAGGAGTTCAAGTCATCTCATTTTCCAGCCTTTTCGTTGCCAAAGTTCCAACTTTTCCGAGACGTTTCGCTGCCTTTAATTCATTCAGATGAGCTGAAACCATAAAACGTCTCTCAGAACATTAAAGAACAACCTTTGGTCAACTAATTATGGTCCCAGATGTCCCTTTAAACGGGATAACAACATATTATTAACAGTTTTCCTTTCAGGCTCCATGATTCTCTCCAAACATCACAGCTTTTATTCAACAGAAGAGCTTTTTGGGGAGTAGTTTGCTGGGGTTTGAGCCCCTGAAGACAGATATAAGGGGAGCTGCTGGTGGTCTGTGGCAGGTGCAGCAGCCATAGGAACAGGAAGTGCAGAAGTTTAAGGTAAATACTCCACAGGAGAAACCTGTTCACATGCAGGCGGTCGGCAGGAAACTTCTTAGCCAACAGGAATCAACTAAAAGGCACAAACACATCTGAGAAAGAGAAGCTGAGGTAACAGACTGTAAGAAAAGCTGTGTTAATGAGGCTGATGAGCAGCAGGAGAGCTGAAGCCTCCGGTCCCACGGCTGAAAAGAAACGACCCAAACGCCAACAACCGACCCTGGACCGGGACAAAAGGCTGAAACAGTTCAACTGAACTACTCAAACTAGTTCAAATGCCTGTAATCCTTACATAAAGTGCATCATAACGGCTGATTTTGCCACAGTCCAACAGGTTCTGAACACAACTGCAGCATTTGGTTATTTTTAAAGGTTAAAGGTTAAAACTGCGCTGAACCTGTCAGACGGTGGCTGTTTCCTCTTACCTTTCCTTTCCACCTTCTGCTTTTCCGTCAGTAGAACATGCTAATTACATGTTTGGAGGTGGATTTAAAGCCCAGAGGACCAGCTGTGGTCATCGGCTCAGAGCTGATGCTGAGGACTTAAGATGATCTGTGAGGCAAGAATGTTGCTGTAAAAGATAGATTTCAGGCAACCAAAGGAGAAAAATCATCATTATCATCATCCTCATACAGGTAAAGAAGGGATGAGGGTGTCAGGATTGGGTATAAAAGCAGCTTCCACCAAAGGTTCAGCCTCTCCAACAAGGATGGGTCGTGGCTCACCGCTTTGGGCCAAACTCCATCAGAGAATCATCAATAAGTTCAGGAAATATTCCTCAGAGTCAGACTGGAAAGAACTTTGGTCTTTCAGCATCTACAGAGCAGGATATTGGGAACAGATTCAGGGAGTCTGGGGAAACCTCAGTGTGGAAAGTTGCTGTGAAACTCACCCACGGCTGCTCAGATGTGTGTTTTATTACTTTGGTTTCAAGCTTTAATTTGCTTTAAACGCCAACAACGAGATAAAAACCCTCAGAAACGCAGTTAAAACAGTTAAAACAGTAAAAAACCATCAGAAACGATCAAAAATCAGCCCCAGAGTCAGACACAGCAGCAAGAAAAGTGTCACAGGAAGTGAAGAAGAAGAGAAGGAAGACAACAGGAAGTGAAGAAGAAGAGAAGGAAGACAACAGGAAGTGAAGAAGAAGAGAAGGAAGACAACAGGAAGTGAAGAAGAAGAGAAGGAAGACAACAGGAAGTGAAGAAGAAGAGAAGGAAGACAACAGGAAGTGAAGAAGAAGAGAAGGAAGACAACAGGAAGTGAAGAAGAAGAGAAGGAAGACAACAGGAAGTGAAGAAGAAGAGAAGGAAGACAGCAGGAAGTGAAGAAGAAGAGAAGGAAGACAACAGGAAGTGAAGAAGAAGAGAAGGAAGACAACAGGAAGTGAAGAAGAAGAGAAGGAAGACAGCAGGAAGTGAAGAAGAAGAGAAGGAAGACAACAGGAAGTGAAGAAGAAGAGAAGGAAGACAACAGGAAGTGAAGAAGAAGAGAAGGAAGACAACAGGAAGTGAAGAAGAAGAGAAGGAAGACAACAGGAAGTGAAGAAGAAGAGAAGGAAGACAACGGGAAGTGAAGAAGAAGAGAAGGAAGACAACGGGAAGTGAAGAAGAAGACAAGGAAGACAACAGGAAGTGAAGAAGAAGAGAAGGAAGACAACGGGAAGTGAAGAAGAAGAGAAGGAAGACAACAGGAAGTGAAGAAGAAGAGAAGGAAGACAACAGGAAGTGAAGAAGAAGAGAAGGAAGACAACAGGAAGTGAAGAAGAAGACAAGGAAGACAACAGGAAGTGAAGAAGAAGAAAAGGAAGACAGCAGGAAGTGAAGAAGAAGAGAAGGAAGACAGCAGGAAGTGAAGAAGAAGAGAAGGAAGACAGCAGGAAGTGAAGAAGAAGAGAAGGAAGACAACAGGAAGTGAAGAAGAAGAGAAGGAAGACAACAGGAAGTGAAGAAGAAGAGAAGGAAGACAACGGGAAGTGAAGAAGAAGAGAAGGAAGACAACGGGAAGTGAAGAAGAAGAGAAGGAAGACAACGGGAAGTGAAGAAGAAGAGAAGGAAGACAACAGGAAGTGAAGAAGAAGAGAAGGAAGACAACAGGAAGTGAAGAAGAAGAGAAGGAAGACAACAGGAAGTGAAGAAGAAGAGAAGGAAGACAACAGGAAGTGAAGAAGAAGAGAAGGAAGACAACAGGAAGTGAAGAAGAAGAGAAGGAAGACAACAGGAAGTGAAGAAGAAGAGAAGGAAGACAACAGGAAGTGAAGAAGAAGAGAAGGAAGACAACAGGAAGTGAAGAAGAAGAGAAGGAAGACAACAGGAAGTGAAGAAGAAGAGAAGGAAGACAACAGGAAGTGAAGAAGAAGAGAAGGAAGACAACGGGAAGTGAAGAAGAAGAGAAGGAAGACAACGGGAAGTGAAGAAGAAGAGAAGGAAGACAACAGGAAGTGAAGAAGAAGAGAAGGAAGACAACAGGAAGTGAAGAAGAAGAGAAGGAAGACAACAGGAAGTGAAGAAGAAGAGAAGGAAGACAACAGGAAGTGAAGAAGAAGAGAAGGAAGACAACAGGAAGTGAAGAAGAAGAGAAGGAAGACAACAGGAAGTGAAGAAGAAGAGAAGGAAGACAACAGGAAGTGAAGAAGAAGAGAAGGAAGACAACAGGAAGTGAAGAAGAAGAGAAGGAAGACAACAGGAAGTGAAGAAGAAGAGAAGGAAGACAACAGGAAGTGAAGAAGAAGAGAAGGAAGACAACAGGAAGTGAAGAAGAAGAGAAGGAAGACAACAGGAAGTGAAGAAGAAGAGAAGGAAGACAACAGGAAGTGAAGAAGAAGAGAAGGAAGACAAGAATAAACATCAGATGCTGGAGAGATCAGAGGAAAAGACAGAAGCAGAGAGAAAGAATTCTTTCTTCTAACATAAGCTGGAACCTTATCGTCTGTTAGCTCCAGTTTTATCTCATTTCACTCAGAAATCTAGTTTTCAGCCTTTCAAAATGTTCTTTCCAATCTCACACTGACACATATCGAATGAGAGAAAAACATTTTATCCTCCTGTTTTGTCTTTTCTGAGCAGGTTTAAGCTGCTTCACTGACCAATTTTTATGTATTTGGAATATCAAAAGAAATCTAGTTTAATGCAGCAAAACACTCTAAAAGCTGCTGTAGAGTCAAAGAAAGACAGAAAGTTTATAGAATCTACAGCAACAGCTTCTGGAGTCTCAGTGTGGAAAGGCCAAGGACAGAAAGCCCTGCTGGATGAGCTCGGAGCCCTCAGGCAGCACTGCAGGAGAAACCGTCAGGCCACCATGATCCATACAGCCACATGGGCTCAGGAGGAGCTGGAGCCCTCAGGCCACCATGATCCATACAGCCACATGGGCTCAGGAGGAGCTGGGAAAAGCATTTCCACTCAACACAGTCCACGGCTGCATCCAGAAATGTGAGCTGAAGCTGCATCACACCAGGAGGAAGCCATATATCAGCTCTGAGCAGAACCACGGCCCAGTTCTCTGGACTCCAGCTCATCTCAGAGGGACAGAAAGACAGTGGACACGTGTTCTGTGGGCAGATGAGTTTCAGCTGCTTCTGGGGAAAACTGCTGAGAAAGAGCATCCAGCTGTTCTCAGAGGAAGGTTTAAAGCCAGCGTCTGTGATGGTCTGGGGCTGCAGCAGAGTCCAGGGCATGGAGGGCTTCATCTGGGTGAAGGTACCACTGATGCACAGCTGGATGTTGGAGTTCTGCAGAGACAGATGCTGCCATCAAGGTGCGTCTTTTCCCGGGAGGTCCGTGGTTATTTCAGCAGGACGATGCCAGACCTCATTCTGCAGGACTTCCAGCAGCTTCAGACACACAGAGTGTGTGAGCTCGGCTGCCTGCCTGCAGTCCACATCTGTCTCCTGCTGCAGATGTTGGAGCATCATGAAGAGGAGAACCAGACAACCAGGGACTGCTGAGCAGCTGGAATCTGGGATTCAGCAGGAATGGACTCAGATTCCTGTGAAAAACTCAGTTCAAAGCATTAAAAAGAGTCATTAAAGGAAGCTGAAGGATGGAAACATGAGTCTGGAGCAGCTTTTACTGAGTGATGCTGCCTCAGGTTCTGGGTTTGGTTCAGTTTTATAAACAGAGACAGCGAAGGAGGTCAGAGAAGATGCTTTCTTTAGACGTAAATGTGTGAAATAAAGGTTCAAACTCATGATAGATTAAAGTTTTTATTGCATGTTAGATGGTTGAAATTAAGAACCAATCAGAAGGGCAGATTAAAAAAAGACTAGAGTGAGGCCTGAACACAGTGAAGTCGTTCTTAAGGAAGGGAATCAGGGAGAAAAGCCTCAGCTATGCCAATTTGTTCCCATTTCTTTAGCTGCATCTATGAAAAACAGCAAAGAAAACACAGTTTGACAGACAGAAAATAGGATTTCTGCAGCAACAAGGTGATTCCCAAAGAGCTATTAGCTGAAAACTTGGCATATCTCAGCATGGTGTGCAGTGTGTCCTTAAAACATTTGAGGAAACTGGACAAGTGGAGGACAAAAGAAGAAGTGTCAGGCCTAAAAAACTATCTCCAGCAGATGAACAGGATCTGAAAGTGATGTCCTTAAGAAAGAGGAAAAAATCCAGCTGTGACCTGACAGGACCTGAGAGATGCATCTGGACCTTCAGCTGATCCATCTACTGTTGGCCCAAGCCTCATCAGAAATGGTCTCCATGGAAGGGTGGCTGTCAAGAAGCCGTTCTTAAGGAAGGGAAACAGGGAGAAAAGGCTGAGCTGTGCCAAATGACACAAGAAGTGGACTGAAAATCAGTGGCAACAGGTCTTATGGAGGGATGAATCCTCCCCAGAGCCCGGACCTCAACATTATTGAAGCAGTGTGGGATCATCTGACAGAGAACGGAACAAAAGGCAGCCCACATCCAAAGAAGAGCTTTGGGATGTCCTTCAAGAAGCCTGGAGAACTATTCCTGAAGACTCCTTAAAGAAATGACAGAAAGCTTGTCTCAGAGGGTTCAGGCTGTGTTGGAGAATAAAGGAGCTCAGACCAGAGATTCACTTTAAAGCTGCTGAGAACTGATAAAAACTCTGTTTCTGCCTCAGATTCTGGGTTTATGTTCATGTTTTATCATGTTTCAGTGAATCAATAAAGGAGCTCAGACCAGATATTCACTTTAAAGCTGCTGAGAACTGATTCTGGGTTTATATTCAGATCTTTAGGATTATAAATGTCAACACCACTGATTTCTTCTTTCTGTTCAGAGCTGCAGCCGAAGCTTGCAACACCCTGAGGAATGAAGGCTTTATTATGCAACACGCAGGCAGATAAAAACACTGCGAAATGGAGCAATGTTCTGTTTGATTTCTCATTATCACATTTACACACACACGTGCACACACACACGTGCACGTGCACACACACACGTGCACACACACACACAGAGTAAATATGACTAATATACTCCTGAAGTCTCATAATCTCACACAGAGATCTTAATTAAACCATAGCAAGAGCCGGCAGGTTGAAACTGTGTGTGTGTGTGTGCGTGTGCACGTGTGCGTGCACGTTCTCATGCAGCGGATCTCTGTCATGACATGTTGTGATGTTTCGGTGGTGTTTGGGAGGCCGTCTGTCTGTGTGTGAGGAGATCAGATCAGATCAGAGGAATGCATGTTTGGATCAAAGATCTGCTGAGATAAGAAGGAGAAAACGAAGGGAATCATCTGAAGAAGCTGGAATAAAACACAGAAGAACAGAATAAATGAGTCAGAATTCAGCACAAAGCTAACATGTTTCCTCCTGCTTCGCTGCATCTGTGCAGGATGAGACGCTGCATGTTTTAATCAGGACTTTTCAGACTGAAAAGGTTGGAAACGGGTCTGCTGATATGCTCTGAATACCTTTTAATGGATGAAACACCCCCCCCCATCATTGATTTCCACCAAACCCTCTGATCAGAAAGCTCAAAGCTTACTGCCTCACATGTGTGAGAGAGTTATCTGCAGGTCAGTGAGTGATTAACGACAGCAGGTAGTGATGCAGTAAAAGGTTCATTAATTAATCAGAATATCTGTGGTTGCTGTGCTGAGTTGTTCTGACATGCTGTCTGCTCTCATCTTCACACAGAACAGTAAACACAGATAGTTCATCACACTTAGCGTTAAGTTTAGTTTGTTGTTCTGCCTGACTTTAGTCTAACTGTTATTCTCTGTTATATTACTGTTATTCACTGTTTTATTACTGTTATTCACTGTTATATAACTGTTATAACAGTTTTATTACTGTTATTAACTGTTATAACAGTTATATTACTGTTATTCACTGTTATATTATTGTTATAACAGTTATATTACTGTTATTCATTGTTATATTACTGTTATAACAGTTATGTTACTGTTATTCACTGTTATAACAGTTATGTTACTGTTGTTAACTGTTATAACAGTTTTATTACTGTTATTCATCGTTATATTATTGTTATAACAGTTATGTTACTGTTGTTAACTGTAATAACAGTTATGTTAGAATATCTGTGGTTGCTGTGCTGAGTTGTTCTGACATGCTGTCTGCTCTCATCTTCACACAGAACAGTAAACACAGATAGTTCATCACACTTAGCGTTAAGTTTAGTTTGTTGTTCTGCCTGACTTTAGTCTAACTTACTGTTATTCACTGTTATATTACTGTTATTCACTGTTATAACAGTTGTATTACTGTTATTAACTGTTATAACAGTTATATTACTGTTATAACAGTAACATAACTGTTATTCACCGTTATAACAGTTATATTACTGTTATAACAGTTATATTATTGTTATAACAGTTATATTACTGTTATTCATTGTTATATTATTGTTATAACAGTTATGTTAGAATATCTGTGGTTGCTGTGCTGAGTTGTTCTGACATGCTGTCTGCTCTCATCTTCACACAGAACAGTAAACACAGATAGTTCATCACACTTAGCGTTAAGTTTAGTTTGTTGTTCTGCCTGACTTTAGTCTAACTTACTGTTATTCACTGTTATATCACTGTTATATAACTGTTTTATTACTGTTATTCGCTGTTATATTACTGTTATTAACTGTTATAACAGTTATGTTAGAATATCTGTGGTTGCTGTGCTGAGTTGTTCTGACATGCTGTCTGCTCTCATCTTCACACAGAACAGTAAACACAGATAGTTCATCACACTTAGCGTTAAGTTTAGTTTGTTGTTCTGCCTGACTTTAGTCTAACTTACTGTTATTCGCTGTTATATTACTGTTATTCACTGTTTTATTACTGTTATTCATTGTTATATTATTGTTATAACAGTTATGTTACTGTTATTCACTGTTATAACAGTTATGTTACTGTTATTCACTGTTTTATTACTGTTATAACAGTTATGTTACTGTTATTAACTGTTAAAACAGTTATATTACTGTTATTCACTGTTATATTATTGTTATAACAGTTATGTTATTGTTATTAACTGTTATAACAGTTTTATTACTGTTATAACAGTTATATTATTGTTATAACAGTTATATTACCGTTATTCATTGTTATATTACTGTTATAACAGTTATGTTAGAATATCTGTGGTTGCTGTGCTGAGTTGTTCTGACATGCTGTCTGCTCTCATCTTCACACAGAACAGTAAACACAGATAGTTCATCACACTTAGCGTTAAGTTTAGTTTGTTGTTCTGCCTGACTTTAGTCTAACTTACTGTTATTCACTGTTATATCACTGTTATATAACTGTTTTATTACTGTTATTCGCTGTTATATTACTGTTATTAACTGTTATAACAGTTATGTTAGAATATCTGTGGTTGCTGTGCTGAGTTGTTCTGACATGCTGTCTGCTCTCATCTTCACACAGAACAGTAAACACAGATAGTTCATCACACTTAGCGTTAAGTTTAGTTTGTTGTTCTGCCTGACTTTAGTCTAACTTACTGTTATTCGCTGTTATATTACTGTTATTCACTGTTTTATTACTGTTATTCATTGTTATATTATTGTTATAACAGTTATGTTACTGTTATTCACTGTTATAACAGTTATGTTACTGTTATTCACTGTTTTATTACTGTTATAACAGTTATGTTACTGTTATTAACTGTTAAAACAGTTATATTACTGTTATTCACTGTTATATTATTGTTATAACAGTTATGTTATTGTTATTAACTGTTATAACAGTTTTATTACTGTTATTCATTGTTATATTATTGTTATAACAGTTATGTTACTATTATTAACTGTTATAACAGTTTTATTACTGTTATTAACTGTTATAACAGTTATATTACTGTTATTCACTGTTATATAACTATTATAACAGTTATATTACTGTTATTCACTGTTATATCATTGTTATTCACTGTTATGTTACTGTTATTCACTGTTATATCATTGTTATTCACTGTTATATTATTGTTATAACAGTTATATTACTGTTATTCATTGTTATATTACTGTTATAACAGTTATGTTAGAATATCTGTGGTTGCTGTGCTGAGTTGTTCTGACATGCTGTCTGCTCTCATCTTCACACAGAACAGTAAACACAGATAGTTCATCACACTTAGCGTTAAGTTTAGTTTGTTGTTCTGCCTGACTTTAGTCTAACTTACTGTTATTCGCTGTTATATTACTGTTATTCACTGTTTTATTACTGTTATTCATTGTTATATTATTGTTATAACAGTTATGTTACTGTTATTCACTGTTATAACAGTTATGTTACTGTTATTCACTGTTTTATTACTGTTATAACAGTTATGTTACTGTTATTAACTGTTAAAACAGTTATATTACTGTTATTCACTGTTATATTATTGTTATAACAGTTATGTTATTGTTATTAACTGTTATAACAGTTTTATTACTGTTATTCATTGTTATATTATTGTTATAACAGTTATGTTACTATTATTAACTGTTATAACAGTTTTATTACTGTTATTAACTGTTATAACAGTTATATTACTGTTATTCACTGTTATATAACTATTATAACAGTTATATTACTGTTATTCACTGTTATATCATTGTTATTCACTGTTATGTTACTGTTATTCACTGTTATATCATTGTTATTCACTGTTATATAACAGTCATGTTACTGTTATTAACTGTTTTACACTGTTATATACCTGTTATAACAGTTATATTACTGTTATTAACTGTTATAACAGTTATGTTACTGTTATTCACTGTTATATAACAGTTATGTTACTGTTATTCACTGTTATTCACTATTACATACCTGTTATAACAGTTATATTACTGTTATTAACTGTTATAACAGTTATGTTACTGTTATACACTGTTATTCACTGTTATATAACATTTATGTTACTGTTATTCACTGTTATTCACTATTATATACCTGTTATAACAGTTATATTACTGTTATAACAGTTATGTTACTGTTATTCACTGTTATTCACTGTTATTCACTATTATATACCTGTTATAACAGTTATATTACTGTTATAACAGTTATGTTACTGTTATTCACTGTTATTCACTGTTATTCACTATTATATACCTGTTATAACAGTTATATTACTGTTATTAACTGTTATAACATTTATGTTACTGTTATTCACTGTTATTCACTATTATATACCTGTTATAACAGTTATATTACTTTTATTAACTGTTATAACAGTTATGTTACTGTTATTCACTGTTATAACAGTTATATTACTGTTATAACAGTTATGTTACTGTTATTCACTGTTATTCACTATTATATACCTGTTATAACAGTTATATTACTGTTATTAACTGTTATAACATTTATGTTACTGTTATTCACTGTTATTCACTGTTATTCACTATTATATACCTGTTATAACAGTTATATTACTGTTATTAACTGTTATAACAGTTATGTTACTTTTAGTCACTGTTATTCACTGTTATATAACAGTTATGTTACTGTTATTCACTGTTATTCACTATTATATACCTGTTATAACAGTTATATTACTGTTATTAACCGTTATAACAGTTATATAACTGTTATTCACCGTTGTATAATTGTTATAACAGTAATATAACAGTTAATAACAGTAATGTTATTAAGTACTGTTATTCACTGTTATATTACTGTTATAACAGTTATATTACTGTTATTCACTATTACATTACTGTTATAACAGTAATATAACAGTAATATTACTGTTATAGCTGCTTGTCTGTTACAACATGACCTGATGAAGTTCAAACATCACTTTCAGTCCAAGTCTGAAATTAAATTAAAATTAAAAGCTAAAACATTAAGAGACAAAAAGGGTTTCACAGCTACATACAATCTTTAATATTTAAGCACTGATTCAACTTCTCTGCTTCAGAAACGACTTCAGACACTTTAAGGTGGTTTAAATAATCCCTTAAAGGAAATTTCATGCTAAACTTACAGGTCCTTATGATATAATATTATTAAATAAATGCAGTTCTGTCTTTATTCACCAAGAATTGTTCTTCGGGCTGATGGCTCCAGCGGGTAAAGTCACAGATGATGGGCTCTTTATCTTCTCCTCATGGATGTCACATGTTTTAATCAGCAGTTATTATAGTTAGAAAGAACTGAGAGTTTCTCTTTCTTTTATTAGATCAAGAACAGTTTCTATCATCTTGGTTCGCCACCTTTTTGGGTTTAAAATGTGTAAGTCGGGGCTGATAAACGCATTTTTGGAGTCAAAATATTCCAAATAACAGACATCAGTGGAAAGGGCCGACGTCTGAATATCAGAATAGCATCAGATTGTGTTTCTCTGTGGGTGGAAGCAGCTTAAATTCCCACTTTTGGACATGTTGAAGCTCATTTAACAGTCGCTGTGCTGCCCTCTGATTGGCTGATTGACTTCCTGTTCCCTGAGAAACACACTGAGCTGCTCCTAATGATGCAGAGACTTGCTTTTGTTTCATTTGTTCACGTTTCACTCGTGGAAGTTAAAGGTTTATGGTATAAATGAGTGTATGTTTCAAAGCCTTGTGCTGGAGTATCATGTGGAACTTGTTTTATGGCACAGTTTAAGCGTTATTCTCTCTCTTTTGTGTAAAAACCGCAGGAAGTGGGAGGAAAAGGGCTGAGATTGTAAATTCTAGCTGTAAATCAACTGCAGTGTTCCCTGACTGGAGCCACTGTTCAGCTTCTGGATCATTTCTGAGGCGTCCACAGAAGTAAAGTAAGATTCCTGAAGATTAAACAAACTCTCTGTAAATGGAAAACAACCCCCCCCCCCCCCCCCCCCCCCTCCTCAGTGGATGCATCCTGCTGCTCAGCGCCTGATCTCAGGGCTTAAAATAATTTTGCTGAAACATTTCGGCTGAGTGTGCTCAGGCTCATGTTCTGAATTTAAGGGTCTGACAACTTTTCTGTCCTTCTAAATTTACTGTAAGTCAAGAGTAAATGTCTCCTCTGTGATGGAAAGAGTCAGAGGGGCAGTGACATTAATGATGGATGACTGTTAGATCATCATCTCTGACAGCTCCTCATATTCAGTCTGCAGATTATTTAAGCTGCAGAACCTTGAACTTAATATTCTTGCTGTTGGAGACAAAATTCTTGTCTCTTTATCTCACTAAGGAACCAGGAAAGGTCGAGCTTTTAAACTGGAGAACAAACCTGAACATAAACCCAGAATCTGAGGCAGAAACAGAGTTTTTTATCAGTTCTCAGCAGCTTTAAAGTGAATCTCTGGTCTGAGCTCCTTTATTCTCCAACACAGCCTGAACCCTCTGAGACAAGCTTTCTGTCATTTCTTTAAGGAGTCTTCAGGAATAGTTCTCCAGGCTTCTTGAAGGACATCCCAAAGCTCTTCTTTGGATGTGGGCTGCCTTTTGTTCCGTTCTCTGTCAGATGATCCCACACTGCTTCAATAATGTTGAGGTCCGGGCTCTGGGGAGGATTCATCCCTCCATAAGACCTGTTGCCACTGATTTTCAGTCCACTTCTTGTGTCATTTGGCACAGCTCAGCCTTTTCTCCCTGTTTCCCTTCCTTAAGAACGGCTTCTTGACAGCCACCCTTCCATGGAGACCATTTCTGATGAGGCTTGGGCCAACAGTAGATGGATCAGCTGAAGGTCCAGATGCATCTCTCAGGTCCTGTCAGGTCACAGCTGGATTTTTTCCTCTTTCTTAAGGACATCACTTTCAGATCCTGTTCATCTGCTGTAGATAGTTTTTAGGCCTGACACTTCTTCTTTTGTCCTCCACTTGTCCAGTTTCCTCAAATGTTTTAAGGACACACTGCACACCATGCTGAGATATGCCAAGTTTTCAGCTAATAGCTCTTTGGGAATCACCTTGTTGCTGCAGAAATCCTATTTTCTGTCTGTCAAACTGTGTTTTCTTTGCTGTTTTTCATAGATGCAGCTAAAGAAATGGGAACAAATGATGTGTCTTTGTGACAGGCTGCTGGTAACAAAGAGCCTAAAGATCCAGTTTAAAATGGCTTCTTTGCTAAGTTGTCTGTTCTGTGTCGACACAACACTGGTTCATCCCTTGAGTTAGGAGCCTTTTTTCTGCCTGAATGCTTCATAGCTCAGAGTTCAGTGGCTGAAGAAAGAAAAAACACTGAAAATTCTCAGGAACAAGGACTGAAGATGAGGGAAAAAGCAGAAAATCTCCAAAGAAACTCTGAAAGAGCTTCAGAAAGCTGCAGAACTGTTGATCAGGACACTTTAAAGGTTACAGGAAGCTGCAGAACTATTGATCAGGACACTTTAAAGGTTTCAGAAAGCTGCAGAACTATTGATCAGGACACTTTAAAGGTTACAGGAAGCTGCAGAACTGTTGATCAGGACACTTTAAAGGTTTCAGAAAGCTGCAGAACTATTGATCAGGACACTTTAAAGGTTACAGAAAGCTGCAGAACTGTTGATCAGGACACTTTAAAGGTTTCAGAAAGCTGCAGAACTATTGATCAGGACACTTTAAAGGTTTCAGAAAGCTGCAGAACTATTGATCAGGACACTTTAAAGGTTTCAGAAAGCTGCAGAACTGTTGATCAGGACACTTTAAAGGCTTCAGAAAGCTGCAGAACTGTTGATCAGGACACTTTAAAGGTTACAGAAAGCTGCAGAACTGTTGATCAGGACACTTTAAAGGTTACAGAAAGCTGCAGAACTGTTGATCAGGACACTTTAAAGGTTTCAGAAAGCTGCAGAACTATTGATCAGGACACTTTAAAGGTTTCAGAAAGCTGCAGAACTATTGATCAGGACACTTTAAAGGTTACAGGAAGCTGCAGAACTGTTGATCAGGACACTTTAAAGGTTTCAGAAAGCTGCAGAACTGTTGATCAGGACACTTTAAAGGCTTCAGAAAGCTGCAGAACTGTTGATCAGGACACTTTAAAGGTTTCAGGAAGCTGCAGAACTGTTGATCAGGACACTTTAAAGGCTTCAGAAAGCTGCAGAACTGTTGATCAGGACACTTTAAAGGTTACAGAAAGCTGCAGAACTGTTGATCAGGACACTTTAAAGGTTACAGAAAGCTGCAGAACTATTGATCAGGACACTTTAAAGGTTTCAGAAAGCTGCAGAACTGTTGATCAGGACACTTTAAAGGTTTCAGAAAGCTGCAGAACTATTGATCAGGACACTTTAAAGGTTACAGAAAGCTGCAGAACTGTTGATCAGGACACTTTAAAGGTTTCAGAAAGCTGCAGAACTGTTGATCAGGACACTTTAAAGGTTACAGAAAGCTGCAGAACTATTGATCAGGACACTTTAAAGGTTTCAGAAAGCTGCAGAACTGTTGATCAGGACACTTTAAAGGTTTCAGAAAGCTGCAGAACTATTGATCAGGACACTTTAAAGGTTTCAGAAAGCTGCAGAACTGTTGATCAGGACACTTTAAAGGTTTCAGAAAGCTGCAGAACTATTGATCAGGACACTTTAAAGCTTCAGAAAGCTGCAGAACTGTTGATCAGGACACTTTAAAGGTTTCAGAAAGCTGCAGAACTATTGATCAGGACACTTTAAAGGTTTCAGAAAGCTGCAGAACTGTTGATCAGGACACTTTAAAGGTTTCAGAAAGCTGCAGAACTGTTGATCAGGACACTTTAAAGGTTTCAGAAAGCTGCAGAACTGTTGATCAGGACACTTTAAAGGTTTCAGAAAGCTGCAGAACTATTGATCAGGACACTTTAAAGGTTACAGAAAGCTGCAGAACTGTTGATCAGGACACTTTAAAGGCTTCAGAAAGCTGCAGAACTGTTGATCAGGACACTTTAAAGGTTACAGAAAGCTGCAGAACTGTTGATCAGGACACTTTAAAGGTTACAGAAAGCTGCAGAACTGTTGATCAGGACACTTTAAAGGTTTCAGAAAGCTGCAGAACTATTGATCAGGACACTTTAAAGGTTTCAGAAAGCTGCAGAACTATTGATCAGGACACTTTAAAGGTTACAGGAAGCTGCAGAACTGTTGATCAGGACACTTTAAAGGTTTCAGAAAGCTGCAGAACTGTTGATCAGGACACTTTAAAGGCTTCAGAAAGCTGCAGAACTGTTGATCAGGACACTTTAAAGGTTTCAGGAAGCTGCAGAACTGTTGATCAGGACACTTTAAAGGCTTCAGAAAGCTGCAGAACTGTTGATCAGGACACTTTAAAGGTTACAGAAAGCTGCAGAACTGTTGATCAGGACACTTTAAAGGTTACAGAAAGCTGCAGAACTATTGATCAGGACACTTTAAAGGTTTCAGAAAGCTGCAGAACTGTTGATCAGGACACTTTAAAGGTTTCAGAAAGCTGCAGAACTATTGATCAGGACACTTTAAAGGTTACAGAAAGCTGCAGAACTGTTGATCAGGACACTTTAAAGGTTTCAGAAAGCTGCAGAACTGTTGATCAGGACACTTTAAAGGTTACAGAAAGCTGCAGAACTATTGATCAGGACACTTTAAAGGTTTCAGAAAGCTGCAGAACTGTTGATCAGGACACTTTAAAGGTTTCAGAAAGCTGCAGAACTATTGATCAGGACACTTTAAAGGTTTCAGAAAGCTGCAGAACTGTTGATCAGGACACTTTAAAGGTTTCAGAAAGCTGCAGAACTATTGATCAGGACACTTTAAAGCTTCAGAAAGCTGCAGAACTGTTGATCAGGACACTTTAAAGGTTTCAGAAAGCTGCAGAACTATTGATCAGGACACTTTAAAGGTTTCAGAAAGCTGCAGAACTGTTGATCAGGACACTTTAAAGGTTTCAGAAAGCTGCAGAACTGTTGATCAGGACACTTTAAAGGTTTCAGAAAGCTGCAGAACTGTTGATCAGGACACTTTAAAGGTTTCAGAAAGCTGCAGAACTATTGATCAGGACACTTTAAAGGTTACAGAAAGCTGCAGAACTGTTGATCAGGACACTTTAAAGGTTTCAGAAAGCTGCAGAACTATTGATCACTTTAAAGGTCACAGGAAGGTCAAATAAATGAGGACTGATCAGGACTGCTGTACATATAGGAGGCCGATGAGGAGCTGAAACAAGATGCTGATATCCTGGAGACACAAATTAGTACTTTTTGGACCAGTATTATTAATTTAATTCACTTTCACTCTGAATTTTATTTGCTGAAACTTACATTTAACCCATTAAAAGCTCAGGGAAACAGCCTTAAAAGAAAGCAGCTCACAACATGGTCAGAGTTTCCATCTTCCACTGAAATACTCAACATCTGCGTGATTTCCAGGCTTTTCACGCCTCTTTGTGATCTAGTCTAAGAATTGAACTGTTTAATGAACATGTTCCAGCCTTCTTTGGTCAATTTAAACCAAGATAATCTGCAATATATCTTAATTCTGCTGTTTCCTGACTGTGAGCCGTCTCTGAGACATGAAGTCGGACATTTTTCCGGCTGAAAAGTAAGAGAAACGCTCTCAGATGCCACCTGTTTATGCTCCTCATTATTATTCAGCCCGTCTTGGCCTGGTTTGCTGCTTGATGCTGCTGCTGATAAATATTTAAAACGCAGAGGAACAGAGGATCAGGGACTCCTGATAACTGTGTGAAGACGCTGCTCTCGACTCATCTCCTTCATGTTTTTTACATAAAAGCAGCCCAAATAGAACAAAGACATCCGTCTTTCTGCTGGATGTCGCTGCCTGCTTTCTCCAGGATGCAGAAATGAGGTTTTTGCAAGTTTCTTGACTGTAAAACTGCAGCTTCAGCATGTCTGAACCCATCGTTCTCATCTCTTTCTTAACCTCCGTCTCTAATATCTGCCAACTCTTGTGAAAGAGAAGCGGAGAACCTAAAGCCTGCAGCTACAGAGGTTTTAAAAGCGTCGCTTTGGGTGAAATGAGCAGCCAGGCGGCTCTTTGTGACCCGCCTTTTCTGCCAGCCTGGTTACATCAGGGGCTGGGAATCGGCCTCCTTCCCCCCCCAGACATCCCTGCATCGCGCGCTGAGGTCCCCCGCCGCGCGCACACGGGACTACAGTACAGCGTGGACGCCTGGGCGCGCGTTTATTCCTGGGCAGACGGCGGGATCCCGTGGCTGAGAGACAAATTTGGAGTGGCGCATGGTCCAGTATTTTCGAGTATCAGTTACAGTGTTACGGTCAGCCAGACTGTCTGTCTGTCTGTGTGTTTGTCTGCCTGCTGCAGAGAGGAGGCCGTGGTGGGGGGGGCAGGGGACTCCTCGTGAGGGCAGAAAATAAACAGACAAACACGAGTAACTATGATGTGGAGAATGGCAGTTAAAGTGCAGACGAGGAGGATCACATGAAGAAGAAAACAGTCCGAAAAGCTCCGTGAAAGCAGATATAAAAGCCGCTTTCTGTGTGTTTAAATGGGACAAAGTGGCTGTGGTGCCCCCCAGTGGAAAAGCAAGACGCTCCTCTGTCTTCAGGTTAGAAAGGAAAAGTGTTTCCAACCAGCAGATTGTTCCGATCTTACATATTTAACACAGTAACGATGTTGGCCACGAACCGTCTCACTGAGTCTGACTGTTTCTATGTCTCAGATAGACTTTAGAATACATCTGAAATACGTAAATGTAGATATAACCCATTGAAACATCCAGGCTGTTATCAGAGAAAGGTTTAAAGCCAGAAATATGAAATATGAAATATGTAAATATAGATATAACCCATTGAATTAGACTAGAATCAGACAACATGAACTCAACAGAACATATTTTTGGTCTCATCAGCTTCATTTTGTTGTTAATAAGCATCGATTTTTACATTTCTGACCTGCAGCAGATGTTTTTTCCTTCTGCCAACACTTAAAGCCGTTCTGACTCTGAGGAAACCAGGTGATGCAGAGTTCCAGCTGTTATTTTATCCCATTCTTCCTTAAACAGGTCTGAATACCAATAATGACCAAATTACACCAAATAATGTCCGAATTACACCAAATAATGATCAAAATATACCAAATAATGACCAAATATACCAAATAATGACCGAATTACACCAAATAATGATCAAATTATACCAAATAATGACCAAATTATACCAAATAATGACCAAATATACCAAATAATATCCGAATTACACCAAATAATGATCAAAATATACCAAATAATGACCAAATTATACCAAATAATGACCAAATTATACCAAATAATGACCAAGCACTTTGTTTCCTTCTGCCAACACTTAAAGCCGTTCTGACTCTGAGGAAACCAGGTGATGCAGAGTTCCAGCTGTTATTTTGTCCCATTCTTCCTGCAAACAGGTCTGAATACCAATAATGACCAAATTACACCAA
>NW_027325359.1:35740552-35825552 GCF_036924035.1 Leuresthes tenuis | reverse complement strand
CAGTTCTGCAGCTTTCTGAAACCTTTAAAGTGTCCTGATCAACAGTTCTGCAGCTTTCTGAAACCTTTAAAGTGTCCTGATCAACAGTTCTGCAGCTTTCTGAAACCTTTAAAGTGTCCTGATCAACAGTTCTGCAGCTTTCTGAAACCTTTAAAGTGTCCTGATCAACAGTTCTGCAGCTTTCTGAAACCTTTAAAGTGTCCTGATCAATAGTTCTGCAGCTTTCTGAAACCTTTAAAGTGTCCTGATCAATAGTTCTGCAGCTTTCTGAAACCTTTAAATTGTCCTGATCAATAGTTCTGCAGCTTTCTGAAACCTTTAAAGTGTCCTGATCAATAGTTCTGCAGCTTTCTGTAACCTTTAAAGTGTCCTGATCAACAGTTCTGCAGCTTTCTGTAACCTTTAAAGTGTCCTGATCAACAGTTCTGCAGCTTTCTGTAACCTTTAAAGTGTCCTGATCAACAGTTCTGCAGCTTTCTGTAACCTTTAAAGTGTCCTGATCAATAGTTCTGCAGCTTTCTGAAACCTTTAAAGTGTCCTGATCAATAGTTCTGCAGCTTTCTGAAACCTTTAAAGTGTCCTGATCAATAGTTCTGCAGCTTTCTGAAACCTTTAAAGTGTCCTGATCAACAGTTCTGCAGCTTTCTGTAACCTTTAAAGTGTCCTGATCAACAGTTCTGCAGCTTTCTGAAACCTTTAAAGTGTCCTGATCAACAGTTCTGCAGCTTTCTGAAACCTTTAAAGTGTCCTGATCAACAGTTCTGCAGCTTTCTGAAACCTTTAAAGTGTCCTGATCAATAGTTCTGCAGCTTTCTGAAACCTTTAAAGTGTCCTGATCAATAGTTCTGCAGCTTTCTGAAACCTTTAAAGTGTCCTGATCAACAGTTCTGCAGCTTTCTGAAACCTTTAAAGTGTCCTGATCAACAGTTCTGCAGCTTTCTGAAACCTTTAAAGTGTCCTGATCAACAGTTCTGCAGCTTTCTGAAACCTTTAAAGTGTCCTGATCAATAGTTCTGCAGCTTTCTGAAACCTTTAAAGTGTCCTGATCAACAGTTCTGCAGCTTTCTGTAACCTTTAAAGTGTCCTGATCAACAGTTCTGCAGCTTTCTGAAACCTTTAAAGTGTCCTGATCAACAGTTCTGCAGCTTTCTGAAACCTTTAAAGTGTCCAGATCAACAGTTCTGCAGCTTTCTGAAACCTTTAAAGTGTCCTGATCAATAGTTCTGCAGCTTTCTGAAACCTTTAAAGTGTCCTGATCAACAGTTCTGCAGCTTTCTGTAACCTTTAAAGTGTCCTGATCAATAGTTCTGCAGCTTTCTGAAGCCTTTAAAGTGTCCTGATCAATAGTTCTGCAGCTTTCTGTAACCTTTAAAGTGTCCTGATCAATAGTTCTGCAGCTTTCTGAAACATTTAATGTGTCCTGATCAACAGTTCTGCAGCTTTCTGAAACCTTTAAAGTGTCCTGATCAATAGTTCTGCAGCTTTCTGAAACCTTTAAAGTGTCCTGATCAACAGTTCTGCAGCTTTCTGAAACCTTTAAAGTGTCCTGATCAACAGTTCTGCAGCTTTCTGAAACCTTTAAAGTGTCCTGATCAATAGTTCTGCAGCTTTCTGAAACCTTTAAAGTGTCCTGATCAATAGTTCTGCAGCTTTCTGTAACCTTTAAAGTGTCCTGATCAACAGTTCTGCAGCTTTCTGAAACCTTTAAAGTGTCCTGATCAACAGTTCTGCAGCTTTCTGAAACCTTTAAAGTGTCCTGATCAACAGTTCTGCAGCTTTCTGAAGCCTTTAAAGTGTCCTGATCAACAGTTCTGCAGCTTTCTGAAGCCTTTAAAGTGTCCTGATCAACAGTTCTGCAGCTTTCTGAAACCTTTAAAGTGTCCTGATCAACAGTTCTGCAGCTTTCTGAAACCTTTAAAGTGTCCTGATCAACAGTTCTGCAGCTTTCTGAAACATTTAATGTGTCCTGATCAATAGTTCTGCAGCTTTCTGTAACCTTTAAAGTGTCCTGATCAACAGTTCTGCAGCTTTCTGAAACATTTAATGTGTCCTGATCAACAGTTCTGCAGCTTTCTGAAACCTTTAAAGTGTCCTGATCAACAGTTCTGCAGCTTTCTGAAACATTTAATGTGTCCTGATCAATAGTTCTGCAGCTTTCTGAAGCCTTTAAAGTGTCCTGATCAACAGTTCTGCAGCTTCCTGGAACCTTTAAAGTGTCCTGATCAATAGTTCTGCAGCTTTCTGAAACCTTTAAAGTGTCCTGATCAACAGTTCTGCAGCTTTCTGAAACATTTAATGTGTCCTGATCAATAGTTCTGCAGCTTTCTGTAACCTTTAAAGTGTCCTGATCAACAGTTCTGCAGCTTTCTGAAACCTTTAAAGTGTCCTGATCAACAGTTCTGCAGCTTTCTGAAACCTTTAAAGTGTCCTGATCAATAGTTCTGCAGCTTTCTGAAACCTTTAAAGTGTCCTGATCAACAGTTCTGCAGCTTTCTGTAACCTTTAAAGTGTCCTGATCAATAGTTCTGCAGCTTTCTGAAGCCTTTAAAGTGTCCTGATCAATAGTTCTGCAGCTTTCTGTAACCTTTAAAGTGTCCTGATCAATAGTTCTGCAGCTTTCTGAAACCTTTAAAGTGTCCTGATCAATAGTTCTGCAGCTTTCTGAAACCTTTAAAGTGTCCTGATCAATAGTTCTGCAGCTTTCTGAAACCTTTAAAGTGTCCTGATCAACAGTTCTGCAGCTTTCTGAAACCTTTAAAGTGTCCTGATCAACAGTTCTGCAGCTTTCTGAAACCTTTAAAGTGTCCTGATCAATAGTTCTGCAGCTTTCTGAAACCTTTAAAGTGTCCTGATCAACAGTTCTGCAGCTTTCTGTAACCTTTAAAGTGTCCTGATCAATAGTTCTGCAGCTTTCTGAAGCCTTTAAAGTGTCCTGATCAATAGTTCTGCAGCTTTCTGTAACCTTTAAAGTGTCCTGATCAACAGTTCTGCAGCTTTCTGAAACCTTTAAAGTGTCCTGATCAATAGTTCTGCAGCTTTCTGAAACCTTTAAAGTGTCCTGATCAATAGTTCTGCAGCTTTCTGAAACCTTTAAAGTGTCCTGATCAATAGTTCTGCAGCTTTCTGAAACCTTTAAAGTGTCCTGATCAATAGTTCTGCAGCTTTCTGAAACCTTTAAAGTGTCCTGATCAATAGTTCTGCAGCTTTCTGAAACCTTTAAAGTGTCCCGATCAATAGTTCTGCAGCTTTCTGAAACCTTTAAAGTGTCCTGATCAATAGTTCTGCAGCTTTCTGAAACCTTTAAAGTGTCCTGATCAACAGTTCTGCAGCTTTCTGAAACCTTTAAAGTGTCCTGATCAATAGTTCTGCAGCTTTCTGAAACCTTTAAAGTGTCCTGATCATTAGTTCTGCAGCTTTCTGAAACCTTTAAAGTGTCCTGATCAATAGTTCTGCAGCTTTCTGAAACCTTTAAAGTGTCCTGATCAATAGTTCTGCAGCTTTCTGAAACCTTTAAAGTGTCCTGATCAATAGTTCTGCAGCTTTCTGAAACCTTTAAAGTGTCCTGATCAATAGTTTTGCAGCTTTCTGAAACCTTTAAAGTGTCCTGATCAACAGTTCTGCAGCTTTCTGTAACCTTTAAAGTGTCCTGATCAACAGTTCTGCAGCTTTCTGAAACCTTTAAAGTGTCCTGATCAATAGTTCTGCAGCTTTCTGAAACCTTTAAAGTGTCCTGATCAACAGTTCTGCAGCTTTCTGAAACCTTTAAAGTGTCCTGATCAACAGTTCTGCAGCTTTCTGAAACCTTTAAAGTGTCCTGATCAATAGTTCTGCAGCTTTCTGTAACCTTTAAAGTGTCCTGATCAATAGTTCTGCAGCTTTCTGAAACCTTTAAAGTGTCCTGATCAACAGTTCTGCAGCTTTCTGAAACCTTTAAAGTGTCCTGATCAACAGTTCTGCAGCTTTCTGAAACCTTTAAAGTGTCCTGATCAACAGTTCTGCAGCTTTCTGAAACCTTTAAAGTGTCCTGATCAACAGTTCTGCAGCTTTCTGTAACCTTTAAAGTGTCCTGATCAACAGTTCTGCAGCTTTCTGTAACCTTTAAAGTGTCCTGATCAATAGTTCTGCAGCTTTCTGAAACCTTTAAAGTGTCCTGATCAACAGTTCTGCAGCTTTCTGTAACCTTTAAAGTGTCCTGATCAACAGTTCTGCAGCTTTCTGAAACCTTTAAAGTGTCCTGATCAACAGTTCTGCAGCTTTCTGAAACCTTTAAAGTGTCCTGATCAATAGTTCTGCAGCTTTCTGAAACCTTTAAAGTGTCCTGATCATTAGTTCTGCAGCTTTCTGAAACCTTTAAAGTGTCCTGATCAATAGTTCTGCAGCTTTCTGAAACCTTTAAAGTGTCCTGATCAATAGTTCTGCAGCTTTCTGAAACCTTTAAAGTGTCCTGATCAATAGTTCTGCAGCTTTCTGAAACCTTTAAAGTGTCCTGATCAATAGTTCTGCAGCTTTCTGAAACCTTTAAAGTGTCCTGATCAACAGTTCTGCAGCTTTCTGAAACCTTTAAAGTGTCCTGATCAATAGTTCTGCAGCTTTCTGAAACCTTTAAAGTGTCCTGATCAACAGTTCTGCAGCTTTCTGAAACCTTTAAAGTGTCCTGATCAACAGTTCTGCAGCTTTCTGAAACCTTTAAAGTGTCCTGATCAATAGTTCTGCAGCTTTCTGTAACCTTTAAAGTGTCCTGATCAATAGTTCTGCAGCTTTCTGAAACCTTTAAAGTGTCCTGATCAACAGTTCTGCAGCTTTCTGAAACCTTTAAAGTGTCCTGATCAACAGTTCTGCAGCTTTCTGAAACCTTTAAAGTGTCCTGATCAACAGTTCTGCAGCTTTCTGAAACCTTTAAAGTGTCCTGATCAATAGTTCTGCAGCTTTCTGTAACCTTTAAAGTGTCCTGATCAACAGTTCTGCAGCTTTCTGTAACCTTTAAAGTGTCCTGATCAATAGTTCTGCAGCTTTCTGAAACCTTTAAAGTGTCCTGATCAACAGTTCTGCAGCTTTCTGTAACCTTTAAAGTGTCCTGATCAACAGTTCTGCAGCTTTCTGAAACCTTTAAAGTGTCCTGATCAACAGTTCTGCAGCTTTCTGAAACCTTTAAAGTGTCCTGATCAATAGTTCTGCAGCTTTCTGAAACCTTTAAAGTGTCCTGATCATTAGTTCTGCAGCTTTCTGAAACCTTTAAAGTGTCCTGATCAATAGTTCTGCAGCTTTCTGAAACCTTTAAAGTGTCCTGATCAATAGTTCTGCAGCTTTCTGAAACCTTTAAAGTGTCCTGATCAATAGTTCTGCAGCTTTCTGAAACCTTTAAAGTGTCCTGATCAATAGTTCTGCAGCTTTCTGAAACCTTTAAAGTGTCCTGATCAACAGTTCTGCAGCTTTCTGAAACCTTTAAAGTGTCCTGATCAATAGTTCTGCAGCTTTCTGAAACCTTTAAAGTGTCCTGATCAATAGTTCTGCAGCTTTCTGAAACCTTTAAAGTGTCCTGATCAACAGTTCTGCAGCTTTCTGAAACCTTTAAAGTGTCCTGATCAATAGTTCTGCAGCTTTCTGAAACCTTTAAAGTGTCCTGATCAACAGTTCTGCAGCTTTCTGAAACCTTTAAAGTGTCCTGATCAATAGTTCTGCAGCTTTCTGAAACCTTTAAAGTGTCCTGATCAACAGTTCTGCAGCTTTCTGAAACCTTTAAAGTGTCCTGATCAATAGTTCTGCAGCTTTCTGAAACCTTTAAAGTGTCCTGATCAACAGTTCTGCAGCTTTCTGAAACCTTTAAAGTGTCCTGATCAACAGTTCTGCAGCTTTCTGAAACCTTTAAAGTGTCCTGATCAATAGTTCTGCAGCTTTCTGAAACCTTTAAAGTGTCCTGATCAATAGTTCTGCAGCTTTCTGAAACCTTTAAAGTGTCCTGATCAATAGTTCTGCAGCTTTCTGAAACCTTTAAAGTGTCCTGATCAACAGTTCTGCAGCTTTCTGAAACCTTTAAAGTGTCCTGATCAATAGTTCTGCAGCTTTCTGAAACCTTTAAAGTGTCCTGATCAACAGTTCTGCAGCTTTCTGAAACCTTTAAAGTGTCCTGATCAATAGTTCTGCAGCTTTCTGAAACCTTTAAAGTGTCCTGATCAACAGTTCTGCAGCTTTCTGAAACCTTTAAAGTGTCCTGATCAATAGTTCTGCAGCTTTCTGAAACCTTTAAAGTGTCCTGATCAACAGTTCTGCAGCTTTCTGAAACCTTTAAAGTGTCCTGATCAACAGTTCTGCAGCTTTCTGAAACCTTTAAAGTGTCCTGATCAACAGTTCTGCAGCTTTCTGAAACCTTTAAAGTGTCCTGATCAACAGTTCTGCAGCTTTCTGAAACCTTTAAAGTGTCCTGATCAATAGTTCTGCAGCTTTCTGTAACCTTTAAAGTGTCCTGATCAACAGTTCTGCAGCTTTCTGTAACCTTTAAAGTGTCCTGATCAATAGTTCTGCAGCTTTCTGAAACCTTTAAAGTGTCCTGATCAATAGTTCTGCAGCTTTCTGAAACCTTTAAAGTGTCCTGATCAACAGTTCTGCAGCTTTCTGAAACCTTTAAAGTGTCCTGATCAATAGTTCTGCAGCTTTCTGAAACCTTTAAAGTGTCCTGATCAATAGTTCTGCAGCTTTCTGAAACCTTTAAAGTGTCCTGATCAACAGTTCTGCAGCTTTCTGAAACCTTTAAAGTGTCCTGATCAATAGTTCTGCAGCTTTCTGAAACCTTTAAAGTGTCCTGATCAACAGTTCTGCAGCTTTCTGAAACCTTTAAAGTGTCCTGATCAATAGTTCTGCAGCTTTCTGAAACCTTTAAAGTGTCCTGATCAACAGTTCTGCAGCTTTCTGAAACCTTTAAAGTGTCCTGATCAATAGTTCTGCAGCTTTCTGAAACCTTTAAAGTGTCCTGATCAACAGTTCTGCAGCTTTCTGAAACCTTTAAAGTGTCCTGATCAACAGTTCTGCAGCTTTCTGAAACCTTTAAAGTGTCCTGATCAACAGTTCTGCAGCTTTCTGAAACCTTTAAAGTGTCCTGATCAACAGTTCTGCAGCTTTCTGAAACCTTTAAAGTGTCCTGATCAATAGTTCTGCAGCTTTCTGTAACCTTTAAAGTGTCCTGATCAATAGTTCTGCAGCTTTCTGAAACCTTTAAAGTGTCCTGATCAATAGTTCTGCAGCTTTCTGAAACCTTTAAAGTGTCCTGATCATTAGTTCTGCAGCTTTCTGAAACCTTTAAAGTGTCCTGATCAATAGTTCTGCAGCTTTCTGAAACCTTTAAAGTGTCCTGATCAATAGTTCTGCAGCTTTCTGAAACCTTTAAAGTGTCCTGATCAATAGTTCTGCAGCTTTCTGAAACCTTTAAAGTGTCCTGATCAATAGTTCTGCAGCTTTCTGAAACCTTTAAAGTGTCCTGATCAACAGTTCTGCAGCTTTCTGAAACCTTTAAAGTGTCCTGATCAATAGTTCTGCAGCTTTCTGAAACCTTTAAAGTGTCCTGATCAATAGTTCTGCAGCTTTCTGAAACCTTTAAAGTGTCCTGATCAACAGTTCTGCAGCTTTCTGTAACCTTTAAAGTGTCCTGATCAACAGTTCTGCAGCTTTCTGAAACCTTTAAAGTGTCCTGATCAACAGTTCTGCAGCTTTCTGAAACCTTTAAAGTGTTCTGATCAATAGTTCTGCAGCTTTCTGAAACCTTTAAAGTGTCCTGATCAATAGTTCTGCAGCTTTCTGAAACCTTTAAAGTGTCCTGATCAATAGTTCTGCAGCTTTCTGTAACCTTTAAAGTGTCCTGATCAATAGTTCTGCAGCTTTCTGAAACCTTTAAAGTGTCCTGATCAATAGTTCTGCAGCTTTCTGAAACCTTTAAAGTGTCCTGATCAATAGTTCTGCAGCTTTCTGAAGCCTTTAAAGTGTCCTGATCAATAGTTCTGCAGCTTTCTGAAACCTTTAAAGTGTCCTGATCAATAGTTCTGCAGCTTTCTGAAACCTTTAAAGTGTCCTGATCAATAGTTCTGCAGCTTTCTGAAACCTTTAAAGTGTCCTGATCAAGAGAAAGTCAGTGATTTCAAAATAAAACAGGAAGTGACGTAAATCGTGACAAAGTAAAGCACTTTGAATTGTTGTACATGAAAGGTGCTAAAAATAAACTTGACTTTACCACCATTAATGCTTAGTTAGTGACTCAAACTCCTTCACTTCCACCTGGAGGCAGATATCTAATTTACCTGGAGAAATTACACCAATAACATCGACTCTGCTGGATCCTCAGGCTGAAAACAAAGAAGCAGACATTTTATAGAGCGACACTTCAATCAGCTCAGATATGAATCTGATTTCTCTTTCAAAGCATGAGAAACGATCTCTACAGAGGCTGGAGACAGCAATTAAAAGTTTTGAGGTGTGTATCTTCAATCACAGTCACTGCTTTTTAGATTTAAACCGTAATGAAGTTGCTTTAGTGGATTAGCTCAGGCAGCATGCCAGCCTCATTAAACTGACAGTCTCCTGGCCAAACATCTCAAGGTGAATGATGGTTGCGTATTCTGCTTGATCTCGGTGCAGCCCTCCTTAAAAATTACGATAACCCTCGCCTCATCGCTCTCTGCTGCTTCAATTTCTCACAAATCTCTTGAAAATCACGGCAGAACAGAGGAACCAGCACAGCGTTTTCTCTGCTAAAGAGCAATGCTTGCAGAAAGTCCAACTCTAACTCTGACCTTTGAACATTTTCTGGTGTAATTGACCGTGATGTGCTTCTTAAACAAGCAGTGCACACTGTAAACCTGCTTTAACATATCACGTCTGATTCTTTAAAGCCAGTGAGCCATCAGCTACTTACATGACAGCAAACGTTAGCTGTGACTTGGGTTATTCAGCTCCGCCTAAACTAGTTTTAATCCCTAAAATCTTGACTGGATCATCTTGAACCGGTTAAACACCTGCTGTCAAACAGCTGCTCTTTGCTGTATGTTGAAGCACATTTCCATAGGATTTCCAGAGGCAGTGAAGTCAATAAAAGAAACAACTCGTCTCCGGTTTGCAACTCAGCTCTTTCCCTAAAAAGCAGAGGGGCAGAAAATTACTGAGTCGAGTCTGTAAATTAACGATGCAGGACTTGAATGCAGTGCCAATATGAGGGTTTGTCAGTGTGAGATGAACTCCATTTTGCTTTGGCTCGGCTCGATGGCGATTTGATTGTTAGAGCCGTCGTTTGGATTTATGAAAATATAAAGCGTACATTCAGCCACAAAGCAACAGGACACATTTGGTGGCTCTACACTAGATTATTCAAACAAATGTGTGATGACCTGAGTTTTAATCCGCTACCAGCTAACAATCCCTTAATGCAATGAGCCGTATTTATCAAAGTCGAACTCTGTAAAGAAACTAAGTGAACCCCTGATCCAGCAGCTTCAGCAGCAGTGAGTGTAAAACTAAGTGAACCCCTGATCCAGCAGCTTCAACAGCAGTGAGTGTAAAACTAAGTGAACCCCTGATCCAGCAGCTTCAGCAGCAGTGAGTGTAAAACTAAGTGAACCCCTGATCCAGCAGCTTCAGCAGCAGTGAGTGTAAAACTAAGTGAACCCCTGATCCAGCAGCTTCAGCAGCAGTGAGTGTGAAACTAAGTGAACCCCTGATCCAGCAACTTCAGCAGCAGTGAGTGATAAACTAAGTGAACCCCTGATCCAGCAGCTTCAGCAGCAGTGAGTGAGAAACTAAGTGAACCCCTGATCCAGCAGCTTCAGCAGCAGTGAGTGTAAAACTAAGTGAACCCCCTGGATCCAGCAGCTTTAGCAGCAGTGAGTAAAACTAAGTGAACCCCTGATCCAGCAGCTTCAGCAGCAGTGAGTGTAAAACTAAGTGAACCCCTGATCCAGCAGCTTCAGCAGCAGTGAGTGAGAAACTAAGTGAACCCCTGATCCAGCAGCTTGCAGCAGCAGTGAGTGAGAAACTAAGTGAACCCCTGATCCAGCAGCTTCAGCAGCAGTGAGTGTAAAACTAAGTGAACCCCTGATCCAGCAGCCTGTAGCAGTGAGTGAAAAACTAAGTGAACCCCTGATCCAGCAGCTTCAGCAGCAGTGAGTGTAAAACTAAGTGAACCCCTGATCCAGCAGCTTCAGCAGCAGTGAGTGTAAAACTAAGTGAACCCCTGATCCAGCAGCAGTGAGTGTAAAACTAAGTGAACCCCTGATCCAGCAACTTCAGCAGCAGTGAGTGATAAACTAAGTGAACCCCTGATCCAGCAGCTTCAGCAGCAGTGAGTGAGAAACTAAGTGAACCCCTGATCCAGCAGCTTCAGCAGCAGTGAGTGTAAAACTAAGTGAACCCCCTGGATCCAGCAGCTTTAGCAGCAGTGAGTAAAACTAAGTGAACCCCTGATCCAGCAGCTTCAGCAGCAGTGAGTGTAAAACTAAGTGAACCCCTGATCCAGCAGCTTCAGCAGCAGTGAGTGAGAAACTAAGTGAACCCCTGATCCAGCAGCTTGCAGCAGCAGTGAGTGAGAAACTAAGTGAACCCCTGATCCAGCAGCTTCAGCAGCAGTGAGTGTAAAACTAAGTGAACCCCTGATCCAGCAGCCTGTAGCAGTGAGTGAAAAACTAAGTGAACCCCTGATCCAGCAGCTTCAGCAGCAGTGAGTGTAAAACTAAGTGAACCCCTGATCCAGCAGCTTCAGCAGCAGTGAGTGTAAAACTAAGTGAACCCCTGATCCAGCAGCTTCAGCAGCAGTGAGTGTAAAACTAAGTGAACCCCTGATCCAGCAGCTTCAGCAGCAGTGAGTGTAAAACTAAGTGAACCCCTGATCCAGCAGCTTCAGCAGCAGTGAGTGTGAAACTAAGTGAACCCCTGATCCAGCAGCTTCAGCAGCAGTGAGTGTAAAACTAAGTGAACCCCTGATCCAGCAGCTTGTAGCAGCAGTGAGTGTAAAACTAAGTGAACCCCTGATCCAGCAGCTTCAGCAGCAGTGAGTGAGAAACTAAGTGAACCCCTGATCCAGCAGCTTGTAGCAGCAGCTTGCAGCAGCAGTGAGTGTAAAACTAAGTGAACCCCTGATCCAGCAGCTTCAGCAGCAGTGAGTGTAAAACTAAGTGAACCCCTGATCTAGCAGCAGTGAGTGTAAAACTAAGTGAACCCCTGATCCAGCAGCTTCAGCAGCAGTGAGTGTAAAACTAAGTGAACCCCTGATCCAGCAGCTTCAGCAGCAGTGAGTGAGAAACTAAGTGAACCCCTGATCCAGCAGCTTCAGCAACAGTGAGTGTTAAACTAAGTGAACCCCTGATCCAGCAGCTTCAGCAGCAGTGAGTGAGAAACTAAGTGAACCCCTGATCCAGCAGCTTCAGCAACAGTGAGTGTAAAACTAAGTGAACCCCTGATCCAGCAGCTTCAGCAGCAGTGAGTGTAAAACTAAGTGAACCCCTGATCTAGCAGCAGTGAGTGTAAAACTAAGTGAACCCCTGATCCAGCAGCTTCAGCAGCAGTGAGTGTAAAACTAAGTGAACCCCTGATCCAGCAGCTTCAGCAGCAGTGAGCTGCAGTGAGTGTAAAACTAAGTGAACCCCTGATCCAGCAGCTTCAGCAGCAGTGAGTGAGAAACTAAGTGAACCCCTGATCCAGCAGCTTCAGCAACAGTGAGTGTAAAACTAAGTGAACCCCTGATCCAGCAGCTTCAGCAGCAGTGAGTGTAAAACTAAGTGAACCCCTGATCTAGCAGCAGTGAGTGTAAAACTAAGTGAACCCCTGATCCAGCAGCTTCAGCAGCAGTGAGTGTAAAACTAAGTGAACCCCTGATCCAGCAGCTTCAGCAGCAGTGAGCTGCAGTGAGTGTAAAACTAAGTGAACCCCTGATCCAGCAGCTTCAGCAGCAGTGAGTGAGAAACTAAGTGAACCCCTGATCCAGCAGCTTCAGCAGCAGTGAGTGTAAAACTAAGTGAACCCTGATCCAGCAGCTTCAGCTGCAGTGAGTGTAAAACTAAGTGAACCCCTGATCCAGCAGCTCCAGCAGCAGTGAGTGTAAAACTAAGTGAACCCCTGATCCAGCAGCTTCAGCAGCAGTGAGTGTAAAACTAAGTGAACCCCTGATCCAGCAGCTCCAGCAGCAGTGAGTGAGAAACTAAGTGAACCCCTGATCCAGCAGCTTCAGCAGCAGTGAGTGTAAAACTAAGTGAACCCCTGATCCAGCAGCTTCAGCAGCAGTGAGTGTAAAACTAAGTGAACCCCTGATCCAGCAGCTTCAGCAGCAGTGAGTGAGAAACTAAGTGAACCCCTGATCCAGCAGCTTCAGCAGCAGTGAGTGTAAAACTAAGTGAACCCCTGATCCAGCAGCTTCAGCAGCAGTGAGTGTAAAACTAAGTGAACCCCTGATCCAGCAGCTTCAGCTTCATGTTTTCTGGAAATCCTGATTTCATGTGAATTTAAGCACCAAATAACGAACTAAACAGCCTGAAAGTCACGACGAGACTCAGCATTTACACTGAAAACAGTTTTATTTCACATCCAACATTCAGACAAACTGTCCTGATACATTTAGTCCCTGAACTTCTCACCTGACCACAAGGGAAAAACAACAGGGACATTAAACTATCACAGAGCCCTCTGAATTCAATCTGACAGCGAGTCTGAATCATGCACCACTAATTATTTTACAGTATTTTACAGTAAATGAACACAGAAATGCAGAAGAACTAGATTATCCCTGCGTTTTTACCCAGAATTATTCCGTCATATTTGACCTTTTCTTAAAAATATCTACAATGATGATAAAATAATCCACTCTAACAGAAGGTGGAACTCGTTACATCGACTCTCCGCTGTGATAAATTCTGGATTTGAACTTTTAACTCAAATGAAGCTGATTTAAACATGAAATATTTGCAGTTTTTTTTGTTTTCGTTCAGAATATGAAAATATTTTAGACATTTACTGCTAAAATAAAACGATAAAAAACACGTGGATTTATATTTAAATGTAGCATCACGATAATTCTAACAAATAAATATATAATCTGAGTTCAAACAGTCACATAGTTTATATTTTATTAAACTAATATTTGATTATTAACAGACTTTAATTACATTAACATTTTCTCCCATTAAGAAAATCTGTTTTTTAACCTTTAGGAGGGTAAAATAAGTTCATTTATTGTTCAGACATCAGTGAAACAAGCAGATCAAACCGGATTTTCCGGGACTGAAATATGTTGTCAGATTAAAAATAAATCAGATTTATCAGAAATAAAAAAAATCAAAAGCTGCAAATTAATGAAACAATATGTGTTGTAACACAACAGCACAAAGACCGGACTGTAAGCTGATGTGAGACTGCTTCTATCGTCTGTTTCACTTTAGGATTCATCAGTTTCCCCAAAGATTAAAAAACCTCCCAGGCAGCAAAGGACCGAGGTCACCCCGGATGAGATTTAAGAGTCCTGACACCCGGCTGCATTAATGGAGTCACTCCGCTCATCAGTCAGCTGCTGCCCGTCCATCCTGCTGAAAAGCTGCTCCTCTCCTCTGCTGCAATTCAATTCAATTCAGCTTTATTTATAAAGCGCCAGATTACAACAATTACAGTCATCTCAAGGCTCTTAAGTAATAAAGTCCAATTCAAGCCAATTGGAATTCAATTCATTGTAATCATAATCCAATTAATTCATATGGAGCCAATTCAAAAATAATATCCGAGCTAAGGAAACCAACAGATTGGACCGAAACTTGTCTTCAGTCCAATCTCCCGTCCTGAGCCTGAGGGACTGTGGAAAGGAACGACTCCCTTTAACAGGAAGAAACCTCTGGCAGAACCAGAACCAGGAAGAAACCTCTGGCAGAACCAGGAAGAAACCTCTGGCAGAACCAGGAAGAAACCTCTGGCAGAACCAGAACCAGGAAGAAACCTCTGGCAGAACCAGAACCAGGAAGAAACCTCTGGCACAACCAGAACCAGGAAGAAACCTCTGGTAGAACCAGAACCAGGAAGAAACCTCTGGCAGAACCAGGAAGAAACCTCTGGCAGAACCAGACCCAGGAAGAAACCTCTGGCAGAACCAGGAAGAAACCTCTGGCAGAACCAGGAAGAAACCTCTGGCAGAACCAGAACCAGGAAGAAACCTCTGGTAGAACCAGAACCAGGAAGAAACCTCTGGCAGAACCAGGAAGAAACCTCTGGCAGAACCAGACCCAGGAAGAAACCTCTGGCAGAACCAGGAAGAAACCTCTGGCAGAACCAGAACCAGGAAGAAACCTCTGGCAGAACCAGAACCAGGAAGAAACCTCTGACAGAACCAGGAAGAAACCTCTGGCAGAACCAGGAGGAAACCTCTGGCAGAACCAGAACCAGGAAGAAACCTCTGGCAGAACCAGAACCAGGAAGAAACCTCTGACAGAACCAGGAAGAAACCTCTGGCAGAACCAGAACCAGGAAGAAAGCTCTGGCAGAACCAGAACCAGGAAGGGTGTCCATCCGCCTCGACCAGCTGGGGTTTGAGAAGACAGAAAAGAGGGAAAAGAGGGGGAAAAACACCATAACACCATTCAAAGGATACCTGCTGGAACAGGGAAACACAAGTTAATAACCACAATAATGTCACATGGACATAAAATCATCTGAGAAATTAAACAGGAGGAAAAGAGAGCAAAGTGAGGAAAGGTGAGACAGATGAGGTCCCCCAGCAGGCTGGGCCTATAGCAGCAGAACTATGGGATGTTTCAGGCTGAGCCATCCCTAACTATAAGCTTTATCAGAAAGGAAAGCCTCCGTTCTTCTTCCTCACCTTTTGTTTTCACAGCTTTCTCTCTCCCTTCAATCCTTCCCTTCTTCTGGGCTGCAGATGGAGCATAAACACAGAAAAAAAAGCCGCCCCGACCCCCGCAGAGCTCAAAGAAAAGCTCATCAACACTCATGAAGCTCAATGACTGACGGGGGGGGGGATAATATGTGAACGGCCGACATAAACAGTAACACCAAACCTGGAGTGATGGAAAGTCTGAGAAATAAAACAGCTTAACGGTCAGATTAATCAGTTTGGGGACGTATTAAACACAAAAACAGCTGTTATTCTGGCTCTTAATGACATTATATAACATATATGATGTACATGCTGGGCCTTAAAAAGGCTTAAATTGGGATTCTCAGAGACAGTAAAACTTTTCCTGTGGTTATGTTGTTTAATCCATACGCACTTTGGAAGTGAGTCATGTTATTCACATCTTGCTGTGTGACAGATGCAGACTGCACTCTGTATATAAATAGTCTGTCTTTTAGTTCCTGACTGGTTCTCCCTTCATATTTTGAAAACCTCCACGTTTCTCTACATTTTGCCCTGTTTTTGCTGTCATAAAAGGAGCCAGAATGACTAAAAACAGTCACTATAGTCAGAGAATAGCTTGCATTGCACTGTAGTAACAGTGATTATATCACTATGAATAAGAAGGCTAATCATGAAAATGATGCTAATTGTGGTAATGAGCAGCTGTGATCTATCAACTGTGGCTTCATAATGTCACTAAGTGTAGCCTCCAGGAGGAGAAGCTGCTAATAAAGCTCCAAACGAACAAAGAAACACAATAATAATTAAATGATTCTGTAAACTTTTACGTTTGTGAAGGAGAAGCTGGAACATTTTGAAGCGTTAAAGTAAAAAGTGCAGAGAGATTCAGAGTCTTCCCTCCCTGGCTGCTGCCTCCAGATGCCAGGCCTCTCCTCCTCTGTTATTATCCCTGAACCCAGTGAACCAGCGGGGATAAAAGCACGCTCTCTGCCTCACATTCGTTATTCCATCTGCTGTAACGGGAACCTTTGTGTGATGTTTCATGCCAGGATCAGACCTGCAGTACAGTGTGAAACAGTAAGTGTGAGCACTGCATGTACAGCACTACTTCTCTGTGATAAAGTAGAGGAAATGTCGCCCTGACATGGCACCACATGACGTGTGTTTTCACTCCAGGGCCACTGATCTGTTATATCTTCAAGATTAAACCCCGGAGGTGTAAACAGATGAATAATATATCTGTCACAGCAACAATACCAACAGAGGATGAGTGAAGAAGCTTTGGGAATCTCTCTGACGCAAAGGCAAGAGGCCTGAAGGTAAAATTACAGCTGTGTTTATTGTATGAGTCTGACCAAAACCAGACTTTTAAAATGCATCTAAACGTGTACGTCTGGCTGTAATCTTCTGAAATTTAGCTTCTAAAACCGGACCAGCACACCCAGATGATCCAGCTGGGTTTGAATCCCTCCTGCATGGAAACACTCAGATGGTCCCAGCTGCTCTGTTCAGGCTCCAAACTTCCATCTTTCTGCATCTTTTCAGTAAAAACAGTAAAGTTTATTAATCCAGCTGCTCTCATTCACATATTCTTATGATTCCTTTGTCAGAAACTGGGACTGAAATCAGCCCATTAAGACTATGTGTTTAAGCATTTCCAGACTGTCGCTCTGCTCTAATAAAATCCTGATTTTATAACCACAGAATCACAGTTAAAGCAGCTTAAAGACGGCGTCTGAGCTCAGCTGGACTTTGAAGACATGAGCAACTTTTACAAAGACTTGATATCTGTGTCAGAACATCTCCAAAAGTCAGTTCTTATGGGTTTTTAGTATGTGGTACCTGTCAAAAGTGGTCCAGCGAAGACCAAGCAGTGAACAGAAATAGGGTCATAAGTCTGTCTGAACCCACAGAAGAGCTAAGGTTAGCGGTTAGCATCACTGTGTGATCGAACCACAGATACAACCTAAAGCTCATCAGGACAAGTAAACAAACCAAACATGCTTTATTTCAACTGACAGGGAACCAGTTCAGTTCTCATTCACTCAACAGTTGTGTTCAAGAACTAACAGACCAAACAGCTCTGCAGCAAACTGACACATCAGTTCCACAACACCTGACCAGGTAAGCTGTCAGGAGGTAAGCAGGTGAGCTGCTGACCAGCCTGACAAAGGTCCAAGAGGGTGGTGGTGTCTGTTTGAGCTCCTCCTCTGTTACTGTGGCTGCGACAGAGCTTCAGGCATGTTGACAGTATCCATGTGCCATGTTTGCAGAACATTAAAACGGTAACTTCTCACAGGGACCGGGTTGTCTGCTCATCCAGAGTCCGGTCCACTGAGAGTCAGAACCTGAAGGTGGAGTGAAAGAAGTTTCCTTTTACATCACATAGACAACTGAATGTGTTTGTTTCAGTTAGTCTGGAAAAAGATCTGCCTGGGAAGCATGTAGGTATTCATAAACACCCTCCAGCAGCCTAAACAGTGCTGCATACCACACACATGCCGAGTGGGACTCCTTTCTTTCAGCAGAAAACTGCAGGCTGACGAGCTGCAAACACTGTTCAGGAATGGTTTCAGAACAACAAAGAGTTCAGTTCTTTAATTTCCCAGATCTTCAGTGGGATCTGCTGGAAAAACAGTCTCAACCAAAAGGGCCGAAAGGGATTCTTCTGCTAACATCCTGGTGGCTAATATCACAGGACTTCCTCAAATACCTCGACTGATCAGATGTGTCTCTGCTGCCTGAGGTGAAACTACACATTGTGAGACATGTGGTTTTCACATTGTGTCTGATCAGTTCGTCCCTTTGGTTCATGGGGGGGTTAGCTGAGGAGATACAGACAAACATGTCCGTGTCTTTGTTATTACGTGTGAAACATGAGTATGCTTGTGCTTATTTGTATGAAGACCGGATATTCTAACCATGAAACTCCATCCAGCAACCCGATAAAGTCATGGTGTCACTGAGTGTGTGTGGATACAGTTTTATGTTGATAAATTACAGTCACTTCTTACTTAACTGATTACTTAGAATAATCAAATAATACTGTTTTAGATCCAGTTTGAATTCACAGCAGTAAAGAGAGTTTTGATGTGAAGATGGCTTCCACTGAAACATGGAGTCATTAGAGGCAAACAAAGAAGGATATCAATAAAAAATGACGTGTCGACTCATGACTGAGTCTTGCCAATCATGTCTTATTGTCCTCATTATAAGTGTGTGACGCAGTCTTTCTCTGTCTAACAGGTTGAACAACAATGAAACCGCTAGCTTAACATGCTAGCGTAACATGCTAGCGTAGCATGCTAGCTTAACATGCTAACGTAACATGCTAATCTCTGTTTTGGGTCTATTCTTCACATCTAGGCTACCAAAATTGGATATTTGTGGCAATATTTTTTCAGTGTGGAGGCAAGATCAGCTCACAGAGTTGCCTGTTAACAGCAATTTTACAGCTACTCGTAAATTTTACGATGATATTCAAAGTCCCACACAGAAGTTAAAGGTGGAATCAGACTTTTCAGTGTCGGACGACACAGGAGTCGAGATCAAACATTTGCGGTGTTTTGAATATTCTAATTGCCAGCGTTGTTACTTGAGTTAATTAATTTCTTGTGTGTGACACCAGCAGGTTTAAGCTCTACTGGCTAAAAGATGGCCAGCTATAAACAGCCGGAGCTTATTAAAATGTCTCATAAAGTGTCACCACGTGGAAATAATCCTGAAGCTTGATTTGTGTTCGTCATATTACTCCAAAATTTAATTTCCATATCTGCTGCTGAGCCATTCACTGAGAAGTTATTGCATCTCTGGTGGTTCACTTTCATTCTAGTTTTTGTGACACCAACATGTGTGAGAAGCGAGAAAAGAAAAAAACACCCTTTGTCACCTCAGGTTTCACACAGAACAGAGAAATAAATCAGTTCTGCACCAGCTCTTAAACTCAGTAAATCCAGCCTGAACAACACATCACACTGTGTCATTAGTTATGGAACAAAAACTGAGACAAAACACAGAAGCAGTGAGTTAAAAACTAAGTGAACCCTTCCTGCAGGAACTAAGAGGATAAGTAGCAGCCAGGAGCTGCTGATCAATGCTCTGATTAACTGATCCTCAGTCAGTGTGAGCAGCTCTATAAAAGCAGGAGTTCTGTCAGTTTAACACGATGCCAAGGAGGAAAGACACCAGCAATGATCTCAGAGAAGCAGCTGTTGCTGCCCATCAGTCTTGGAAGGGTTATAAGGCCATTTCCAGACTATCTGGAGTCCATCATTCTACAGAGAGAAAGATTATTCACAAGTGGAAAACATTCAGGACAGCTGTCAATCTTCCCAGGAGTGGACGTCCCAGCAAGTTCACCCCAAGGTGAAGAAGCCCAGAGCTACATCTCAGACTCTACAGGCCTCAGTTAGCATGTTAAAGGTTAAAGGTCACCCCAAGGTGAAGAAGCCCAGAGCTACATCTCAGACTCTACAGGCCTCAGGTAGCATGTTAAAGGTTAAAGGTCACCCCAAGGTGAAGAAGCCCAGAGCTACATCTCAGACTCTACAGGCCTCAGTTAGCATGCTAAAGGTTAAAGGTCACCCCAAGGTGAAAAAGCCCAGAGCTACATCTCAGACTCTCCAGGCCTCAGTTAGCATGTTAAAGGTTAAAGGTCACCCCAAGGTGAAGAAGCCCAGAGCTACATCTCAGACTCTACAGGCCTCAGTTAGCATGCTAAAGGTTAAAGGTCACCCCAAGGTGAAAAAGCCCAGAGCTACATCTCAGACTCTCCAGGCCTCAGTTAGCATGTTAAAGGTCAAAGGTCATGACAGCACAGTTAGAAAAAGACTGAACAAGGATGGCTTGTTTGGAAGGGCTGCAGGAGAAAGCCTCTTCCCTCTAAAAAGAACATGGCAGCACAGCTTAGGTTTGCAAAGCTGCATCTGAACAAAGCTCAAGACTTCTGGAACAATGTCCTTTGGACAGACCAGAGCAAAGTGGAGATGTTTGGTCCTAATGCACAGCAGCACGTTTGGAGGAAACCAAACACAGCATATCAGCACAAACACCTCATACCAGCTGTCAAGCACGGTGGTGGAGGGCTGATGATCTGGGCTGGTTCTGCAGCCACAGGACCTGGGCACCTTGCAGTCATTGAGTCCACCATGAACTCCTCTGGATACCAAAGTATTCCAGAGTCAGATGTGAGGCCATCTGTCCCACAGCTAAAGCTGGGCTGAAACTGGCTCATCAACAGGACAAAGATCCCAAACACAGCAGCAGATCTACAGCAGAATGTGGGAAAAAGGAAAGAATCAAGGTGTTGCAATGGTCCAGTCAGAGTCCAGACCTCAGCCTGACTGAGATGCTGTGGTGGGACCTTAAGAGAGCTGTGCAGAAACCAAAGCTGCAAACCTCAATGAGCTGAAGCAGCGCTGGAGAGAAGAGGGCCGAGATTCCTCCAGAACCATGAGAGAGACTGAGAACGTCCCACAGGAAACCATCACTGCAGCTCACTGCTGCTGAAGCTGCTGGATCAGGGGTTCACTTAGTTTTACACTCACTGCTGCTGAAGCTGCTGGATCAGGGGTTCACTTAGTTTTACACTCACTGCTGCTGAAGCTGCTGGATCAGGGGTTCACTTAGTTTTACTCACTGCTGTTGCAAGCTGCTGGATCAGGGGTTCACTTAGTTTTACACTCACTGCTGCTGAAGCTGCTGGATCAGGGGTTCACTTAGTTTTACACTCACTGCTGCTGAAGCTGCTGGATCAGGGGTTCACTTAGTTTTACACTCACTGCTGCTGGATCAGGGGTTCACTTAGTTTTACACTCACTGCTGCTGAAGCTGCTGGATCAGAGGTTCACTTAGTTTTACACTCACTGCTGTTGAAGCTGCTGGATCAGGGGTTCACTTAGTTTTACACTCACTGCAGCTGAAGCTGCTGCTACAAGCTGCTGGATCAGGGGTTCACTTAGTTTTACACTCACTGCTGCTGAAGCTGCTGGATCAGGGGTTCACTTAGTTTTACACTCACTGCTGCTCAAGCTGCTGGATCAGGGGTTCACTTAGTTTTACACTCACTGCTGCTGTGTTTTGTCCCAGTTTTTGTTCCATGAATAATGACTCAGTGTTGATCTGAGGTTGGATTCAGCAGTTTATCAAGTGTGAATATTTAATTAAGATCATTATTTGTGGAGATACTGAATGACTCAGAGACAAGAACAGGTTTTCTTTTTGTAGTCATGAAAACAGTGGCTTTTTAATGTAAACACTACATTCGATTGGTTTTTCCAGCACGGACATCCCACATGAAATAACAACCATTCACTAAAGAAGAGTAGAGGGAGAGAAAAAAGCTGCACAGAAAAAAGCATTCACTGGCTAAAGAACAGAACAGAGAGGAGGTAAAAAAAGTGAGGAGAACAGGAACAAAATGGCAAAAAAACAGCTTCATCATGTCATTTTACACAATTGTTTTCTCTTTTCAAAACTAGAAATGAAGAAGGAGAGGTCTATATCAATAGATTGATGAGGGTAACACAGATTAGGTGTGAATAAATAACCAAATCTACTCATTGTGTGTGTGAGTGTGAGAACTGTGCTTTTCATTATAGACCTGGAAGGTGTGCGCTAAACCGAGAACAGAGAAGAAGAAGAAGAAGAAGAAGAAGAAGAAGAAGAAGAAGAAGAAGAAGGAAGGAGCATGACTTTATACAGTGTTGAACATCCCTAACGAGCGGATGCAGCGAGAAACGTGCTCTCCCCAAAAAAGAGTGGTGTGTTTTTCTTCTGAAATAATAAAAAATAGATATTGTTATAATATTATATTTAATCGTTCTGAGTCAGGCTAAGGTGAGGACAACGGTTCTAATGCAGGGAAACAGGCAAAACGGTACAGGGAGGGCAGGGTTAGGGCACAGTTCAGAGCGTTACAACAACACCGGTCGAACCCTTTGTAAAACATGTTTCATTTAAAAAAGGGAGATACACAGAGAGAAACGTTCTGGAGCTACAAAGCACATGAAAGATTATCTTTTAAGAACATTACACCAGAGTGATCCGTGTTGGTACCGTGGCAACAGCCATGTTCATTGGTTTTCTTCTTCACTGTAGTAATAAGTGTAGATTTTTGTCCCTTTTCGACTGCAGGAATCCCAAAATCTACACTTCTCCTTCAAAGCTGCCCCTACGACTCACATTTTTTCAAATATTTTACCCCCAAAATCCCCCTCAGGAACCAATAACTCCGCCCCCCCGCAGCTGCTGTGATCTCCTCAGTTTGTTTTTAGTGGTTTTTTTTCTTTTCTGTCTTTTGCAGTTTTTTTATTAAACAAATTTTATCTGAACAGTAATCACGAGTAGCTTTATGTTATAAGTTTTATTATTAACTGGTCTCTTTATACAAAGGCTTGAGTATCTCATGCTATCTGTGTAGGGGAGGAGGAGGAGGAGAGGAAGAGGAGGAAGAGAGGAAGAGGAGGAGGGTGCCCTTTGACCCTTTGACCCGGATGTTTGGGCGCCATGCAAAAACAAACTGAAAGGACAGAGAAAGGGATGGAGATGAAAAAGGTAAAGATGTGAGTACGAGGAAAGAAGATGATCAATAAATAAATTAATAAGTGAGTTTCTTTACATGGAGAATGTTAGCAGGTTCTAACTGTGAGGAAATTGGAGTTTCAACGTTGTGTGTTTGCCTCTAAAAGCGAATCTATCTGCAGTTCAGAGCTCTGTTACATGGCACCGACTTTTAGGACATTTCCTATTGGCTCTGGAACCCGGCTCAGCCATTGGTGGAGTGGCAGCGAGCAGGTTTGGGAAACAGGAAGCCTCATTTCCTGTCGATGAAAACCAGCTCCCGAATTCAGTTACAAGTTACTCAAACACAAAACCGAGTTACGAACATCTTCAAATGTCTTCCCTAATGTAAACAAAAGACTACGGTTAAAAATCAGCTTCCAAAGTGTCAGCAGGTCTTCAGTTTTAAGGTCCTGGCTGACTTGTCTGGTGCTGCTTTAACATATTTCTGAAAAATAAAAGAAGTTATGACATAATCACCACTACAGCAAAAGGAAACACAAATACGGGTGTCAGGTGAGGCAAAATGTGAGTAAAGATCAGTGTACGGACTGATATTCATGTAATAAATATACACACGATCAACGAAACATCAAACAGCAGTCGTAATCAAAGGAAAAATACAAAAATATCTGCAAAAAAAAGTACAGGCTTCGGTTTTGTTAACAACAGCGGCCGACAAAGTGAAAGAGCAGGAAACGGAGGCTTTCATCGACTTTGTTCAAGAAGTTTTCAAGGCTGCAGGGTTTCATTTCTTTACTGAAACTAATTTGTTTGCTTGGCAACAGACCAAAAACAAAAGATCGGGGGGGAATAAGAGCAAGAAGAAAGGAGACAAGAACTAAAAACATTATATATATATATTTTTATATGTACGTATGCCTATTATTTTAAATGATCCTCGTTATTAATATGTACCTAGTTGCATTTTTCTTTTTTCTTTAAAGAATCAGGAGAATCATCGTCGTCGTCGTCATTTCCACAGCAGTGTCAAAGGAACAAGAAGGAGGGGGGGGGAGGACAGGAAGGACGGGAGAAAAGGGGGGACAAAAGGGGGAGGACATTACAGGGCCTGTGGGCGCGCTCAGTACAAGCCACACCCTCGGAGGTTGTTGGCGATGATGATATCGGTCACGGCGTCAAACACGACCTGGATGTTTCCTGTATCCGTGGCGCAGGTCATGTGACAGTAGATTTCCTTATTTGGAGAGCGATTCTTGCTCTCGAACTGTGCTTGGATGTAGGCTGCGGCGTCGTCGTAGGTGTTGGGTCCTGGGCAGAAAGACAGGAAGACATGCATGAAACGGTTCTCAGGGGGTCAGGGACGAGTCATTAAAGCTCCCACAACCTATAAAACACTGTTTTGTTCCCCAACAGTCTTCATGAAATCAAATCACCACCCTGTTGTTGTTCCATCAGCTTGTTTTCATGCACTTTTTCAGTGTGCACATACAGGAATGATGGCAAACGTTCTCCCAGAGCTGTCAGCGTTAGCTGTTAGCTGTTAGCTGTTAGCTGTTAGCGGTTAGCGTTAGCTTTTAGCTGTTAGCTGTTGTTCTTTATGTCAATTTGGCTCTGCATCGTTTTCATTTATTAGTTTTACCTTAAAGTTCGACTCTTAAACACCAAAACGAACACACTGATCCTCACAAACCAGCCCTTAATAATCACACAACAGCAGCTGTTAGATGAATACATTTGCTTTCTGTTTTTCTGTTACACAATGACACTGAAGGCGCATCACAGGCAAACACTTTTAATAAAATAAGATACTTTTTTATCCTGGATCAAGTCTAAGAAGGCAGCGAGTGTCCAAGTCATAACTCTCCTGCTTATTCGTTCAAACAATGGTTATAAATCAATCTTTTCCCTGCCAAGATTAAACTAATGCCTCAGACTCAGGCTACCGCTGGAGGTTATAACTGGGAACAGAGATGTTCACAAAGTGGCAAAATCCTTCAACTATAACTTTGCTTCAGTTACTGAGTACAGTAAAAAACATTATTCAGCAACATTGTCTGAATACTGTCAGGATTCAGACAATAAAACAGGATTCATGTAATAAAAAAGCTAAATAAAGAGACACGGAAGCATCATACAGGGAGGCTAACGCTACTAAATCAAGCTAGAAGTAAACTACACATCAATCGCTCTTTGGAATAAAAGAGGATGCACTGAAACTAAGAAGCAACAACTGAACCGAAGACTAAAAGGTAAGTCGAGCAATAAAAACTCAAGCAGTGGTAACTTCTGCTGTGAAATTAAAGCATTAGCTTAAGTTAGCTCAGAGGCTAAAGGGTCAACAGGAATCTAGGTGCTGTGATTTTTTTAGCTTGCTTCGCGCCAACAGATGAGCTATCCATGCTAAAATATGGCTAGCTGTTTGGGTTTTGTTCACATAAACGAACTGAAGATGTTAAATGTTCTGAAAATGTTGTGTTTTTTCTTTCAGTTTTACTTTCTTTGGACCATTTCTCCACATACATGCAACTTGGGTGGAAGGAGAACAGGAATGAGATCAAGGCACTTCCCACGGTCCTTTCAGCCTTGCAGTCCCTCGCTGGCGGTCAGGTGTGGACCGATGCTAAAGCCTCTAACAGCACTTTAAAATGATCACATAGTGGATGTTTCCCATGACTCTCTGAAAACTCAGAAAGCTTGTATGTTGGCACCCTTGTATGGAACAGAAGTGAGCGTTTAAACACATTTCCACTGGGTGGTAAAGGCTGGTGAAGATGGAGCGTGTCAGACAGACTTCCTGTTATCATCAGGGCAGAATATAAGTGAAACAGGATCAACTCAGAGAGCTGATGTGTGTGAACGCCTAAGCCTTTTCCTTTTATGTGTCACAGCTACATCTGCCTCCAACCTCCTCTTTATTCTCCTTTTACAGCTGCTGTTTCGGGAGCCACTTCCTGTCCCTCTCCTCTTTCCTCCCTCTGTTTATCAGCGTCTGCCATCGCTCCCTCCCTGCTCTGCTTTTAAACACAGTAAAGTAAATCTCTTTTCAATCTGATGTTCTGCAGCTCTTCAAACATTCGGCTGGCCATCTCTGCTGCAAACTGACCCCAGGCTGTAAACAGACACTTGGATTTAAAGTGCCACATTTCTCAGATGGTTTGTAACTCAGAGACAGTAAATGTCAGGTCTGGTCCCTCGCCAGAAGTACGATGCAGAGCTGATGTACTGAATCAAGAAGCTGTAAATCAGTCGGTGGAAAAAAAACAACTCATATGATATCAGCTCAGTTCCTGCATCTTTACTCTTTGATTATTTCAGAACTTAACTTATTAGGTTTTAACTCAACACAAAATCAGGCTCATTCAAAGTTTGACACACGGCTAAATGCCAAAAGATGGCAGAGAAAATTCCTCTTCAGCTTTAACTCCAATAGAAACAGCACATTCGCTTATATTAAGCAAGAACGAGCTCATTTCTATGCGTATTAGCAGGAAGTGACTGACTTTAATGCCACTTAGATCTGGAGTGATCAAACTGTTATAAGATAAACAAACTCAATCATTTCCTCACATCTGCAAATGAAATTAAAATGAAAAAACTGACTTTTTTTGATAATTTTGTAACCTGTTTACTTTTTAAAATTGTAATTATTTTAGATTAACACATGAATACAAATGTAGGCCTCCAATAAAGCCGAGAAGAAGGAGTGTTTGTGGGTAATCCGAATGAGTAAAGACAACATGGCAGCAGCTCAGAAATTAGACCTTTGTTTCCTTTGTTCAGATGTTAGTGATAGGCTATGGGCTAAATTTGCACCTGAACATTATGCATACAGTGAAGAAGGGTGTTTAAATAAATCCCCCGACTTACGGTACGATACTACGCTCAGCATCTTGCAATATGCTGCCATTTGCAGCTATAATTTTGCATTAGATTTGCAGTTTCTGCACCTTGGAGGCAGCGTACTGCACAACCTCTAGGGGAGGAGAGAAGCTGCGAAGGAAAAGATTCTTTCTGTTTGGAATACCAGAAGAAGACCTTAACTAAAGGTGTTGTTTCCTCATACCAGAGTAAGTCATGGTGTTCCTCAGGGTTCTGTGCTTGGACTCACATATAAAACAGGTTTCTGCCTTCTTTCACCTTTGTAATATCATTAAAATCAGGACCATCCTGTCTCAGAGTGATACTTCATGCATCTGTTCCTTCAGGACTGAACTACTGTAATTCCTTATTATTGGACTGTCCCACATATTCTCTGAAAAGCCTCCAGCTGATCCAAAACCCTGCAGCCAGAGTTCTGATGAGATCCAACAGCAGAGATCATGTTTCTCCAGTTTTAGCTTCTCTTCATTGGCCCCCTGTTAGATTCAGGATAGAATTTAAGATTATTCTCCTCACATATAAAGCTCTTAATGACCGAGCTCCATCACATCTTAAAGATCTCACAGTTGGATATTTCCCCAGCAGAGCACTTTGCTCTCAGGCTGCAGGTTTACTTGTGGTTCCCAGAGTCTCTAAAAGCAGAATGGGAGGCAGAGCCTTCAGTTATCAGGCTCCTAAAAGCAGAATGGGAGGCAGAGCCTTCAGTTATCAGGCCCCTAAAAGCAGAATGGGAGGCAGAGCCTTCAGTTATCAGGCCCCTAAAAGCAGAATGGGAGGCAGAGCCTTCAGTTATCAGGCTCCTAAAAGCAGAATGGGAGGCAGAGCCTTCAGTTATCAGGCCTCTAAAAGCAGAATGGGAGGCAGAGCCTTCGGTTATCAGGCCCCTAAAAGCAGAATGGGAGGCAGAGCCTTCAGTTATCAGGCCCCTAAAAGCAGAATGGGAGGCAGAGCCTTCAGTTATCAGGCCCCTCTCTGTGGAACCAGCTGCCAGTTTGGCTTCAGGAAGCAGACACCCTCTCTATGCAATCTGTTGGGTTTAATTGGTTCTGTATGAATTGGACTTATTCGGAATTGAATGAATTGGATTTGATTGTATCTTGAGATGACATTTGTTGTAATTTGGCGCTTTATGAATAAAACTGAATTGAATTGAACTGAATGAACGTGTTATTCTTAATAAACGGGAGGAAGTCAAAGAAGCTCTTGGGTCTCTAACATGGATTCATGCAACACTCAATGCATCAAAACATAATTTTAGCTTAATTTTAGGGGGCTGGAGCCAAAAAACGGGATGGAACCTGGAGCCTCTGCTGTGAGGTGACGGTTCTGACCGCCACACCGACCCATAACAACCCAGCAGGAGGATGTTCAGATCCACAGTCTCAAAGTTTCAAAGGTTCTCCTCTATCTGCACCCAGCAGAAGGTCATTAGTCACCTTAAGGAGTGCTGTCTCTGTCCCATGAAGTGTTCTGAATCCAGACTGGAAGCTATTAAAAACATTATCTTTCCTAAATGATATCAACTCTGCAGATGACATCAGATCAGGGGCCCAAAGCAGGATTATTTAAGCAGTGGGTGCACAACGGCATGTTTAAAACTGTCAGGAAAACAGCCAGAGCCCAGAGAAACATTAAAAAATGTAATATAACAGGGCTGAGAGAGGCTGTCAAACAACCATCGGATCTAATTCCACCAGCGTGGATCTAATTATACATTTATTTCACAGACGATTCTCTTAACAACAGTATTTAACTCAAACTGCACAAGTTACAGCACAAAACCCACAGAAGAATGCTGTATTTCACTATAAAAACCACTAGAAAAAGGCTCAGAAGTGCAGTTTTAAACAACCCACCCTGATAATTATTGAGCCTTACAGGTGCCAGCAGGTGCATTTTATCACCTTTTAACACGTAGAAGATATAACTTTGTACATATGTCCAAATATATAAATTTTCTAAGAACAATCTGGGCTAAAATGTGCTGTCAATACTCTGGGTTAATAATATATGCTGCAATAAATTTACATTTTCATGCAACAACAGAAGAAATCGAGAACCAGCAGCTGAATGCCAGCTTTAAAAGTGCATATTCCTGTTTATTGTACCTGTGTATTCAGGAAAGCAGATGCTGAGAGCGGACTTCTTAATCTTCTCTGCAAACAGATCCTTCTTGTTGAGGAAGAGGATAATGGAGGTGTCGATGAAGAACTTGTTGTTACAGATGGAGTCGAACAGCATCAAAGACTCGTGCATGCGATTCTGCAGAGACGGGAGGATGAAGAGCAGCGATGAAACGGAGAGAAAATGGGATTAGGTGAGAAGAGGAGGGAGGACGGGGAGTGAAGGAGAGCAGGAAAACGAATGAATGAGGAGAGAGAACAAAGAGGAAAGAGGGGGAAAGTTAGCAGTGAGCTGGCAGAGTTTCTTACTTTCCTAAAATTATGCATCTTTCTAATTCTGTTTGGCAGAAGAGTGACGCAATTATTGCTTTGGCTTCCTGAATGAAGCAGGACGTCTGCAGCCACAAAGCTTCCTTCTCACACCGAGCATCAGATTTTCAGGAAAAACCTCAATAAATAATTACAGTTTTGGAAAAAAAGGAGAAGGAATGAGGAAGATTAACATCAACAAACTTGCTCTCTGTAATTAAACAATGTTGGCTAAACATTTCCAGCCAGACACTGAGACACACGGGGAAATAATCACTCATATCACGTTACTCATGTGGTGCTTTATTACATCGTCCACAGCAGATATCTCACACAACACAGTCTTGGTTGGTAAAGCTAACCTTAAAGCTACCAGAGTCCATTAATGCAGCCACGAGTCCAGCAGCTCTCTGACTCCTCAGCTCTGGAGAGGCTTGAGTGTTTATTACAGAAGCTGGCAAAAAGAGCATCAAAAGATGACTCAAAAAGCATTTTGAATTTGGAGCATACATCAATCTGCCAGAGGACACCTCAGGAGCTCATTTAAATCTAAAAGGGGAAACATTTGGCACTTGGGTTTGGCTCAGTTCTTCTGCCACGGCGACATTTCAGCAGCTTTTTATGTAGCTTTGTGGGGCAATAAGATGGTTGGAAGTACAATCATTTCTGTTGTGACACAGAAAAGCAGGAAAACTGGTTGTAAGCATCACAACGGATCAAAACCCTTCCTTCCATGGCCTCAGACTCAGTGTTTATCATCAGGATGATGCTCCCCAGCCTCCTCAGCTGGTGTCACACACACATTTAAAACTGTGGAGACACCAGCCTGTCTTCAGCTCATAAACTGCTTTAATGCTCTTCAGCTGCAGAGGGAAGCTCCAAGAAATAATCTCATGATCTCATGTGACATTAGTCTGAAGAACAGCCTCAAAGAAAGTATCAAAGTACTACGGTTCTACAGCCATAACATTAAAGGGGAACTCCGGTGTTTTAAACCTTATTTCTGGCATGAAATGCGTTCATCTGCTCACAGAGAACAGTTTGGTGAAAGTCGGCGTCCTTCGGAAGATATTTAGATAACTGGAGATCCATATAACGGAGTGAACGGGGCTTAGAGGATGCAGCCTCTAAATAAGGCATTATCTGTCTTTATTTCACCAATACTTTAAGAAGAATGAATGAATGAACGTGTGCTATAGCTCTGTTAGCTCATAGCTGCTGTTATGTGGCTACTTGCAGCTATAGGAGAGCTAACGGAGGGATTTCTACACAGGCACTCTACTGGGACCACTTCATCCACACGCCCCCCTGCAGCACAGCTCATTCACACCGGTAAGAACGTCCATCTTACTGAAAGTCATCGTTCACATTGTCAAAATCTGATAAATATCCTGCCATGTTGCACAAAACTATCAGCAGCAAACTCTGTGTGAAGTTAGCCGACTGTCACAGAGCACGGAGTGAATAAACTGTGCTGCAGGGGGGCGTGTGGATGAAGTGGTCCCAGTAGAGTGCCTGTGTAGAAATCCCTCCGTTAGCTCTCCTATAGCTGCAAGTAGCCACATAACAGCAGCTATGAGCTAACAGAGCTATGAGCTAACAGAGCTCTGAGCTAACAGAGCTCTGAGCTAACAGAGCTATGAGCTAACAGCAGCTATGAGCTAACAGAGCTATAGCACACGTTCATTCATTCATTCTTCTTAAAGTATTGGTGAAATAAAGACAGATAATGCCTTATTTAGAGGCTGCATCGTCTAAGCCCCGTTCACTCCGTTATATGGATCTCCAGTTATCTAAATATCTTCCGAAGGACGCCGACTTTCACCAAACTGTTCTCAGTGAGCAGATGAACGTATTTCATGCCAGAAATAAGGTTTAAAAATACCGGAGTTCCCCTTTAATGTTTCTTAATTGTGAGAATGCATTAAGGCATTCTCACTATTGTTTTCCTGTTTCTCTTTTTTGGCACTTAACTACTCCTGCAATCTTTCACCGATTTCAACAATTTTGGTATCAAAACGTTCAGCTCCTTTGGGAGATTTATGCTATGACTTTTGGTGTTGATATCTTTTATACTAACTATTTAATTTTTAATTCAAATTTTCCCGTCATTCAAATGAATGGAAATTTCTTTCAACTCTTCAAAAACTTCCTCCTCTTTCCAACCTAACTAGTTCAGCATACATTCAGCTGGAGACACCATTCAAACTTTAAAATGTTCACAAGACATTCAGCTATTACCAAATGATTCAGCTTTTTCAAATATTAAGCCACTTTTGAAATATGACAGTTTAAAAAACATGAACATTTATTCTTGATTTTTATGAATGAGAAGATTAGAGTGGCAGACTGATGATTTTAACTTTTTCTGCTATTCAAACAAATTCCTCTAACTTTAATACTGTTTAACTCAGATAAACAAATTATACCTTAAAATGTAGGTACACTTGTCCTCTTTCAGCTGATGTAACTACTAAATAGCTCACATTTACAGAATTTCAGCTATGAGCCTTGAAGCTAGAGAAACTTTTCAATTTCTCTCACTAACTCCAATGGAAATTTGGTGGAACGCCAGAGACAGGTTCAACTGTGTTCAACTCGCTGCCGTTTAAATTTCTTTCACTCCATTGAAATAAAAACTACATTGCCGCGTTCCTCCAAGCCTTCTGCTTCTTACGGTCTTCAAATTATTTTCCTCGCTCTTCCAGTTTTCTCACAGGAGGTCATAGTATCCAAAAAAGCAATTTCTGCAGGTTATACAGGGAGACAGCTGTTGACAAACATTGCTATCACTGATGACATCACTGATGACATCACTCTTCCACTCCCTGCTGTATATTACACTGAAGCCATTTTAACTATTAATCACTTGATTTCTGATAAATTTCCACTAGATTCAGCTTTTTGAGCATGTTCAACTAATCCCATTCAACTTAAAAAGCATTCTCACAGCTGTTTCGCAGGAACAGCTTTTTTTCTAGTTATTCTGTTACCTTTATGTCACGTGAACTTTTCAGCTCAGTTCACCAGTGGAGAAAATATGAAGCATCAAGGATCAATGAAAAACGCAGGTCGAGTTACAAAGACTGACATAATTGTCAGGTTATTGGTAATTGTTGGGATCGATCCTGCTCCCTGGAAGGCAAACGGACCACAAACAGACACCATAAAGCCTCTGGTTCTGCATGTCTGTGAGCCCTGTTTATAAGGGTTATGGCTCTGATTTAATGGTAGTTTATTGGCATGTTAGCAGTTAGCTTGTCTCCTTTTATTTTCATGTGTTTTACCAGCGAGCCCAGCTAGTATTTCCCAGGTCTGTTTCTAGAACAACACGTTTTGCGGGGTTTTGCTGCAGCATTTCCACTTTTTTCATTCATCTTGCCGTTTTGAAATCCATCCCAGTCAACGTCACGTTGGGTTTGTTTCAGCTGAATTAATCAGAGGCTGTCATGCAGGACACAGAAAAGCCTTTTTGATAACTTAAGCCGACACAATGTCCACAACATGATTTAAATATTAAAAGATACCAATGGTTCAAATCAAATTTTTCTAATTATTGTGACCAAAGGGATGGAAAGTTCTGCAGAAAAGCTGCTTGAGGTGAGGTGCTGCAGGCATCAAAAACAAAGCCCCAACAGTGTGCCGCCTCCCCAAAGGCAAATAAAAAGGCTTTCCTTTTCCTCTACATGTGAACTGGAGCTTGCTCAACTTAATGTGGATGGAAGTTTCAGCAGCACATCTTTCACGGCTCGCGCTCCGAACAGAAGGCAGCAAGAGCAGCAGCAAAGGACGCAGACTTGAGCTGTAAAAACACGCTGCAGCTGGAGAAATCTAATAAAAGCTGATCCAATGGATCATAAATGTATTGTGAAATAGCTGCCTGCCTGGGGCCACATTAACCTCATATCTTATATATGAAAATAAAAGTTTGAGAAGCTGTTTTTAATCTATGAAGGATGGAGTACCGTATGGTACACTGTTTGTTTAGGATTGTCTGATGGTTTATTCCATTCTTGGTCGTCTACCAGGTTTAATAATGCATTCAATGATAACCGGGAACAGCTAATTAAGTCTTAAAATCAATCATTTGTTGTTACTTTATCTCATAAAACAATGGACAAAGCACTTTGAGAGCATTTTAATTATATAAGTTGACAGTATAACTGCTGAACAGAATCTTGTAAATACTGTACACAGAATGTGCCTGAAGGTACTCAACCATTGGTTGATAACAGATATCTTTCTAAGGTCATGAAAACACATCAAGTCATATTTCACATGATTCTACACTAATTATGATTATTATACTGCATTTCTGCCAATAAAAATCCTAAAAATATGACTCTAAACATCAGTAATCTCAAATCTGAGCAAAAAACAAAACGTGGAGTTCCACAGGGTTCTATTCTGGGGCCTCTTTTCTGGCTCAGATTAATTACGCAAAAGATTACTGCATATCTGCCAATAAAAATCATAAAAATAAGACTCTAAACATCAGTAATCTCAAATCTGAGCAAAAAAAACAAACAAAAAAACAAGACGTGGAGTTCCACAGGGTTCTATTCTGGGGCCTCTTTTCTGGCTCAGATTAATTACGCAAAAGAATACTGCATATCTGCCAATAAAAATCATAAAAATATGACTCTAAACATCAGTAATCTCAAATCTGAGCAAAAAAACAAACAAAAAAACAAGACGTGGAGTTCCACAGGTTTCTATTCTGGGGCCTCTTTTCTGGCTCAGATTATGTAAAAGAATACTGCATATCTGCCAATAAAAATCCTAAAAATATGACTCTAAACATCAGTAATCTCAAATCTGAGCAAAAAACAACAAAAAAACAAGATGTGGAGTTCCACAGGGTTCTATTCTGGGGCCTCTTTTCTGGCTCAGATTACGCAAAAGAATACTGCATATCTGCCAATAAAAATCCTAAAAATATGACTCTAAACATCAGTAATCTCAAATATGAGCAAAAAAAACCCAAAAAAAACAAGACGTGGAGTTCCACAGGGTTCTATTCTGGGGCCTCTTTTCTGGCTCAGATTACGTAAAAGAATACTGCATATTTGCCAATAAAAATCCTAAAAATATGACTCTAAACATCAGTAATCTCAAATATGAGCAAAAAACAAACAAAAAAACAAGACGTGGAGTTCCACAGGGTTCTATTCTGGGGCCTCTTTTCTGGCTCAGATTACGTAAAAGAATACTGCATATCTGCCAATAAAAATCCTAAAAATATGACTCTAAACATCAGTAATCTCAAATATGAGCAAAAAAAACCCCAAAAAACAAGACGTGGAGTTCCACAGGGTTCTATTCTGGGGCCTCTTTTCTGGCTCAGATTACGTAAAAGAATACTGCATATTTGCCAATAAAAATCATAAAAATATGACTCTAAACATCAGTAATCTCAAATCTGAGCAAAAAACAAACAAAAAAACAAGACGTGGAGTTTCACAGGGTTCTATTCTGGGGCCTTTTTCTGGCTCAGATTACCCAAAAGAATACTGCATATCTGCCAATAAAAATCCTAAAAATATTACTCTAAACATCAGTAATCTCAAATCTGAGCAAAAAACAAACAAAAAAACAAGACGTGGAGTTCCACAGGGTTCTATTCTGGGGCCTCTTTTCTGGCTCAGATTACCCAAAAGAATACTGCATATCTGCCAATAAAAATCCTAAAAATATTACTCTAAACATCAGTAATCTCAAATCTGAGCAAAAAAAACCCCAAAAAACAAGACGTGGAGTTCCACAGGGTTCTATTCTGGGGCCTCTTTTCTGGCTCGGATTACGCAAAAGAATACTGCATATCTGCCAATAAAAATCCTAAATATATGACTCTAAACATCAGTAATCTCAAATATGAGCAAAAAACAAACAAAAAAACAAGACGTGGAGTTCCACAGGGTTCTATTCTGGGGCCTCTTTTCTGGCTCAGATTACGTAAAAGAATACTGCATATCTGCCAATAAAAATCCTAAAAATATGACTCTAAACATCAGTAATCTCAAATATGAGCAAAAAAAACCCCAAAAAACAAGACGTGGAGTTCCACAGGGTTCTATTCTGGGGCCTCTTTTCTGGCTCAGATTACGTAAAAGAATACTGCATATTTGCCAATAAAAATCATAAAAATATGACTCTAAACATCAGTAATCTCAAATCTGAGCAAAAAACAAACAAAAAAACAAGACGTGGAGTTTCACAGGGTTCTATTCTGGGGCCTTTTTCTGGCTCAGATTACCCAAAAGAATACTGCATATCTGCCAATAAAAATCCTAAAAATATTACTCTAAACATCAGTAATCTCAAATCTGAGCAAAAAACAAACAAAAAAACAAGACGTGGAGTTCCACAGGGTTCTATTCTGGGGCCTCTTTTCTGGCTCAGATTACCCAAAAGAATACTGCATATCTGCCAATAAAAATCCTAAAAATATTACTCTAAACATCAGTAATCTCAAATCTGAGCAAAAAAACCCCCAAAAAACAAGACGTGGAGTTCCACAGGGTTCTATTCTGGGGCCTCTTTTCTGGCTCGGATTACGCAAAAGAATACTGCATATCTGCCAATAAAAATCCTAAAAATATTACTCTAAACATCAGTAATCTCAAATCTGAGCAAAAAACAAACAAAAAAACAAGATGTGGAGTTCCACAGGGTTCTATTCTTGGGCCTCTTTTCTGGCTCAGATTGCGCAAAAGATAAATATGATACTATTGTTTTATGCATATCACCAGGGGAACGCCCTAACTGGATGAACAAATGGATGACCCAGAATTTCCTCCAATTAAAGACTAAATACAGGCAACAATGAAAAAATGTGTAAAAGTAATAAACAAAGCCAGAAATCTGGGAGTCTTTATGGACTCAGACCTCAAGTCAGTTACAAAGTCAACTTATTATGACCTGAAGAATACCTGAAGGATTAACGAAGGACGGATGTGTCACAGCGATTTAGAGAAGCTGCTCCATGCGTGATCAATAGACGTGATGAATGTAACTGATCAGGTCTATTGATTCAGAACACTGTTGCTCGAGTCCTCACTAAGAACAGAAAAGTGGATCATATCACTTCAGTCCTGAGGTCTCTACACTGTCCATCAAAGAGTTGATTGTAAAATACTGCTGTTGGTTTGCAAAGCTTTTAATGGGTTAGAGTCTAAATATTTCTCGAACATCTTCCAAACCCAGCAGTCAGAAGAGGAGAAGATCTTCTAAAGGTCTCAGCAGTCAGAGGAGACGATCTTCTAAAGATCTCAGCAGTCAGAGGAGACGATCTTCTAAAGGTCTCAGCAGTCAGAGGAGACGATCTTCTAAAGGTCTCAGCAGTCAGAGGAGAAGATCTTCTAAAGATCTCAGCAGCCAGAGGAGACGATCTTCTAAAGGTCTCAGCAGTCAGAGGAGACGATCTTCTAAAGATCTCAGCAGTCAGAGGAGGAGACGATCTTCTAAAGGTCTCAGCAGTCAGAGGAGGAGACGATCTTCTAAAGGTCTCAGCAGTCAGAAGAGGAGAGGATCTTCTAAAGATCTCAGCAGTCAGAGGAGGAGACGATCTTCTAAAGGTCTCAGTAGTCAGAAAAGGAGACGATCTTCTAAAGGTCTCAGCAGTCAGAAGAAGAGACGATCTTCTAAAGGTCTCAGCAGTCAGAAGAAGAGACGATCTTCTAAAGGTCTCAGCAGTCAGAGGAGAGGATCTTTGGTTGGCTCTTTGGTTGGAAATGATGGCAACATTTGGCAAAGGAGGTGTTGTGACATTTTAAAAACCCCTGGGCCTGTTTGTGTCTTCAGTGCACGTGTGTGCACGTGTGTGCATGTGTGTGCACGTGTGTGCATGTGTGTGTGGAAAGGGTAGACAGGTGCCTTGTGGGCAATTAATCCACAGATACTGACTCCACTACACCCATGGGATGATGCTGTCTCTTACACACACGTGCACACACGTGCACGGATCTATCCTGCACTATAAAATGACACACGTGCACGCACACACGTGCACGCACACACACACAGCAGGCTGATCAACAGCCTCGGGGAGCTCTGTCACTAATGAGGAAATCTGGCAGAGATGCGGCGGCACGAGCCGATGATGTCATCTACCTGTTCAGAGAAAGTGCGCCTCGCTGTTTGGGCGAAGCAGGGCGAGCAGAATGAAGCAGAACGCTCACGCCAACAAAGATCTTTATGGAGCGGTCCTTTCATCCTGGACCCACACTCATCAGCATCTCTCACAGCTCAGCTCTGGGTTCTTAAGGTGGACTGAGGGGATGTTACACAGGGATTAGATGTAAAATCAATGCTTCTATCGAGGCGTTTCATGGGAGTTGAGTCGGCTTTTAAGTGGTTCTATAGTGGACTAAGACTAGCAGACTTACAGGGAGGCAGGTAGGGTAAAGGGGTCTTGCCTGAGCTATGGCGTAACCACGCATTCTTTGGGGGGGTCGTGTCCCCCCCAATATTGAGAAAATACCAACCTGTCCCCCCCAATATACAGAAGAAAATATGTAAAATGCATGTTCTCCTTTTATGAACCCTGTCAAGGGATCGGTCTCTTGTTATGTCTTATTTATTTTCACTTTATTTCCGTGTGTTACCATGGGAACGTAACGGCTGCGCCGCGGCCGCCGTTGTTGATGCTAACACTCTAGCCAATGAGAGTGACGTCACCGGCGCCGCCGTCTCAGCAGCGGCTCAACCGCGCCAAACTCAACAGTGTTACCATGGGAACGTAACGGCTGCGCCGCGGTCGCCGTTGTTGATGCTAACACTCTAGCCAACTGTTAACACTCGCTAACAGTCAATGAGAGCGACCCACCGGGCGCGCCGCCGTCTCAGCAGCGGCTCTCCTTATCTTTACGTTGGACTTCTACTTTTGACGGAGCCGCTGCTCAACAGAGCAGATTGTACCAGAACAGGAAATCCAACACAGAATCAACTAAATAAACTTCCGCCCCCTTTCAAAATAAAAGAACTTAAAACAAAAATAACAGACTATTAGACTTTTCATTGTTAATGCACATTTTGAGACATTGACACAATAGAAATGAACCTGGACTTAAAAGTCCTCAGCACATTTTTTGTTAAAGGAAAAGTCTGTAATTTGTTACATCATTAGTTATTAAAATATTTCCAGAAACATGCTTTGGGTATTTGGTCGTTTTCCATTGGAAGCTGTCCTATTTGCTACAGAACTACTGGAAGAGCATAACTGTAATTGGTAGGTGTGTTTAAGGTCAGTAAACAGTAAGCAACTAACCAAAACAAAGTGGGGGGGCAGTCACTGTCTCGGAGAAATTACACTATTCCTTTAGATGTGAACTTACATGGTCAATGTAGTCCTCTAAACTATGTTCTAAATGTCCAAGTTTTCATATAGAAATAAAGAATTGTAGATAATGCACTCAACTATTTTGTTTTTCTTGGACCCCCCCCCAATGTCTAAACCATGGTTACGCCCTGGAGGAAGTACCTTCCATGCAGGGGATTTGAACCCAGGTCACCCACAAGAAAGCTGGAAATCAAACCACTACACTCTCCAGGTATGCATTGAAATGACTTTTACTCTGAAACTACAAGAGCAGGACTTTGCTACCACTCCTTTGAGATCTGGAGACACAAAACGAAGCCGGTTCTGTAGGTCCAGGTAAGCTGTAGGCGTCACATTTAGAGTCAGTTGACCGGTGGTCACCCTTAGATCCGACTATCAGCATCATCAGTACAAGCCACACCCCCTCAGGTTGTTGGCTATGATGACATCGGTGACGGCATCAAAGACAAACTGGATGTTGTTGGTGTCCGTAGCGCAGGTCACATGGGAGTAAACCTCCTTGTTGGTCGACTTGTTCTTGCTCTCATACTGAGACTTAATGTAGGCGATTCCCTCCAGGTAGGTGTCCGGCCCTGCAGAGGAAACACAAACACAGCGATGACATCACAGCAGCTTTCAGGTTTATGGAATATGTTTCAGTTCATTTCCTTTCTGATAAAGCTTATAGTTAGGGATGGCTCAGGTGAGCCTGAAACATCCCATAGTTCTGCTGCTATAGGCCCAGCCTGCTGGGGGACCTCATCTGTCACACCTTTCCTCACTTTGCTCTCTTTTTCCCCGTTTAATTTCTCAAATGATTTTATGTCCATGTGACATTATTGTGGTCATTAACTTGTGTTTCCCTGTTCCAGCAGGTATCCTTTGAATGGTGTTATGGTGTTTTTCCCCCCTCTTTTCCCTCTTTTCTGTCTTCTCAAACCCCAGCTGGTCGAGGCGGATGGACACCCTTCCTGGTTCTGGTTCTGCCAGAGGTTTCTTCCTGGTTCTGGTTCTGCCAGAGGTTTCTTCCTGGTTCTGCCAGAGGTTTCTTCCTGAGTCTGGTTCTGTCAGAGGTTTCTTCCTGGTTCTGGTTCTGCCAGAGGTTTCTTCCTGGGTCTGGTTCTGCCAGAGGTTTCTTCCTGGTTCTGCCAGAGGTTTCTTCCTGGGTCTGGTTCTGCCAGAGGTTTCTTTCTGGTTCTGGTTCTACCAGAGGTTTCTTCCTGGTTCTGGTTCTGCCAGAGGTTTCTTCCTGGTTCTGTCAGAGGTTTCTTCCTGGTTCTGGTTCTGCCAGAGGTTTCTTCCTGAGTCTGGTTCTGCCAGAGGTTTCTTCCTGGTTCTGGTTCTGCCAGAGGTTTCTTCCTGGTTCTGGTTCTGCCAGAGGTTTCTTCCTGAGTCTGGTTCTGCCAGAGGTTTCTTCCTGGTTCTGCCAGAGGTTTCTTCCTGGTTCTGGTTCTGCCAGAGGTTTCTTCCTGGGTCTGGTTCTGCCAGAGGTTTCTTCCTGGTTCTGTCAGAGGTTTCTTCCTGGTTCTGGTTCTGCCAGAGGTTTCTTCCTGGTTCTGGTTCTGCCAGAGGTTTCTTCCTGAGTCTGGTTCTGCCAGAGGTTTCTTCCTGGTTCTGGTTCTGCCAGAGGTTTCTTCCTGGTTCTGTCAGAGGTTTCTTCCTGGTTCTGGTTCTGCCAGAGGTTTCTTCCTGGTTCTGCCAGAGGTTTCTTCCTGGTTCTGCCAGAGGTTTCTTCCTGGTTCTGGTTCTGCCAGAGGTTTCTTCCTGGTTCTGCCAGAGGTTTCTTCCTGGTTCTGGTTCTGCCAGAGGTTTCTTACTGGTTCTGCCAGAGGTTTCTTCCTGGTTCTGGTTCTGCCAGAGGCTTCTTCCTTTCTGACTAATTGTTGTAATCTGGTGCTTTATAAATAAAGTTTAATTGAATTGAACTTTCTGCTGAACTCCAGACTTATAAATAACAACTTTCTCAGACAAACTAAGAAGGTGAGTTTGGATAGAAAATAATCCGTCCTGCTATTGTTGCTGCAGTCGGCCATTTTCTTCATTTATTCCTACATCACAACCTCAGAGACTGTGATGGATCCGAGTTCCTAAAGCCAAAAGGAGTGGAACCGATATTTGTGCTGCCAGGTGATCCATTTCACTAGGTTTCACTAGTCCTTTACTGACTGCTGGGAGTGGTTCTGCTTCACTTGTTCGAATCCTTTTGGGCCTTTTTGATCTCTGAGCTAACATCTCGGTGGCTGTCGGCCATCAGCAGCTCGATCTAACTTCTGCAGCAACAGCTTCATCAGACACAGAGCCATGTGATGGGATGAGGAGGGAGACGGCTTTGGAATTCTAATCCTCTCTTTCTCACAGCCGTCTTTCTGCATTTTGCTTTCCCACAGCCTGTTTTGTCTCATTTTCTCACACTCTGCTCTGTTTTTCTCTCCCTGAGTCGTGTTGTTTTGTTTCTTGGACCCTGGTTTCACTCTTTTACTTGGTCTGATAAACCTCAGCTCCTGGTAATTTACTAAATACATGCAACTTTCTGTTATTTTGAGCAGCCAATCAGCAGAAATACAATAAAACAGCCTTGTTTTTTCTCTCTCCAGCTCTTTATAACACATTAATGTGTCTCTCTGCCACCGTAGTTTAATGACAGGTGGCGTGTATTCAGTTCATTACTGTATATCAGACTCATTTTAATCAGCTTTTCTGCTCTCTGACGACACTGATTATTAATGTGGGTCTAAAGCAGATACTTTTTTCATTCTGCACACATATCCAAACTGCATCCAGGTTTAAAATACACCTGAAACCACTGCTGCTGTCACCTGAAAGCAAGGGGAATCAGCAACTTTGCTTCTTTACTTATTCAGCTTGACAAAAATGCTGTGAGGAGCCGATTGAAAGAGACACTAAGTGACGGGATGCGTCTCAAACGGCCGCCTGCAGCACTGCTGTCAAGCACAAACAGTTTGATAAACTCTGCTTGGAGCAGTTATCAGAAGCAGGCAGAGGAGTATGTACCGGTGTATTCTGGGAAGCAGATGGACAGCGGAGACTTGTCGATCTTTCTTTCAAACAGGTCCTTCTTGTTGAGGAAGAGGATGATGGACGTGTCCTTGAACCACTTGTTGTTACAAATGGAATCAAAGAGCTTCATAGACTCATGCATGCGGTTCTGTTGGAGAGAGATTAGCACAGGTTAAACGGGCCGTAAACACACCCCCAGAAGAACACACATCCAACAGTCTCCCCATCTAACCAAAGAGGAACTGAGGTGACATTTAAAACCAGGAAGCAGAACTAGTGCAGGGTTCCTCTGCAAACGGCCGCAGGGTTTCCTGCTCTGCATGTGTTTGAATCAAGATAACGGTTACTGAAATTATTAGTAAGACTCTTGCTATCAGTGAGTTTAACAAAGCCATGCATGCTGAGCTCTAACTGCATCATATTACACTGAATACTGAGTAATCACTTAAAGGGACCCTGTAGAGTTTTACACCACAGCGACAGTCGGGTTCACTAAGCAGTTCCATACAGGTTCAAGGTTTTTAGAGCCATGAAGACGTCTAATGAATGGAAGAAAGGTGCTGCAGGTGCTAAATGTTCAGGCCCTGCAGGTGCTGCAGGTGCTAAATGTTCAGGTGCTGCAGGCCCTGCAGGAGCTGCAGGTGCTAAATGTTCAGGCCCTGCAGGTGCTAAATGTTCAGGCCCTGCAGGTGCTAAATGTTCAGGTGCTGCAGGTGCTGCAGGTGCTAAATGTTCAGGAGCTGCAGGTGCTAAATGTTCAGGTGCTGCAGGTGCTGCAGGTGCTAAATGTTCAGGAGCTGCAGGTGCTAAATGTTCAGGCCCTGCAGGTGCTGCAGGTGCTAAATGTTCAGGTGCTGCAGGTGCTAAATGTTCAGGCCCTGCAGGTGCTGCAGGTGCTAAATGTTCAGGTGCTGCAGGCCCTGCAGGAGCTGCAGGTGCTAAATGTTCAGGCCCTGCAGGTGCTAAATGTTCAGGCCCTGCAGGTGCTAAATGTTCAGGTGCTGCAGGTGCTGCAGGTGCTAAATGTTCAGGAGCTGCAGGTGCTAAATGTTCAGGTGCTGCAGGTGCTGCAGGTGCTAAATGTTCAGGAGCTGCAGGTGCTAAATGTTCAGGCCCTGCAGGTGCTGCAGGTGCTAAATGTTCAGGAGCTGCAGGTGCTAAATGTTCAGGCCCTGCAGGTGCTGCAGGTGCTAAATGTTCAGGTGCTGCAGGTGCTAAATGTTCAGGAGCTGCAGGTGCTAAATGTTCAGGTTCTGCAGGTGCTAAATGTTCAGGCCCTGCAGGTTCTAAATTTTCAGGAGCTGCAGGTGCTAAATGTTCAGGCCCTGCAGGTGCTGCAGGTGCTAAATGTTCAGGAGCTGCAGGTGCTAAATGTTCAGGAGCTGCAGGTGCTGCAGGTGCTAAATGTTCAGGCCCTGCAGGTGCTAAATGTTCAGGCCCTGCAGGTGCTAAATGTTCAGGTGCTGCAGGTGCTAAATGTTCAGGAGCTGCAGGTTCTGCAGGTGCTAAATGTTCAGGCCCTGCAGGTTCTAAATTTTCAGGTGCTGCAGGTGCTAAATGTTCAGGCCCTGCAGGTGCTAAATGTTCAGGCCCTGCAGGTGCTAAATGTTCAGGCCCTGCAGGTGCTGCAGGTGCTAAATGTTCAGGAGCTGCAGGTGCTAAATGTTCAGGAGCTGCAGGTGCTGCAGGTGCTAAATGTTCAGGCCCTGCAGGTGCTAAATGTTCAGGCCCTGCAGGTGCTAAATGTTCAGGTGCTGCAGGTGCTAAATGTTCAGGAGCTGCAGGTTCTGCAGGTGCTAAATGTTCAGGCCCTGCAGGTTCTAAATTTTCAGGTGCTGCAGGTGCTAAATGTTCAGGCCCTGCAGGTGCTAAATGTTCAGGCCCTGCAGGTGCTAAATGTTCAGGCCCTGCAGGTGCTGCAGGTGCTAAATGTTCAGGTTCTGCAGGTGCTAAATGTTCAGGCCCTGCAGGTGCTGCAGGTGCTAAATGTTCAGGTTCTGCAGGTGCTAAATGTTCAGGCCCTGCAGGTTCTAAATTTTCAGGAGCTGCAGGTGCTAAATGTTCAGGCCCTGCAGGTGCTGCAGGTGCTAAATGTTCAGGCCCTGCAGGTGCTAAATGTTCAGGCCCTGCAGGTGCTGCAGGTGCTAAATGTTCAGGCCCTGCAGGTGCTAAATGTTCAGGCCCTGCAGGTGCTAAATGTTCAGGCCCTGCAGGTGCTGCAGGTGCTAAATGTTCAGGCCCTGCAGGTGCTAAATGTTCAGGCCCTGCAGGTGCTGCAGGTGCTAAATGTTCAGGCCCTGCAGGTGCTAAATGTTCAGGTGCTGCAGGTGCTAAATGTTCAGGTTCTGCAGGTGCTAAATGTTCAGGTGCTGCAGGTGCTAAATGTTCAGGCCCTGCAGGTGCTGCAGGTGCTAAATGTTCAGGTTCTGCAGGTGCTAAATGTTCAGGCCCTGCAGGTTCTAAATTTTCAGGTGCTGCAGGTGCTAAATGTTCAGGTGCTGAGGGTGCTAAATGTTCAGGAGCTGCAGGTGCTAAATGTTCAGGTGCTGCAGGTGCTAAATGTTCAGTTCCTGCAGGTGCTGCAGGTGCTAAATGTTCAGGCCCTGCAGGTGCTGCAGGTGCTAAATGTTCAGGCCCTGCAGGTGCTAAATGTTAAGGCCCTGCAGGTGCTGCAGGTGCTAAATGTTCAGGAGCTGCAGGTGCTAAATGTTCAGGAGCTGCAGGCCCTGCAGGAGCTGCAGGTGCTAAATGTTAAGGCCCTGCAGGTGCTGCAGGTGCTAAATGTTAAGGCCCTGCAGGTGCTGCAGGTGCTAAATGTTCAGGCCCTGCAGGTGCTGCAGGTGCTAAATGTTCAGGCCCTGCAGGTGCTGCAGGTGCTAAATGTTCAGGCCCTGCAGGTGCTAAATGTTCAGGTGCTGCAGGTGCTAAATGTTCAGGTTCTGCAGGTGCTAAATGTTCAGGTGCTGCAGGTGCTAAATGTTCAGGCCCTGCAGGTGCTGCAGGTGCTAAATGTTCAGGAGCTGCAGGTGCTAAATGTTCAGGTGCTGCAGGTGCTAAATGTTCAGGTGCTGCAGGTGCTAAATGTTCAGGAGCTGCAGGTGCTAAATGTTCAGGTGCTGAGGGTGCTAAATGTTCAGGAGCTGCAGGTGCTAAATGTTCAGGTGCTGCAGGTGCTAAATGTTCAGGTGCTGCAGGTGCTAAATGTTCAGTTCCTGCAGGTGCTGCAGGTGCTAAATGTTCAGGCCCTGCAGGTGCTGCAGGTGCTAAATGTTCAGGCCCTGCAGGTGCTAAATGTTAAGGCCCTGCAGGTGCTGCAGGTGCTAAATGTTCAGGAGCTGCAGGTGCTAAATGTTCAGGAGCTGCAGGCCCTGCAGGAGCTGCAGGTGCTAAATGTTAAGGCCCTGCAGGTGCTGCAGGTGCTAAATGTTCAGGCCCTGCAGGCGCTGCAGGTGCTGCAGGTGCTAAATGTTCAGGAGCTGCAGGTGCTAAATGTTCAGGCGCTGCAGGTGCTAAATGTTCAGGCCCTGCAGGTGCTGCAGGTGCTAAATGTTCAGGCGCTGCAGGTGCTAAATGTTCAGGCCCTGCAGGTGCTGCAGGTGCTAAATGTTCAGGCGCTGCAGGTGCTAAATGTTCAGGCCCTGCAGGCCCTGCAGGTGCTAAATGTTCAGGCCCTGCAGGTGCTAAATGTTCAGGCGCTGCAGGTGCTGCAGGTGCTAAATGTTCAGGCCCTGCAGGTTCTAAATTTTCAGGTGCTGCAGGTGCTAAATGTTCAGGCCCTGCAGGTGCTAAATGTTCAGGCCCTGCAGGTTCTAAATTTTCAGGTGCTGCAGGTGCTAAATGTTCAGGCCCTGCAGGTGCTAAATGTTCAGGTGCTGAGGGTGCTAAATGTTCAGGAGCTGCAGGTGCTAAATGTTCAGGTGCTGCAGGTGCTAAATGTTCAGTTCCTGCAGGTGCTGCAGGTGCTAAATGTTCAGGCCCTGCAGGTGCTGCAGGTGCTAAATGTTAAGGCCCTGCAGGTGCTGCAGGTGCTAAATGTTCAGGAGCTGCAGGTGCTAAATGTTCAGGTTCTGCAGGTGCTAAATGTTCAGGTGCTGCAGGTGCTAAATGTTCAGGTGCTGCAGGTGCTAAATGTTCAGGCCCTGCAGGTGCTAAATGTTCAGGTTCTGCAGGTGCTAAATGTTCAGGCCCTGCAGGTTCTAAATTTTCAGGTGCTGCAGGTGCTAAATGTTCAGGTGCTGCAGGTGCTAAATGTTCAGGTGCTGCAGGTGCTAAATGTTCAGGTGCTGCAGGTGCTAAATGTTCAGGAGCTGCAGGTGCTAAATGTTCAGGCCCTGCAGGTGCTAAATGTTCAGGCTCTGCAGGTGCTGCAGGTGCTAAATGTTCAGGCCCTGCAGGTGCTGCAGGTGCTAAATGTTCAGGTGCTGCAGGTGCTAAATGTTCAGGAGCTGCAGGTGCTAAATGTTCAGGTGCTGCAGGTGCTAAATGTTCAGGTGCTGCAGGTGCTAAATGTTCAGGTGCTGCAGGTGCTAAATGTTCAGGCCCTGCAGGTGCTGCAGGTGCTAAATGTTCAGGCCCTGCAGGTGCTAAATGTTCAGGTTCTGCAGGTTCTGGAGGTGCTAAATGTTCAGGCCCTGCAGGTGCTAAATGTTCAGGCCCTGCAGGTGCTGCAGGTGCTAAATGTTCAGGCCCTGCAGGCCCTGCAGGTGCTAAATGTTCAGGCCCTGCAGGCCCTGCAGGTGCTAAATGTTCAGGCCCTGCAGGTTCTAAATTTTCAGGTGCTGCAGGTGCTAAATGTTCAGGTGCTGCAGGTGCTAAATTTTCAGGCCCTGCAGGTGCTGCAGGTGCTAAATGTTCAGGCCCTGCAGGTGCTGCAGGTGCTAAATGTTCAGGTGCTGCAGGTGCTAAATGTTCAGGAGCTGCAGGTGCTAAATGTTCAGGTGCTGCAGGTGCTAAATGTTCAGGTGCTGCAGGTGCTAAATGGTCAGGTGCTGCAGGTGCTAAATGTTCAGGAGCTGCAGGTGCTAAATGTTCAGGAGCTGCAGGTGCTAAATGTTCAGGAGCTGCAGGTGCTAAATGTTCAGGCCCTGCAGGTGCTAAATGTTCAGGTTCTGCAGGTGCTAAATGTTCAGGTGCTGCAGGTGCTAAATGTTCAGGAGCTGCAGGTGCTAAATGTTCAGGCCCTGCAGGTGCTAAATGTTCAGGTTCTGCAGGTGCTAAATGTTCAGGTGCTGCAGGTGCTAAATGTTCAGGCCCTGCAGGTGCTGCAGGTGCTGCAGGTGCTAAATGTTCAGGAGCTGCAGGTGCTAAATGTTCAGGTGCTGCAGGTGCTAAATGTTCAGGCCCTGCAGGTGCTAAATGTTCAGGTTCTGCAGGTGCTAAATGTTCAGGTGCTGCAGGTGCTAAATGTTCAGGAGCTGCAGGTGCTAAATGTTCAGGCCCTGCAGGTGCTAAATGTTCAGGTTCTGCAGGTGCTAAATGTTCAGGTGCTGCAGGTGCTAAATGTTCAGGCCCTGCAGGTGCTGCAGGTGCTGCAGGTGCTAAATGTTCAGGTGCTGCAGGTGCTAAATGTTCAGGTGCTGCAGGTGCTAAATGTTCAGGTCCTGCAGGTGCTGCAGGTGCTAAATGTTCAGGCCCTGCAGGTGCTAAATGTTCAGGTGCTGCAGGTGCTAAATGTTCAGGTGCTGCAGGTGCTAAATGTTCAGGTGCTGCAGGTGCTAAATGTTCAGGAGCTGCAGGTGCTAAATGTTCAGGTGCTGCAGGTGCTAAATGTTCAGGTTCTTCAGGTTCTGCAGGTGCTAAATGTTCAGGCCCTGCAGGAGCTGCAGGTGCTAAATGTTCAGGTGCTGCAGGTGCTAAATGTTCAGGTTCTGCAGGTGCTAAATGTTCAGGAGCTGCAGGTCCTGCAGGTGCTGCAGGTGCTAAATGTTCAGGAGCTGCAGGTGCTAAATGTTCAGGAGCTGCAGGCCCTGCAGGTGCTGCAGGTGCTAAATGTTCAGGCCCTGCAGGAGCTGCAGGTGCTAAATGTTCAGGAGCTGCAGGTGCTAAATGTTCAGGTGCTGCAGGTGCTAAATGTTCAGGAGCTGCAGGTGCTGCAGGTGCTAAATGTTCAGGTTCTGCAGGTGCTAAATGTTCAGGTGCTGCAGGTTTCTGGAGGTTCTGCAGCTGTAACTCAGCAGAACAAACGCTCCTTATGAGTTGATGCAGTTTGGTGCGAGGGGTTCAAAGTCAAAAAGGTATGTAAAGTTATATTTGCTGTTTCAAATAAAGACTCCACAGGGTCCTCTGTACTAAAGAGAAAAAAATAGATTCAAACAAGATTTAAATTTAAATGTGAAAGCTGCTGGATTAAAAATGCAGCTGCAAAAGTTCTGATGCATTTAAACTTGTTCATCACTGGAAAAACAATATGTTTAAGATAAAAATGTAATTTAGAAGATGATATTTTTCCACATGAGGCACTTTAATGTTAGTTTATTACAGTTTTACTAGAATTCTTCATTAGCATCACAATGTTTAGAATATTTTTCAGCTTTCTTCAGGAAATAAAACTGCCTGTAAAGTGCCTGATGAAGAAAACAGATTCGACACAGTGAGTTGAAAGCAGTTTCTCTCTGGTTCTGATCCATCACTGTCTAGTTCAGGATGGATGGGGGGGAAAGGAGGTTGATGGGGTCCATCAACCGGTCAGATTAGTGGGAGGCGACTGCTCCTAATGCTGCAGCCTCACATAACAAGGCAAAGCAAGAGGAGAGGAGCCTTAAAAAGGCGATTTAGAGGAATAACGTCAGAAAGAACAGGAAGACACACAGGTTGTCGCTTCACAAACACAGAGAGGCACTGCTTTCAACTCTTGGTGAGTGCATCAGCCTGTTTGGGGGTTTCATACCTGTCTGTGGGTGGAGCATCTGCAGAAGATCTGACTGCTGATTGGTTAGAGAGGACAGTCGATGGCGACAGTGACAGGAGGAGAGGAAGGAGCCAGAGATGCTGCAGGGCGGAGCTTAGAGCAGGAACAGGAAACGCAAGGGTCCCAATCCAACCCCCCCACTCACCCCGGCACACATACAAAAACACACATCTGGTGCTGCAAAGGCAGTGTTCAGAGGGCAGGAACGCTGGCGTGTTTTAGGTAAGAAGGAGCCACGATGTGTCAGACACAATGCAAGCGCATCTTTAACAGAGAGAAGGAAGTTACGAAGCAAAAAATAATGCGTGTGGTGCTGGAAGAGTCTGTGGACAACACGTAGGAAGAGTTAGAGGCCCGAAGACGGGGCCCTGAAGGGCTCCTCGACGTCTCTCCTGCCAGATAAAACTCCCCCGACTCTAATCTGCTGAGACTAGCAGCCTCTGAAGGTCTTTTAAAGATGTCCAAAGTGTTTTTACATTCCTGGAAAAGGTACCCTGAACGCCACATGAATTAGTTTTATATGAATATATACATATATAGAGCTTTATCAGCTATAATAGCTTTAATAAAGCAGCCATCAGTCTTAAAGCCTGCTTCATTAGCCTGTTAGCTTCATCATTTGTCCAACATCTTGAGTCAGTTTCTTTGAAATCTAACGCAAAGCTCAGTCCCAGACTGAAAGAAAAACAGCTTTTAATTCAAAATAAATATGACAAATGTGGCTTTTCTTTTATTTTTGGTGTTCTTACATTTATAAAACAGTTTAAACACAATATTTTTGGTGTAAAGGTGGCATTTAACAGCTGGTTCAGTAGAAAGGAGGCTGTTAAAAACACACACCTGGATATTATTATAGAGAAAAATCATAGTTCTTATCCAGTTCTCCTCAGAGAATCACACTTTTATAGGTTTAAGTGGTATGAAGAAGGCCATAAAACGCTATAAATGGATTTTACGGATTCTCGCTCTTCATATACTGAGGAACACAGATGGTGGCTTCATGAATCAGCATCAAAACCAGACCTAAAAACCTTAAAGACACAGTCAGGATTGTAGATTTTGGGACAGTGTGGAAAAATCCAACTTTGGGTTCTCTTCACTGGTGTTCAGAGCAGATTTTGGATTAAAATCACTGCAGATCAGTGGCTTTAATGACTGCTTTCCCAGTGTTTTTTTTGCTGAATCAGCGGAATCAGAAGACGTGGGAGCGAGCCGAAACATTTGCTCATTTGCCCGGTAATTACTCCCACACTCATGTTTACGGTTTGATAATAAAAATAAAAATGCATGCTTCATAATACAGGAAAATACACTTCAGATTCCTCAGAATCGTGGCTTTCTTCTATCGGTGTTCATTCCTGGAAATGTTCCGCGATGCAGAAGGAGGGAAAAGATTCTCACAAATGCAGCTGCTCTCAAAATGTCACCACGACCCTCCACTGCCAGCATCAGACAGGAAAAGACACCAATTACAGGGATAAACGCCGCCAGTGAATAGAAGCTGTTTTACGGATATTTCCCCTCCTCATCTGATGCTGTTCTGGTGCTCCCGGCTCAGAGGGATGCTTGATGACATCTGCATAAATAGAGCAGCTACTGAGAACAATTTCCCAGCCTGGAACCCCACCGAGGACACGCTTCGGGCTTAAAAATAGCAGCGTGCGTTCAAATGAGCTTGTTTGTTTTGGGTTCCACGGTGGGCTGTGGCCACCATCAGACCTTTATCTCAGCTGCTGTCACACCTGGGCTTTTTAAACGCTCCCACATGCAAATATCTGGCTTCAATATCATGTTCATGGACAGAAAACCTCTACTTATATCATCCAAATGGTTCATTAGTGAATATTAGTGATATTCAACCATAGTCTGACTGAAATATCTTGACTCTAATAGTCCCAGCAGGAAGCTAAAGTCTGCTCAGGACTTTCCGATCTCACGTTCGGGTCCAGAATGCAGCTTTTTTTGCAGGGTCAGCGCTCAGATTTGCATAGAAAACAACTCAAACAGAGAGATGTCGCTTGTGTTTTTGCATAAGCACCAGAAAGAGAGCAACGAGGCACTGTTTCGCTGTTCCAGATTTAGAGTTTCTGCTGATTTATTTACATGTTGAGCTGTGATGATAAGCCAGAGTAGAGCAGTTATATTCAACAACAAAAGAAATAACCACTTAAACATCCTCTCACTCCTAAAATATGCATAAATACTATAATATACAACCATAAAAAGGGTCGTGGATGCATTTGAGCACCGTTTGGTGCAGCTTTGGTGAAGGAAGGATCCTTACCGTGGTCTCGTCCTCATGCAGCACCTGGTCATATCCGCTCAGCGCCACGCAGAAAATGATGGCCGTCACATCCTCAAAACAGTGGATCCACTTCTTCCTCTCTGACCTCTGGCCTCCCACATCGAAAAGCCTGATGGACACAACACTTTTACAGCTTTTTCCATTGTGTCGAGTCAAATGTGAGCCTCAAAAACAGCCGTCTGTTGGTGAGCTGCGTGAAAAAGCGAGAGTAAACGCCTAAAACATCAGCCCATAGGTCAGTTCAGGGGCTTAAAGGTGCTCCATGGATCTCTCCTGTTAGATAATAAAACCCCCGACTCTCATCTGCTGAGACTAGCAGCCTCTGAAGGTCTTTTAAAGATGTCCAAAGTGTTTTTACATTCCTGAAAAAGGTACCCTGAACGCCACATGAATTAGTTTTATATGAATATATACATATATACAGCTTTATCAGCTATAATAGCTTTAATAAAGCAGCCATCAGTCTTAAAGCCTGCTTCATTAGCCTGTTAGCTTCATCATTTGTCCGACATCTTGAGTCAGTTTCTTTGAAATCTAACGCAAAGCTCAGTCCCAGACTGAAAGAAAAACAGCTTTGAATTCAAATAAATATTACAAATGTGGCTTTTCTTTTATTTTTGGTGTTCTTACATTTATAAAACGGTTTAAACACAATACTAAAGGTGTAAAGGTGGCATTTAACAGCCGGTTCAGTAGAAAGGAAGCTGTTAAAAAGCAGGTTTATTCTCCCAGAGACACACACCTGGATATTATTACAGAGAAAAATCATAGTTCTTATCCAGTTCTCCTCATAAATGTGAAACAATGTGATTTGTCACCTGGTTTCTCCAGTTCTGTGTGCATCTGGGCTCAAACAGGGAGCCTCTATAGGTCTCCCTTTATAGAGACCAGAAAGAGGCGGGGCTTGTTGTGATTGGTGGAAATATTATCAGTTAATTAAGGTGGATTATTTATGTTGTACATTTTGTGGATTAGTTTTAAATGAACTATATTTATTTTGCAGGAGTTAATTTGTATTTTTTGGCACAAACAAATTAAGATCTGTATTATTTCATTGTTAATTAACTGTCCTCTTAGCCCCAGATCTGCTCTGATTGGCTCATTTGAACTGGAGAGGCGGCCTATCAGAGCATATATGTGTATGTTGGGAAGGGGGCATGTTTTTATGTGCTAAAGGGAAGAGCAACATCCCATTTTCCCTTTGTTAAAACATTGGATGAGTTAATAAAAGTCAACTTCTGACCAGCATGGTGCTTTTGGGCTCCTGCATCTCTCACTTTACTACAAAAATCCCCAGGACCACGGAGCAGTAAACGCCTAAAACATCAGCCCAGACCCAGCCAGAGAGGCTCGTTTTTGCCATAAATTTAAACCATAAACAGTCAAATAATTCAGCTCTTTTAAAGCTAAAGGTGGAGGTTGTAATTAGACACGGCTGCTGACCTGAGCCCAAGGCATCCTGGGTGGATTTCTGTGTGTTAACAGCTCAGCTTTGGGCAGATCTTTGCAGTTTTCGGGCTGCATTTTACATTTACTCACCAGCATCTTTCTTTTTTGAGCTTTTTATGGCGCATATCTACCTCAAAACACCTGCATTTAAACAGCTGTGACTTCACTGCTGCTGCACACTTGTGTTTACTGCGATATTCGGGCTTTTTCTGCTTCATACCAGCACCTGTCGGTGGCTGTGTTTTATGTGCACGTTGCACACAGCCACGCTCAAGGCTGCTTCAGGGCAGGTGAGGTGATGTTCACCATAAAGCGGTATACTGAGGTGATAAATCATGAGATTTACGTTCAGGCTCCGGATCTGTGGCCCATTTGTAAATATCCTGAGAAACCACCAGAAGCTGAGGGGTTACACCCAGAACCTCAAGCTGTGCACGTCTGCGTGCACGTGCAGAACTATAAGAGCCTCCATTTCTTCACCTGGCCTCATCAGTCCCATGGCTCCATGTTCTAATTGAATCTGACCTCATTAAGCAGAGAGAATCACAGAAATAAGACACTTTTAATCCAATTAATTACATGCTGGAGCTTCTGCGGGGAGTTTGGAAAGAGAAGAGTGAGCTCCACAGACCTGAAGTGCAGGTTTTTGAAGGTGAAGTGCGTCTCGACGATGCCTGTGGTCTTCACTCGGGTCCTCAGGATGTCCTGCTCTGTCGGCTGGTAGTCGGTGGCACCGATCCGGTCTAAGCTGTCCAGGTAGCTGCAGACAGACAGTAAGAGATGTTACCCTCACAGCATCTGTCCTTTATCCAGATGTGTTGTCACAGCAAGATATAACATCCATCTGACACCTGACACGGGGGGAAATGACATCATCTTCATCAAATAAACAGATTTAGAAAGATTTCATCCATATTAATCCTTATTCTTATGTGTTTTAATTTAAAAATGCAAACAATTATTCACTCGTTGTCTGTAATAATTGTAAGATTGCTTTTTTATTTCACTTTTAGTTAACTTTTCTGGTTGGTGTCAATGATTGAGCTCCTTTGTTCTTTATTGATTCACTGAAACATGTTCAAACATGGATATAAAACATGCTTTTGATTAAAAAAATCTTGTTTTAGTTCTTCCTGCTCTGTGCAAATATATGAGCCAGCTCTCATTTCTTTCTATATTTTCAGGAAAACTGAGTAATAGTTTCAATGATTCACTGAAACATGATAAAACATGAACATAAACCCAGAATCTGAGGCAGAAACAGAGTTTTTCTCAGTTCTCAGCAGCTTTAAAGTGAATCTCTGGTCTGAGCTCCTTTATTCTCCAACACAGCCTGAACCCTCTGAGACAAGCTTTCTGTCATTTCTTTAAGGAGTCTTCAGGAATAGTTCTCCAGGCTTCTTGAAGGACATCCCAAAGCTCTTCTTTGGATGTGGGCTGCCTTTTGTTCCGTTCTCTGTCAGATGATCCCACACTGCTTCAATAATGTTGAGGTCCGGGCTCTGGGGAGGATTCATCCCTCCATAAGACCTGTTGCCACTGATTTTCAGTCCACTTCTTGTGTCATTTGGCACAGCTCAGCCTTTTCTCCCTGTTTCCCTTCCTTAAGAACGGCTTCTTGACAGCCACCCTTCCATGGAGACCATTTCTGATGAGGCTTGGGCCAACAGTAGATGGATCAGCTGAAGGTCCAGATGCATCTCTCAGGTCCTGTCAGGTCACAGCTGGATTTTTTCCTCTTTCTTAAGGACATCACTTTCAGATCCTGTTCATCTGCTGGAGATAGTTTTTTAGGCCTGACACTTCTTCTTTTGTCCTCCACTTGTCCAGTTTCCTCAAATGTTTTAAGGACTCACTGCACACCATGCTGAGATATGCCAAGTTTTCAGCTAATAGCTCTTTGGGAATCACCTTGTTGCTGCAGAAATCCTATTTTCTGTCTGTCAAACTGTGTTTTCTTTGCTGTTTTTCATAGATGCAGCTAAAGAAATGGAACAAATGATGTGTCTTTGTGACAAAGTGCCTAAAGATCCAGTTTAAAACGGCTTCTTTGCTAAGTTGTCTGTTCTGTGTCGACACAACACTGGTTCATCCCTTGAGTTAGGAGCCTTTTTTCTGCCTGAATGGGTCAAAGGTCAGAGTTAAGTGGCTGAACAAAGAAAAAACTTCAGGATAAAGTCTGGCTGCTTGTAAGGAAACAGAAATAAATGAGAGCTGGATCAGGATTGATTAAATAAAATACTCTGAAGAGGTGAAACTGATGCATTTATGGTCCTTTAACCCACTTTACATTACAGCATAAACCTAATGATGCATGTTATAGCTCAGTCGGTTCAAACCGTCACTATTACACAACAATATGACACCCACCCATTAGATTACTGTCACTGTAATGATAGTAGATGTCATTCTCTGCTGCCTGCTCACTCTATGGGAGCTACAGCATCCCATAGACACATATTACACCAAGAAATGTCTTTTTTTTTTTAAATGGAAAAGGGAGAATGACCCTGCTGGATACAGAGTGCGTATTTCCAAGGATGCAAATGGTCTCCCATCAAAATATCATCTTCATTTTCCTCACTGCTACCCACTAAATGAATAAAAGCCATCAGCTGCACCTGCTGCTGGAGGAAAGTGGGAGAATGAGATGATTCTCCTCAGTTATGAAAGGGAATATCCCTGGAAGTGGACCTTTATTTCTTAATGTGGAGGTATTAATCAAATAATCCCGAGGAGCTCAGTGCAGGAACTCATTCTCTCAGCAGCTGCAGGAGGACGCCCTGCTGTGCAGCGGTTAATACGATCATCTCAAAGCCGAAAGGCTTTGGTTGGAGTCCTGTTTTTGGACAAATGTTTGTGTGGTGGCTGTTATTTCTGAGCTGACTTGCTCCCGTTTCCTCCAGCAGTTCAAAAGCATGAAGCTATCCAGGGTGAAGCCCTCCTCCAGCGTCCAGCAGCTTCGAAAACCGTTAACTTCTCACATCTAACGTGGCTTTATTCAGGCTGAAAGACAACTGAACAGGATCTGCTCACCGTTTCCTTCTAATGCAAAGGATGAATGTTTGAGTGACTTCAAAAAGAAAAAGATAAAGGCTGAATACACATACAGCCTCAGGGATAAGAAGTATTGATTACAGGGAGAGGAATATAGGTTAGATTGTGGTTTGGAAAGGGAGGAGACAGCGGATATGGGCCACAAAAAGACAGAAATCTGCAACCCTGATGGCTTTTATGGAATGAAAATGAATACAAACATGCACCACATCCTAAACAGGTGGAGCTGGGGAGCTTAAAGGGAGCAGCAGTGGACTGGACCTATGATCTGATGTTAAAACACGGCAATAAATAGATTACAAGGCTATGAAACGAGCCAGAGTGAAGGGAGGACCCAGATGCTGACGTCCAAAAACAAAGATTTGTCCCAAAGACAAGGGTTCGAAGCGAGAAAAAAAGGCTGAGCTGGATATTAAAAATACTTAACTGTAGAAAGAGCAAAACAAGACTGAACTGTGGCTATGAGGCCAAACCTGACCTGGCAAAATGTGGCATGAAACATGGAGGGAAACCTGGAAACTAAATACTGTGGGAGGTGACGAGGTGTGGAACAGAAACCAGGCGACTGAAGCTAAGTGACGGGGAAAAACAGGACAGGAAACATAACAAAGAACCTGAAAACATGATTAATCAAAACATAGAGCTATTAAACATTATTCCAACACAAATCAAAGTTTCCCCACAATGTTAAAGCTGGGTGTGGGCTGCACTGTTGGTGGGCAGAATTCAGTAGAAGAAGTAGTTATCCTAACAAGAAACAAACCCTGAGGAGGAAGAAACGTCCACAGGAATGACTTTAATCTCTGGGAATATGTTAGAAAAATCATATGGTTATACTATGAGAAAAGCTGCAAGAATAAGAGTTTCTCCTGTCTTTTGGTTCTCATAATATTATGTAGCAAGTAAAAGTGTTTTGACTGTCTGAACTTGTCTTCCCATAACATTAAATGGTGAGAAATGCCTTTTCCCATAACATTGAATGTCCCTGAATGTCCCTTTCCCATAACATTGTGTGGCCAGAAAGCATAAACTATATAAATAGCATTAGCACCATTTTGTTAGCAGCCAACTCTGAGCTTTCTTGCAAGAAATAAATGTTTTGCTTTAATCGTATCCAGCGACTCTGAGCCTAATTTTGAGAGAATTTCTCTAGCAGAATATCTGGCATATTAAAACTGGGAAGACGCTGGTCAGTTGTCGGTAGTTTGAAGGCCGGTCCGGTGTTTCCTAAAGGAGATCCTTAAGGAAGCATAGCAGCTCCTTTCCTTAGTATTTTGGAGGATTCAGACAGCTCTGATCATGGCTGCTGCTCACATGCTTCCAGCTCATTTCTCTCAGGAAGATTCAACAAGTAAAACCGAATTTGGACCCAAAATCTTCTTCTTTCACAACAATTATCCACATTTTTAAGAACCATTCAACCAAAAAGTAAATGAATAAAACAATGAAAAAGATGCAGAACCCTGACAAACCTGTATTCACATTATATTGATTTAATTCTTATCTTCTTTAATTCATTTAAAACATATTTCCTTTATTTTTTCTTCCATCAGCTCAAAGAGGGTCGGCGGCGCCGTTGTAACTCATAGCTGTTGCTTAGTAACCAGCTTTTGGGTGGTTGGATGTGGTCCCCGCTGTGCTTTCCTGACACATATTTACAGCTGGCTCTGAGGAAGCTGCAGCGACGGGATGCAACATCATAAAACCTGGGCACAATATAAAAGAGCTGAGGAAGAATCCCTGTTATTACTGAGCAAGAAGAAGAAGAAGCAGCTCAGATCTAAAGCTAAAATATGAAATCTGTAGCTTTATCAGGTGGAATCATTAGTGTTGAAGGACAGAAAATGAAGCTTCAGCTCAGACCTCCATATGTGTAATATTACAGTCTCTCAGAGTAATAAAGCATCCATTTAACTGGCTCATCTGACAGTTTTGCATCATTCTGTGTGCGTACGTGCACGTGATGCGGCTGTGTTACAAAGCCAGGGGTGTAAGTCCTACACAGTGTGTGCATTATGGCAAATAGGTCAGTCCACTCAGGGCTTCTGCACAGCTTCAGGCGGGACTCGCTCCTTGCTTTCTGACAGCAGCGTTCTGCTTTCTATGGAATAAAAACACATCACGTGCACGTGTGGCTGCACACATGCACGGAAACCCTCCACTACTACGGCTTCCATGTGTGCAGAGAGCTTTGGATCGTGAACTGACACCTTTCTGCACCTTTACACTCTTATCAAATGTCTGGTTAAGGCTTCCTGGAGCAGGGACGCTGTGGTCCGATGCTGCGATATCGGTCCTGTCCTCTCATTGGCTGCTTTGTTCCACAGGCCACATCACAATAGGAAGTATGCATCAATCTTTAATGTGACATTTAACACATGAAGTGGAAGCTGAGTTGAGTCATTTTAGACAAAACAACCTTTGGTTTTTCCCACCTTTTAAGTTTTTCACCATCACATTTCATTCATTCCACCACTCTGCTGGTGGAGCTGTTAGCTTCTTAGCTCCTGATGTTCTCTGCTTACATCTGCATCAGATGCAAGGTTCCTTTAATCTGATCATTCAGAGGTTTGCGACTTCTCTACAGCTCTCAGGTCACACGTCCTATTTCTCAACCAATGAAGAACACGTTAATGACTGTAAACGTTGCAGGAAACTGACGGACTGAGTGCCCCAGCAGCAAGTTTTCCGTTATAATTTATTCCAGCTGCTCAGAGTAATCTCATCATGCTCTTCTGCCCCTTCTGATGGACGCCCATCACTGAGTTAGTGTCTTTTCCTTCCTTCCCTGTAGTTTTTTATAGCTTCATAGGACATTTCTGGGTGGCGTACCTTTGCTAGCTTCCTTTGCTAGCTTCTTTTGCTATCTTCCTTTGCTATCTTCCTTTGCTAGCTTCCTTTACTAGCTTGCTGTTGAGCCTGTGAACAGGGCTCTGCTGTCGCTGACTGTGCTGAACAGCAGAGAACACCTGAGGTTGACTCAGTGGTGCCTCATTTGAATAACAAGCTCATCACTGAGTTAGTGTCTTTTCCTTCCTTCCCTGTAGTTTTTTACAGCTTCACAGGATAACTCGGACATTTCTGGGTGGCGTACCTTTGCTAGCTTTCTTTGCTAGCTTCCTTTGCTAGCTTTCTTTGCTAGCTTCCTTTGCTAGCTTCCTTTGCTAGCTTTCTTTGCTAGCTTCCTTTGCTAGCTTGCTGTTGAGCCTGTGAACAGGTCTCTGCTGTCGCTGACAGAGGACACCTGACTCAGTGGTGCCTCATTTGAATAACAAGCTCATCACTGAGTTAGTGTCTTTTCCTTCCTTCCCTGTAGTTTTTTACAGCTTCATAGGACATTTCTGGGTGGCGTACCTTTGCTATCTTCCTTTATTAGCTTCCTTTGCTAGCTTGCTGTTGAGCCTGTGAACAGGTCTCTGCTGTAGCTGACAGAGGACAACTGACTCAGTGGTGCCTCCGAAGCCTCATTTGAATAACAAGCTCGTAATTGAATCTGCAGACTTTTCATTATGGGGTGGAAGGTCAGGGATTGGACTCCTGGCTTCATCGGGCCACACTCGGAAGTGTCCTTGGGCAAGATATTGAACCTGGAACCCTGGTTGGAGCCTTGTTTCAGGAAGAAATCTTCCTCCCTCAGCACTAACTCATGCAACCAAAGAGTGACTTCAGCTGCAGACATTCTGATGTAAACAAGTCCAAAAAGGGCAGAAAACTAATAAAGGAAATGAACTAAATCAGATAAAGCTCGACTACATCTGCTGGAGTCACAAAGGAAACAGCAGGAAGGGCAATTCGGCTTCAGCTGCAGCTTAACGACACTCGGAAAGGTGCACACGATGCAAACCGACTCTCCATCATTCTACATTTTCCTCATGTTTAGTTCCACACAGGAGCTCCATGCTCTCACACTTCCTCCCCACCCACACACTCACTCAGTGTAAATCAGCTCCAGTAATGGAGATTGATCGTGTGTGGTGATGGCGGCTGTATGATAGCTTTCAGAAGATTATAAATAAGCAGCCGTGTGTGGACACTAATGACTCATGTATTGATCTGTACTTAGAAAATCAGCATTGGCTGACACACACTCTCACATATATCATAAATATTGTGTGAAGTCAGTGATTCAGAGTTTCTTTCTCTCTAAGAACTGTAACTGACAGCACATGGGATGCAATTTAGTTGTATGTTCAGAGTGAAACGAGTGAAAGAGTCAGAGAACAAGTAAAAAGTTAACAAGCTGCGACTGAGCCTGTGCAGAATTAACCTAGAAACCAGCTTTATATGGGTCCAGTTTGCAGGAATCCTCGTGTTCATCAACATCAGGCTGCAGCTTCCTTTCTTTTTTATTTCCTCTTCATCACAAATGAGAGCGACACAAGGAGAAGAACCGAGGGTTAGGTGGGAATAAATGGGAATAAGAAAACAGGAACCCACGCACGTGCACGAGGAAGAGGAAACGCACAGGTAGCAAAACAGGACAAAACGCAGGTGAAGAAACCTTCAAAATAAAACAGGAAGCTGTGTGAGAGCTCATGAACCGAAGCATCCTGCAGCTGAGCGATGCTTCTGTGGACTGTATAAAGCATAGCTGTCAAACTCTACAAATATGGCCCGCAGTGTAATTATATTTGGCCCGCGAGGCATTTTCAAATTAATATTAGAGCTGGCCGGCCAGTATTATACGGCGGCAGCGCTGTAACACCGCATTCACCGCTTATACTACAAATCCCATAATGCTTTGCGGTTATTTTGGCGCGTCAGTTAGAACAGAGGCAGACACGCCCCCTCCTCTGTGTCAGTAGCATCTATGTTAGCGGTCTTCTTGTGCCCCCCGCCTCTCCCCCAGACCTCAAACCACAGCTGTCACTGTTACCTACCAAAAAATGGCCAAAAGAAAGGCAGAAAATAGAACTTTTCTGGACAGGTGGGAGACAGAATATCTGTTTATGTAAAAGACAGACCTGTTTGTCCTGTTTGTGGAGCCAAAGCGTCAGTAACTAAGGAGTAACTAAGGAGTAACTAAGGAGTAACTAAGGAGTAACTAAGGATATAATATTAGAGACACTATGAAACGAAACACCAGGACAAATATAAGGACCTGGACTCAGCTCAAGTAAAGGAGATGAAAAGAGGTTTATGTTATTTTATTTTCACTTTTATTAGCCTGTGTAAGAAGCTAATTTTGACATTTAGCTAAACATAAACAGAAAGGAGGCATTACATTTTTATTTTAATTTAATTTAATATGCCATTGATATGTTTTTATTGTTATTATTATTAGCAATTTCACACCCCTGGACTTTAAAGTTATAAAAGCCTTGTTCAGTATTCATTGTTAAATCAAAACTTGTTGGGTTCCATATTAAAAGGTTAATTTGTTCAACCTCTGGCCCCCTGTGTATTTGAGTTTGACCCCCCTGCTCTAAAGCGAACGTTTCCCTCATTTTTTGTCAGAAAGAAGTTAAATATGTCAACAAATCTAAGCCACATGGACTCACTATTGCGCTGAGTCGTTGAGCTGGTACTCTCGGGCACGGCTGAAGCACTCCTGGATGCCCGAGTCCGACCACAGGCGCATCATGGCGCCCAGCAGCTCGGCAGAGAAAGGCTCTGTGTCCTCCATGCGACTGACCACGTCGCACACCATCTTAGCATCGGCCTGCAGGAGAACAGCAGGAGAGGAGCTGGTTAGCAAAGGAAACACGGCTCTAACGGCTCTGCAAACATGAAAATATCGGAGAAAACAGCGGCGTTATTGTTCATGCACATCAAGCAGTTTGAATGTGTCAGTTCCAGAAAAGTTGGGACACTGTACAGTGTAATTAAAGCCAGAGGACCCATCATGTCACTGGCTGGTTGCTAATTAACCTGATTAGCTACATGTTCCCAGAGCGGTTTCCTTTTAGCACGGCTGACTTTTCCATGAAGACATGTGTTGAAGACGAAGCTAATTCTTTAAAAATGTAACACTGTCAACTTTTTCTTGGCACTTGTGAGCAAAATATTGATTTTACAGTGTGGCTGTAGCTGAAAAGGGAGAAAAGAACAGAAGAAGAGATGGAAAAACAGTCCTCAGAGCTGCAGCTGCAGAGGTCTGAGCTCTAATTACACCTTTGTGTCATCAAACCTCGACACGGGCACAGCTTCAGACTCAAGTAAACGTGGAAAAGCTGCAAATACTCACACATGAAAGACAAAGACATGATATGGACGACCTATTTCAGGTTTTATGGCAGCTGGGCGTGAGCTAAGGTGAAGCTTTGTTACTGAGTTAGCTTTTCGGCTGCTGTTTTCACACAGCTGCGGCTCCTTCAGGGACCGCTCATCTGCTCCGAGCTCCAGATAAATCGCTCCTGGGAACCGATGTAAGCGAGGAAGAGTTGCCTCCTAAAAGGTGCTTCATATCCAGATGAGCTTCCTTTCTTGATCTGCACAAAGCACTGAACATATCACAGAGATTTGTTGGGTTTTGTAAATGAAGACGTTTCCCTCGCAGGCTTCATTTCAACAGGATTTCCTTCTTTGTTAAATGTCTATAAGAAAAATCTGCTTTAATTTGATCATTCACGCTCACATTGATCCCACCGAAGCTTTGACCTCTTTAAAGTAAAAAACTGCACCCATATTAATGATATTAGATGCTACACTTTGATCCGAGATGATGGAGCTGCTGTTAACTCCAACTAACAGAAATTTAACATTAATTAATAAAATAAGACATTTTTCTGTTGATTCTTCCACTGATTCCTCTAAAATGTCCCTAAACAGCGTATATCATGAAAAAAATAAGAATATTTCTGTGCTTAAAGGGGAACTCCGGTGTTTTTAAACCTTATTTCTGGCATGAAATACGTTTATCTGCTCACCGAGAACAGTTTGGTGAAAGTCGGCGTCCTTCGGAAGATATTTAGATAACTGGAGATCCATATAACGGAGTGAACGGGGCTTAGAGGATGCAGCCTCTAAATAAGGCATTATCTGTCTTTATTTCACCAATACTTTAAGAAGAATGAATGAATGAGCGTGTGCTATAGCTCTGTTAGCTCGTAGCTGCTGTTAGCTCATAGCTCTGTTAGCTCATAGCTGCTGTTATGTGGCTACTTGCAGCTATAGGAGAGCTAACGGAGGGATTTCTACACAGGCACTCTACTGGGACCACTTCATCCACACGCCCCCCTGCAGCACAGTTTATTCACTCCGTGCTCTGTGACAGTCGGCTAACTTCACACAGAGTTTGCTGCTGATAGTTTTGTGCAACATGGCAGGATATTTATCAGATTTTGACAACGTGAACGACAACTTTGAGTAAGATGGACGTTCTTACCGGAGTGAATGAGCTGTGCTGCAGGGGGGCGTGTTTCATGTCAGAAATAAGGTCTAGGTTTAAAAATACCGCAGTTCCCCTTTAAATTGGATGTTGAACTTGAGGATAATCCCCAAGTATTTAAGAACTAAGCTTCCAAGTCAGTTATATTACAAACAAACCTGTATTTCCTTATTGTTACAACCAAACCATCACAATTACCTTTTTTTTTTTTACATAATTCAACTATATAGTCAGCATGTGCATGTTTCAGGAGGACCCACACATCCCTTCTTCTGCTTTTCAGCGAGGTGTTTCAGCTTTGCAGAAGCAGGCAAATGTAAATTTGGACACAAATTACACTAAATAACCTTTAAAACTTCATTACTGTATGAGAGAGCACGCCTCACCCGGAGGGATTTCTACACAGGCACTCTACTGGGACGACTTCATCCACACGCCCCCCTGCAGCACAGCTTATTTACTCAAAGTCATCATTAATGTTGTCAAAATCTGATAAATATCCTGCCATGTTGCACAAAACTATCAGCAGCAAACTCTGTGTGAAGTTAGCCGACTGTCACAGAGCACGGAGTGAATAAACTGTGCTGCAGGGGGGCGTGTGGATGAAGTGGTCCCAGTAGAGTGCCTGAGTAGAAATCCCTCCGTTAGCTCTCCTATAGCTGCAAGTAGCCACATAACAGCAGCTATGAGCTAACAGAGCTACAGCACACGTTCATTCATTCATTCTTCTTAAAGTATTGGTGAAATAAAGACAGATAATGCCTTATTTAGAGGCTGCATCCTCTAAGCCCCGTTCACTCCGTTAGCTCTCCTATAGCCGTACAGTAATGAAGTTTTAAAGGTTATTTAGTGTAATTTGTGTCCAAATTTACATTTGGCTGCAACACCTCGCTGAAAAGCAGAAGAAGGGATGTGTGGGTCCTCCTGAAACAGCTGCTATCAATGGCTGAAAGGAAGCTGTTGCTCCTCATCTCTGGTCTCTTTAATTCAACACATGTCACAGATCATTCAGGTCATATTTCTGATGTGGAGAAATATGAAGCTTCAGCAGAGCAAACAGAGGCTCAGTTATCTCTGACTCAGTCATACTTTACTGGGATATACTATTTCAGGTTGTTTCTATAGAAGGGATGTGGTCTGACAGCAGATAAATATCAGCCTCGGTCCACATTACAGCAGCCTGCATCACAACAATCCATCAGCAGGCTTCAGCAGTAAGCTGTGAGGCAGTGTGTCAGAACCAGAGCTAATGTTCACCTCACACATCAGAATCAGCTCTAAATCTGCTCTGGTTTCCCTGGAATTTATGAACAATTACATTAAATCAATATCATCAGCAGCTTTTTATCATCTAAAAAACCAGGAAACACGACCATATTAGTCCAGATCTCAGGTCTAAAACCAGGAAACACGACCATATTAGTCCAGATCTCAGGTCTAAAACCAGGAAACACGACCATATTAGTCCAGTGCTCAGGTCTAAAACCACGAAATATGACCATATTAGTCCAGTGCTCAGGTCTAAAACCAGGAAATATGACCATATTAGTCCAGTGCTCAGGTCTAGAACCAGGAAACACGACCATATTAGTCCAGTGCTCAGGTCTAAAACCAGGAAACACGACCATATTAGTCCAGATCTCAGGTCTAGAACCAGGAAATACGACCATATTAGTCCAGTGCTCAGGTCTAGAACCAGGAAATACGACCATATTAGTCCAGATCTCAGGTCTAGAACCAGGAAATACGACCATATTAGTCCAGATCTCAGGTCTAGAACCAGGAAATACGACCATATTAGTCCAGTGCTCAGGTCTAGAACCAGGAAATACGACCATATTAGTCCAGATCTCAGGTCTAGAACCAGGAAATACGACCATATTAGTCCAGATCTCAGGTCTAGAACCAGGAAATATGATCATATTTGTCCAGTGCTCAGGTCTAGAACCAGGAAATACGACCATATTAGTCCAGTGCTCAGGTCTAGAACCAGGAAATACGACCATATTAGTCCAGATCTCAGGTCTAGAACCAGGAAATACGACCATATTAGTCCAGTGCTCAGGTCTAGAACCAGGAAATACGACCATATTAGTCCAGTGCTCAGGTCTAGAACCAGGAAATATGACCATATTAGTCCAGATCTCAGGTCTAGAACCAGGAAATATGACCATATTAGTCCAGATCTCAGGTCTAGAACCAGGAAATACAACCATATTAGTCCAGATCTCAGGTCTAGAACCAGGAAATACGACCATATTAGTCCAGTGCTCAGGTCTAGAACCAGGAAATATGACCATATTAGTCCAGATCTCAGGTCTAGAACCAGGAAATATGACCATATTAGTCCAGATCTCAGGTCTAGAACCAGGAAATACGACCATATTAGTCCAGTGCTCAGGTCTAGAACCAGGAAATACGACCATATTAGTCCAGTGCTCAGGTCTAGAACCAGGAAATATGACCATATTAGTCCAGATCTCAGGTCTAGAACCAGGAAATATGACCATATTAGTCCAGATCTCAGGTCTAGAACCAGGAAATACGACCATATTAGTCCAGTGCTCAGGTCTAGAACCAGGAAATACGACCATATTCCCTCCATGACACATCACAGCGTGCACGGCTGAAATAAGATAATAAGATAAATAAGTTTCAGCTTCCAGGCCTCATGAAGAAGAGGATTCAGTCTTTTTTAGAGCTCTGCTGCTGAAAACTTGCTTCTTATTCAGACTTTTTCCACATGAAAGTGAAGCAGCTTTCATGCTTTCATCCATTTTTTAGAACCGGACACAAATCTTCTCTTGTTCTGCTGGTGCTGGTATGAAGCTTTCACACCAGTTCAGCTCACATGTGCTCTCCTTTCGCTAACTTTTCCTCCTGCAACACTTCTGCACTTCCATTTCCTCCCGCTGTCAGTCAGCTCTGTTTCCACAGGCTTATCCCCACATTTCGCTCCTTTCAGCTGAGCTCTCCTTCCTGAAGTGGTGTTTCTGTGACTCCCTCTGAGTTCATTCAGGAGTAATGACAAACTGTGCAGATAACACGTTGCACTGCTTCATAATTAAAGTTCATTTTCACTCCAGCTCTAAGTGCAACAACTCTTCAGACTGTAAGAAAGCATCTTCCCTCCCAGCTGCTCTGTTTGTGCACTTTACAGAGTAAATGACAGATTGATGCTTCCTTTCTTCCTCTACCTCACACTCTTCTTCTCCCCATCATCATGCCTCTGTCCCACCCTCCTTTACTCCAGCTGCCCTCCTCCCTCTGCATCTTCTGTCCTTCGTCTCTCCTTCCATCTCCGGTTTCCCTCCTTTGGCATCATGTTGCCTTTTATACCTTCCTGTGGTTGGTCTTCATCCCAGAGTCTTGCCTCTCTCCACCTCTCCATATCCGCCTCATCCCTCCTTTCCCACCTTTATGACAGACACGAGCTGCTACTCTGTCCTCTGCTGTGTTTAAACCATTTAAACTCTGTTACCAGGAGTGTGTGTTTGATCCAGATTGGCATAAATCCAGTTTCTTTATCAGATTAAGGGCTTTCTCAAAGTGATGCATCATTTCAGCCTCATTCCTATGATTTTAAAGCATCCGATTAGTTCCTCTGAGATCCTGCTCCCCACCTGGACCCTGAATAAGAAATCACTGCAGCCATCGTCATCTTCTTTTCTTTACTTCTGTCCCAGCCAATTAGAGCAGTAACCACCACTTCCTCCCAGGATACAGCACTGTGAACGATTCCAACAATAAGGGATGATTCCTGAGCATCTTTCTGCAGCTGGCTGCAGAGTATCAGAGAACACAAAAGGTCCTGCTACATGCTAGCAAGGAGCACCTTCTTCTGTTCATGCTAAGCTAACATGTGCACGGTAATGTGATCGCTTTATTGAACTGTGTAAAGTCCTGAAGGCCGTGTAGCTCGAGCACTTCGGCCCGCTTTGAACTGAGAAGGAAGCAGGAGGTTTTGAGAGGCTAAAAGCACATCTGGAGCAGAATAAGCAAGTAATGAAGAGAGAGTGAAATAACTAACAAAAAGAAAGAGAAATAAACTGACAATGAGTGGGAAAGAAGCAAAGGGAAGCCAGGAGGGAGTATACTGAGGGATAACTCCAGAGATAAAGGTCAACTAATCAGCAACTCCTCAAAATAAAACAGGAACTAAAGAGCGAGAACAGAGCTGATGACACGAGGAAACCAAGAAACCCGGAGGTTTAGTGGGACTGGGTCTTATTCTCAGAGGCAGAGAGTGACACAGATGTGAATCCTGCCTTTTTTACTCATGTTTTTGGACCCAGTCAGAAGGGACGCCTTCACCCTGCAGCGATAACAACGTCTGTGAGTCACATTTAAAGCCGAGTCCATGAGCCGACCTTTGACCTCTGAGACGCCGAGACGCGTCAACAACCAGCTCCTTTTAAACATTAACCTGAAGCTGTCTGTGACTGTCATCCCAGCTGGTGACTGATCCCACTCAGAGGGAGTGGATCCCATGCAAATGTGTTGCAGTGCTTCCTCTCTGTTTGACAGCAGGCTCAGGTCTAGAACCAGGAAATACGACCATATTAGTCCAGATCTCAGGTCTAGAACCAGGAAATACGGCCATATTAGTCCAGATCTCAGGTCTAGAACCAGGAAATACGACCATATTAGTCCAGTGCTCAGGTCTAGAACCAGGAAATACGACCATATTAGTCCAGTGCTCAGGTCTAGAACCAGGAAATACGACCATATTAGTCCAGATCTCAGGTCTAGAACCAGGAAATACGACCATATTAGTCCAGAGCTCAGGTCTAGAACCAGGAAATACGACCATATTAGTCCAGCGCTCAGGTCTAGAACCAGGAAATACGACCATATTAGTCCAGATCTCAGGTCTAGAACCAGGAAATACGACCATATTAGTCCAGATCTCAGGTCTAGAACCAGGAAATACGACCATATTAGTCCAGATCTCAGGTCTAGAACCAGGAAATACGACCATATTAGTCCAGATCTCAGGTCTAGAACCAGGAAATACGGCCATATTAGTCCAGATCTCAGGTCTAGAACCAGGAAATATGACCATATTAGTGCAGATCTCAGGTCTAGAACCAGGAAATACGACCATATTAGTCCAGTGCTCAGGTCTAGAACCAGGAAATATGACCATATTAGTGCAGATCTCAGGTCTAGAACCAGGAAATACGACCATATTAGTCCAGATCTCAGGTCTAGAACCAGGAAATACGACCATATTAGTCCAGATCTCAGGTCTAGAACCAGGAAATACGGCCATATTAGTCCAGATCTCAGGTCTAGAACCAGGAAATACGGCCATATTAGTCCAGATCTCAGGTCTAGAACCAGGAAATACGACCACATTAGTCCAGATCTCAGGTCTAGAACCAGGAAATACGACCATATTAGTCCAGATCTCAGGTCTAGAATCAGGAAATACGACCATATTAGTCCAGATCTCAGGTCTAGAACCAGGAAATACGACCATATTAGTCCAGCGCTCAGGTCTAGAACCAGGAAATACGACCATATTAGTCCAGTGCTAAGGTCTAGAACCAGGAAATACGACCATATTAGTCCAGATCTCAGGTCTAGAACCAGGAAATACGACCATATTAGTCCAGCGCTCAGGTCTAGAACCAGGAAATACGACCATATTAGTCCAGATCTCAGGTCTAGAACCAGGAAATACGACCATATTAGTCCAGATCTCAGGTCTAGAACCAGGAAATACGGCCATATTAGTCCAGATCTCAGGTCTAGAACCAGGAAATACGGCCATATTAGTCCAGATCTCAGGTCTAGAACCAGGAAATACGACCATATTCGTCCAGTGCTCAGGTCTAGAACCAGGAAATGCGACCATATTAGTCCAGATCTCAGGTCTAGAACCAGGAAATACGACCATATTCGTCCAGTGCTCAGGTCTAGAACCAGGAAATACGACCATATTAGTCCAGATCTCAGGTCTAGAACCAGGAAATACGACCATATTAGTCCAGATCTCAGGTCTAGAACCAGGAAATACGACCATATTAGTCCAGATCTCAGGTCTAGAACCAGGAAATACGACCATATTAGTCCAGATCTCAGGTTTAGAACCAGGAAATACGACCATATTAGTCCCTCTGACAATGTTTAAATCCAGGCTGAAAACAGTTTATTTAGCTGTGAATATGACAGCTGAAAGTATTTATCTGCACTCTGAGCTTTTGATTCAATCAATAAATGATTATTTTTCATGTTTACGGAATTATTTTATTTGCCTTCTTGTGATTTTATGCAGCTGTAAAGCACTTTGAATTGCCTCTAGATACACTTGCCTTGCCTGATATGCAATAAAATAATTAGTTTTTGAGTTTGTCCTTTACTTTGATGCATAAATGTGACACACATTCGTCTGTAAATACAGTTTTTTTGGTTAATTTCAGCATTTCTCTGATGTTTATTCAGTATTGTGTCACTTCAAGGTCGAGAAAATAATCAGACAACAGATGCAGAAAACAAGCACCCAAGAAAACGTTTTGAGAAGACTTGAAGTCTTGGATTTTCTTTGTGTGATTATGTGTGCACGTGGGCATGAATGAAGGACAACACAAGAAGAAACCGCGTCCTGCTGGTGTATGTGCTCCGGTTTAAGGAGCTGGGCGGTGGGCCATGGCTCTTAAAAGCCACCTCCAAAGCCAAGGATCCCGTCCAAACAGACATATTGGAAGGAAATGCTGCTTATTTTCCTACGAAGTCATGTTTTTGCACAGTTCAAAGCTCTACAAACACAAAGAGTTATCTTTCACCTTTAAGAATCCAGAGCCGCCGGTAAGTTTTACTATAAAACCCTGACCCGGTCGACTCGATTAACCTGTTCATCACACGAATCTGCAGCCAAACAACCAGCAGCTGTGGGTAGGAGTGAAGACTTGTTCTCCTGAGGGACGGCACGAGTCGTCACATGGCTTCAAAACAGTTGTAAACCTGACTGAAGCACTGATGAGGCACAGAATTTATGTTTCCTCTGCACACCTGACAGAAAGTTACCATAAAATTCACTGGACTTGGAATAGCTTGATGTGAAACTCTCGGTTTAAGGAGATCTTTGTGTGTTTAAGCTAAGCAGCCGACAGTGGACTCCCTAAGTCTTTCTGCCTTTTACAGGCCTCATCTATCAATTGGCATTAAACCCTGACTTTTAATTGCTTTGGTACAAGTGTGAGTCATTTACCTCTATTCAGACTCCGAGGGCAATAAATATGAGTATATCTCCTTTATAGGATGATAAGATGTGTGCGTAGGTTCATTCAGGGGCGAAGACGTTTCTAAAAGAATAATTCAGTGCATTTTGATTCAGTTTGAAAGATTTTTACACCTGGAGTTCATTTCTGTTCCATTCTGAAGGAAAACGAGTCATTTCTGTGGAACTGATTAGCAACAGAGAGACTAAATAAAAACCAGGCAGTCCCAGTCCTGCTGGACCTGAGCGCTGCCTTTGACACAGTTGACCATGAAATCTTATTCCAGAGAAAGTGTTATCAGTCACCTTGAGACTCTCTCTCTAAAACCTAATAATCAAGTTAGAAATCTGGGGGTAATATTGGACTCTGACCTGAACTTTAACAGCCGCATTAAATCAATAACATCAGCAGCTTTTTACCATCTACAAAAACCAGGAAATATGACCATATTAGTCCAGTGCTAAGGTCTAGAACCAGGATATATGACCATATTAGTCCAGTGCTAAGGTCTAGAACCAGGAAATACGACCATATTAGTCCAGAGCTCAGGACTAGAACCAGGAAATATGACCATATTAGTCCAGATCTCAGGTCTAGAACCAGGAAATACGACCATATTAGTCCAGTGCTCAGGTCTAGAACCAGGAAATACGACCATATTAGTCCAGTGCTCAGGTCTAGAACCAGGAAATATGACCATATTAGTCCAGATCTCAGGTCTAGAACCAGGAAATACAACCATATTAGTCCAGATCTCAGGTCTACAACCAGGAAATATGACCATATTAGTCCAGATCTCAGGTCTAGAACCAGGAAATATGACCATATTAGTCCAGCACTCAGGTCTAGAACCAGGAAATACGACCATATTAGTCCAGTGCTCAGGTCTAGAACCAGGAAATATGACCATATTAGTCCAGTATTAAGGTCTAGAACCAGGATATATGACCATATTAGTCCAGTGCTAAGGTCTAGAACCAGGAAATACGACCATATTAGTCCAGAGCTCAGGACTAGAACCAGGAAATATGACCATATTAGTCCAGATCTCAGGTCTAGAACCAGGAAATACGACCATATTAGTCCAGTGCTCAGGTCTAGAACCAGGAAATACGACCATATTAGTCCAGTGCTCAGGTCTAGAACCAGGAAATATGACCATATTAGTCCAGATCTCAGGTCTAGAACCAGGAAATACAACCATATTAGTCCAGATCTCAGGTCTACAACCAGGAAATATGACCATATTAGTCCAGATCTCAGGTCTAGAACCAGGAAATATGACCATATTAGTCCAGCGCTCAGGTCTAGAACCAGGAAATACGACCATATTAGTCCAGATCTCAGGTCTAGAACCAGGAAATATGACCATATTAGTCCAGTGCTCAGGTCTAGAACCAGGAAATATGACCATATTAGTCCAGTGCTCAGGTCTAGAACCAGGATATATGACCATATTAGTCCAGTGCTCAGGTCTAGAACCAGGAAATACGACCATATTAGTCCAGATCTCAGGTCTAGAACCAGGAAATACGACCATATTAGTCCAGTGCTCAGGTCTAGAACCAGGAAATATGACCATATTAGTCCAGATCTCAGGTCTAGAACCAGGAAACACGACCATATTAGTCCAGTGCTCAGGTCTAGAACCAGGAAATACGACCATATTAGTCCAGATCTCAGGTCTAGAACCAGGAAATACGACCATATTAGTCCAGTGCTCAGGTCTAGAACCAGGAAATACGACCATATTAGTCCAGTGCTCAGGTCTAGAACCAGGAAATATGACCATATTAGTCCAGTGCTCAGGTCTAGAACCAGGAAATACGACCATATTAGTCCAGATCTCAGGTCTAGAACCAGGAAATACGACCATATTAGTCCAGTGCTCCGGTCTAGAACCAGGAAATACGACCATATTAGTCCAGTGCTCAGGTCTAGAACCAGGAAATACGACCATATTAGTCCAGTGCTCAGGTCTAGAACCAGGAAATACGACCATATTAGTCCAGTGCTCAGGTCTAGAACCATGAAATATGACCATATTATTCCAGATCTCAGGTCTAGAACCAGGAAATATGACCATATTAGTCCAGTGCTCAGGTCTAGAACCAGGAAACACGACCATATTAGTCCAGATCTCAGGTCTAGAACCAGGAAATACGACCATATTAGTCCAGTGCTCAGGTCTAGAACCAGGAAATACGACCATATTAGTCCAGTGCTCAGGTCTAGAACCAGGAAATACGACCATATTAGTCCAGATCTCAGGTCTAGAACCAGGAAATACGACCATATTAGTCCAGATCTCAGGTCTAGAACCAGGAAACACGACCATATTAGTCCAGATCTCAGGTCTAGAACCAGGAAATATGACCATATTAGTCCAGTGCTCAGGTCTAGAACCAGGAAATACGACCATATTAGTCCAGATCTCAGGTCTAGAACCAGGAAATACGACCATATTAGTCCAGTGCTCAGGTCTAGAACCAGGAAATACGGCCATATTAGTCCAGATCTCAGGTCTAGAACCAGGAAATACGACCATATTAGTCCAGATCTCAGGTCTAGAACCAGGAAATACGACCATATTAGTCCAGATCTCAGGTCTAGAACCAGGAAATACGACCATATTAGTCCAGATCTCAGGTCTCTGCACTGGCTTCCTGTCGCTCAGAGAACAGACTTTAAAACAGCTCTGCTCCTGTACAAGTCTCTTCATGGTCTAAGTACATCTCTGACATGTTAGAGCCACATGAACCAGCTGGGACTCTGAGAACCTCAGGGAGGCGTCTCCTGCTGCGGCCCAGAGTCAGGACTAAACAAGATGAGGCTGCGTTTCAGCTTTATGCTCCTAAAATCTGGAAAAGTCCTCCAGAAGCTGTGAGACGGGCCTCAACTCTGACAATGTTTAAATCCAGGCTGAAGACAGTTTATTTAGCTGTGCATATGACAGCTGAAAGTATTTTATGATTATTTTTCATGTTTATAGAATGATTTTATTTGCTTTCTTGTGATTTTATGCAGCTGTAAAGCACTTTGAATTGCCTCTAAATACACTTTCCTTGCCTGATATGCAATAAAATAATTAGTTTTTGAGTTTGTCCTTTACTTTGATGCATAAATGTGACACACATTCGTCTGTAAATACAGTTTTTTTGGTCCATTTCCGCATGTCTCTGATGTTTATTCAGTATTGTGTCACTTCAAGGTCGAGAAAATAATCAGACAACAGATGCAGAAAACAAGCACCCAAGAAAACGTTTTGAGAAGACTTGAGTCCTGGATTTTCTTTGTGCGATTATGGATTAGTTATTGGGTTTTTCTGTCATTGATTAACACAACCAGGTGCTGCTGAGGTATAGAAAACAAAGAAATCATTTACAGCCTGCAAAACAGAACAAAGATCAGTGTGTTTGTGTGTATCTGCTGCTGATGTCACAGGAGGGATCAGCCAATCAGATTTAGTCAGGATATAAACTATGTCCTCACTCCTCTTTTCTATTTCTGGACTCTTCTTCATGCCTTTTGTCAGTCACTCCTCCTCTTCCTCTGCTCTTCCTCTCAGGTTCTAACCTTTAACATCAGACAAGCGTCGCATGACATCACCGCGATCCGGCGACCAAACGCTCTCGCACACACTTGCATCGCGACGTTTCAGCACATCTCTCCATCCCAACCCCTTCGCTCGGTCTCTCCCTCACTTCTCTGGGTCACGTGACTCTCAGCTGCAGTTGCCATGGTGACCATCCTCATTTCCCAGGAATGCAATCTTGTCTGATTTTCTCTCCCTCGTGCCCTTCCTATCCATTCTGCCGCACCCTCCTTCATGCCTCCATCTCTTCCTCGCTTCTGCTGTTCCTCTCCTCCTTTTATTGCCTCCTCCTCTTTTGTTCCAGGGAATATTTTTGCACACGATCTCTGCAAATCAAATGCGACTCGTGCCACTGATACAGATGTCAGAGAAAACAGCCGAAACATCTGGAGGCGGGGGCACCGCCTCCTTCAGCCTTCCTCTCCCACAGTGTCTCCCACTCCTTCACTCTCTGTAGCAGTTGCTGAATAATGTAAGCGATTAAATATTCAACCGCTGTTCAGCCCTCAAACACACATCTTTGTTTGCATAAATGTGAGAGTTTGAGACCCGAGCATCCGCTGCCACACCCATCGCCACCGAGGACGGAGGGATGTACAGTATGTTCTGTAATGAGCGGTGAGGAAGAGCAAATACGACCATATTAGTCCAGATCTCAGGTCTAGAACCAGGAAATACGACCATATTAGTCCAGTGCTCAGGTCTAGAACCAGGAAATACGACCATATTAGTCCGGTGCTCAGGTCTAGAACCAGGAAATATGACCATATTAGTCCAGTGCTTAGGTCTAGAACCAGGAAATATGACCATATTAGTCCAGTGCTCAAGTCTAGAACCAGGATAAACGACCATATTAGTCCAGATCTCAGGTCTAGAACCAGGAAATACGACCATATTAGTCCAGATCTCAGGTCTAGAACCAGGATATAAGACCATATTAGTCCAGATCTCAGGTCTAGACCAAGGAAATACGACCATATTAGTCCAGATCTCAGGTCTAGAACCAGGAAATACGACCATATTAGTCCAGATCTCAGGTCTAGAACCAGGAAATATGACCATATTAGTCCAGTGCTCAGGTCTAGAACCAGGAAATACGACCATATTAGTCAAGTGCTCAGGTCTAGAACCAGGAAATACGACCATATTAGTCCAGATCTCAGGTCTAGAACCAGGAAACATGACCATATTAGTCCATTGCTCAGGTCTAGAACCAGGAAATACGACCATATTAGTCCAGATCTCAGGTCTAGAACCAGGAAACATGACCATATTAGTCCATTGCTCAGGTCTAGAACCAGGAAATACGACCATATTAGTCCAGATCTCAGGTTTAGAACCAGGAAATACGACCATATTAGTCCAGATCTCAGGTCTAGAACCAGGAAACATGACCATATTAGTCCATTGCTCAGGTCTAGAACCAGGAAATACGACCATATTAGTCCAGATCTCAGGTCTAGAACCAGGAAATACGACCATATTAGTCCAGATCTCAGGTCTAGAACCAGGAAATACGACCATATTAGTCCAGTGCTCAGGTCTACAACCAGGAAATACGACCATATTAGTCCAGATCTCAGGTCTAGAACCAGGATAAACGACCATATTAGTCCAGTGCTCAGGTCTAGAACCAGGAAATACGACCATATTAGTCCAGAGCTCAGGTCTAGTACCAGGAAATACGACCATATTAGTCCAGATCTCAGGTCTAGAACCAGGAAATATGACAATATTAGTCCAGATCTCAGGTCTAGAACCAGGAAATATGACCATATTAGTCCAGATCTCAGGTCTAGAACCAGGAAATATGACAATATTAGTCCAGATCTCAGGTCTAGAACCAGGAAATATGACCATATTAGTCCAGATCTCAGGTCTAGAACCAGGAAATACGACCATATTAGTCCAGATCTCAGGTCTAGAACCAGGAAATATGACCATATTAGTCCAGTGCTCAGGTCTAGAACCAGGAAATATGACCATATTAGTCCAGTGCTCAGGTCTAGAACCAGGAAATATGACCATATTAGTCCAGTGCTCAGGTCTAGAACCAGGAAATACGACCATATTAGTCCAGTGCTCAGGTCTAGAACCAGGAAATATGACCATATTAGTCCAGATCTCAGGTCTAGAACCAGGAAATATGACCATATTAGTCCAGTGCTCAGGTCTAGAACCAGGAAATATGACCATATTAGTCCAGTGCTCAGGTCTAGAACCAGGAAATATGACCATATTAGTCCAGTGCTCAGGTCTAGAACCAGGAAATACGACCATATTAGTCCAGTGCTCAGGTCTAGAACCAGGAAATACGACCATATTAGTCCAGTGCTCAGGTCTAGAACCAGGAAATACGACCATATTAGTCAAGTGCTCAGGTCTAGAACCAGGAAATACGACCATATTAGTCCAGATCTCAGGTCTAGAACCAGGAAACATGACCATATTAGTCCATTGCTCAGGTCTAGAACCAGGAAATACGACCATATTAGTCCAGATCTCAGGTTTAGAACCAGGAAATATGACCATATTAGTCCAGATCTCAGTTGCTGAATAATGTAAGCGATTAAATATTCAACCGCTGTTCAGCCCTCCTTCAGCCCTCAAACACACATCTTTGTTTGCATAAATGTGAGAGTTTGAGACCCGAGCATCCGCTGCCACACCCGTCGCCACTGAGGGATGTACAGTATGTCCTGTAATGAGCGGTGAGGAAGAGGAGGAGGGACCCTTTCCAATGAACTATTTCTTCCTTTAAGAGCTTTTGACCATCAGTATTTTAATCACGTGGTTTTTAATCCATCCACAGAGATGAGTCCGAAAACCCAAAATGATTCACAGATCTCATAAATCACTGACATTCAAGCCTTCCCCGAAGAGATAAAACCTGTTTCCTTGTGGCAGCTAAACCAGACCTGGTCCAAGATGGTAAAAATCTGATTTATCTGATGCATTAATAAAAAGAAAAAGCTGTTTTTTTTAGAGTCACATCTCGGTTTTTCCCTCATTTCATTAACTCACATCTGAAATATGGTAATATTCTACAGAGAAATATAAAAAAGCTTATATTTAGTGCTTGTTTGGTCTTTCTCTGAGGTAAATTCAGTGTCTGTGTCAACAAGAAACACGACTTTTAAATCATAACTTCTCCTTAATGGACGTTTCTTCGAGCTCTTTAACATTTCAGGTCATTTCAGGGCAGAAAAACTTCACATCCTAAATGTTTTCACCATGTTTTAGATTCTACAAAGTGATTTACAACAATCGTTTTCTGTCAGAGTGAATCTTAGACCTTCCTACTTCTGAAAAACATGGCAGCACCCTCAATCTAAAGCCAAGTTTTCAGGGTTCTTAACTCGTGGCCCTCAACTTGTGCAGGATCAGCTGATTATTGTTGTGAAGCAGCAGGCTCACGGGACAGGAAGCTTCATTTGTGTTAGCAGCTGTTACTGAATCGTGAGCTTGTGAGCGGCTTTAAGGACAAAGTGTTTGGGACAGAGAGCTGGTCGCATACCGATGGTTTATAAACTGCACTCTTGGACTTCCTAATTCTGTAGATTTTCTCACCAGAACAGTGAATGAACCGTTGACCTGACTGCAGTCGAGCAGCTTCAAACTACACTGAAGCTTGACTGTTGTTCCAGGTCTTTTAGGTGATTTTAGATAGAAACAGCTGATAAATGACTAAATGTAAATGTTGCTCTTGTATAAGTTTGATTAATTACAAAAGACAAACTAAGTGAGAGTTTTTTTTCTTTCATTTCATTCTTTTTGGATAAAAAGATTTTATAGAAAGTTCAAATTTAGTGGAAATATCAGGTAAAAGCACATGTATTAATAGCAGTAAAGAGGGAGAGAAATTTCTTAAATCATCAATAAAACGGTATCGGTCTCGGTATCGGTGTCTCTGTCCTGCCTTCTGTATCGGTGTCTCTGTCCTGCCATCAGTATCGGTCTCTCTGTCCTGCCGTCGGTATCGGTGTCTCTGTCCTGCCGTCAGTATCGGTGTCTCTGTCCTGCCGTCGGTATCGGTGTCTCTGTCCTGCCGTCGGTATCGGTCTCTCTTTCCTGCCGTCATATCGGTGTCTCTGTCCTGCCTTCTGTATCGGTGTCTCTGTCCTGCCATCAGTATCGGTCTCTCTGTCCTGCCGTCGGTATCGGTGTCTCTGTCCTGCCGTCGGTATCGGTCTCTCTGTCCTGCCGTCGGTATCGGTGTCTCTGTCCTGCCGTCAGTATCGGTGTCTCTGTCCTGCCGTCGGTATCGGTGTCTCTGTCCTGCCGTCAGTATCGGTGTCTCTGTCCTGCCGTCAGTATCGGTCTCTCTGTCCTGCCGTCGGTATCGGTGTCTCTGTCCTGCCTTCAGTATCGGTGTCTCTGTCCTGCCTTCTGTATCTGTGTCTCTGTCCTGCCGTCAGTATCGGTGTCTCTGTCCTGCCTTCTGTATCGGTTTCTCTGTCCTGCCGTCAGTATCGGTGTCTCTGTCCGGCCTTCTGTATCGGTGTCTCTGTCCTGCCGTCAGTATCGGTGTCTCTGTCCTGCCTTCTGTATCGGTCTCTCTGTCCTGCCTTCTGTATCGGTGTCTCTGTCCTGCCGTCGGTATTGGTGTCTCTGTCCTGCCGTCTGTATCGGTGTCTCTGTCCTGCCGTCGGTATCGGTTTCTCTGTCCTGCCGTCAGTATCGGTGTCTCTGTCCGGCCTTCTGTATCGGTGTCTCTGTCCTGCCTTCTGTATCGGTGTCTCTGTCCTGCCTTCTGTATCGGTGTCTCTGTCCTGCCGTCTGTATCGGTGTCTCTGTCCTGTCGTCGGTATCTGTGTCTCTGTCCTGCCGTCAGTATCTGTGTCTCTGTCCTGCCGTCGGTATCGGTCTCTCTGTCCTGCCGTCGGTATCGGTGTCTCTGTCCTGCCGTCGGTATCGGCCTCTCTGTCCTGCCGTCGGTATCGGTGTCTCTGTCCTGCCGTCGGTATCGGTGTCTCTGTCCTGCCGTCGGTATCGGTGTCTCTGTCCTGCCGTCGGTATCGGTCTCTCTGTCCTGCCGTCGGTATCGGTGTCTCTATCCTGCCGTCAGTATCGGTCTCTCTGTCCTGCCGTCAGTATCGGTCTCTCTGTCCTGCCGTCAGTATCGGTCTCTCTGTCCTGCCGTCAGTATCAGTGTCTCTGTCCTGCCTTCTGTATCGGTGTCTCTGTCCTGCCGTCTGTATCGGTTTCTCTGTCCTGCCGTCAGTATCGGTGTCTCTGTCCTGCCGTCAGTATCAGTGTCTCTGTCCTGCCGTCAGTATCGGTGTCTCTGTCCTGCCTTCTGTATCGGTGTCTCTGTCCTGCCTTCTGTATCGGTTTCTCTGTCCTGCCGTCAGTATCGGTGTCTCTGTCCTGCCGTCAGTATCTGTGTCTCTGTCCTGCCGTCAGTATCGGTGTGTCATTCCTGCCGTCAGTATCGGTCTCTCTGTCCTGCCGTCAGTATCGGTGTGTCTGTCCTGCCGTCAGTATCGGTGTCTCTGTCCTGCCGTCAGTATCGGTGTCTCTGTCCTGCCGTCAGTATCGGTGTCTCTGTCCTGCCGTCTGTATCGGTCTCTCTGTCCTGCCGTCAGTATCGGTCTCTCTGTCCTGCCGTCTGTATCGTGTCTCTGTCCTGCCTTCTGTATCGGTGTCTCTGTCCTGCCTTCTGTATCGGTGTCTCTGTCCTGCCGTCGGTATCGGTGTCTCTGTCCGGCCTTCCTTTATCGGTGTCTCTGTCCTGCCCTCTGTATCGGTGTCTCTGTCCTGCCGTCGGTATCGGTCTCTCTGTCCTGCCGTCGGTATCGGTGTCTCTGTCCGGCCTTCCTTTATCGGTGTCTCTGTCCTGCCTTCCTTTATCGGTCTCTCTGTCCTGCCGTCAGTATCGGTGTCTCTGTCCTGCCTTCCTTTATCGGTGTCTCTGTCCTGCCTTCCTTTATCGGTCTCTCTGTCCTGCCGTCTGTATCGGTGTCTCTGTCCTGCCGTCGGTATCGGTGTCTCTGTCCGGCCTTCCTTTATCGGTGTCTCTGTCCTGCCTTCCTTTATCGGTCTCTCTGTCCTGCCGTCAGTATCGGTGTCTCTGTCCTGCCTTCCTTTATTGGTGTCTCTGTCCTGCCTTCCTTTATCGGTCTCTCTGTCCTGCCGTCGGTATCGGTCTCTCTGTCCTGCCGTCGGTATCGGTGTCTCTGTCCGGCCTTCCTTTATCGGTGTCTCTGTCCTGCCTTCCTTTATCGGTCTCTCTGTCCTGCCGTCAGTATCGGTGTCTCTGTCCTACCTTCCTTTATTGGTGTCTCTGTCCTGCCTTCCTTTATCGGTCTCTCTGTCCTGCCGTCTGTATCGGTGTCTCTGTCCTGCCGTCGGTATCGGTGTCTCTGTCCGGCCTTCCTTTATCGGTGTCTCTGTCCTGCCTTCCTTTATCGGTCTCTCTGTCCTGCCGTCAGTATCGGTGTCTCTGTCCTGCCTTCTGTATCGGTCTCTCTGTCCTGCCTTCTGTATCGGTCTCTCTGTCCTGCCGTCTGTATCGGTCTCTCTGACCTACCGTCGGTATCGGTGTCTCTGTCCTGTCGTCGGTATCGGTGTCTCTGACCTACCGTCAGTATCGGTGTCTCTGTCCTGCCGTCAGTATTGGTGTCTCTGTCCTGCCGTCAGTATCGGTGTCTCTGTCCTGTCGTCAGTATCGGTGTCTCTGTCCTGCCTTCCTTTATCGGTCTCTCTGTCCTGCCGTCTGTATCGGTGTCTCTGTCCTGCCGTCGGTATCAGTCTCTCTGTCACTCACTGTCCCTTTCATCTCACACTTCATCTATACTTAGCTTCAGCCGTCAGCCCCCCTCTTTCCAAACATATCTTGTCCTCATACTTCACCAGTGATGCACACATAAAAACCTGCTCCTGACACACACCTAAAAATGAAAACAGATTCAACATAAAAATAACTTGTGGTAATCTTAGAAAAACTATAGTCAAAAGGGGCCAAATTTAACCCAGCACACGTTATCTGTTAAGTTTCCATCTGCACATGGATGACAATGAGAGCTGTTACATAAGGAGAAGATTAACAAGAGGAGAGCTGCAATATTTAGGGTCACAAGTGTTTGGGTGTTAGCTCTGTGGCACTTTAACAGACTAATTATATATATACACATATATATATATGTGTATATATATAAACCCTGCTGCCATCCATAATTATAACCTGTCTGATTGTGCTGCACAAAGACTGGCTACATTACATTAAAGGTTCTGAAAGGACAGTGTTTATATTCGACAGACATTAAACCCGCAGCAGGAGGCGGCTGCTGTTGATATTTATGGACACTGAGGCAAAGCCAAGGTTTCTCCAGGGTGCAGTTTGGTGACATTAACCAGGCATCTGCTGTCTGATAATGTCATTCTGGTCAGCTTCAACAGACAGTGATCTCCAGTGTCTGTCTGTAGTGTCACAGCTGAGCGTAACAGAGACAGAAAGAGTCTTAGTGACCTGCTGCTTCCAGATGTGGAGGCAGCTGCACACCTCACACCACTAAAAATATCAGAAAATGTTATCTGTCTGCCAGGAAGTGGAGACACGAAGTGACTGAACCCCACAGAGGCCAGAAAAAGAAAAGGCTCCTGCTTGAAGTTCTCCAGCTGTTCATAAAAGGGGTTCAGCAGCAACACAATGACACTAACTCCCAGAAACATCTCCCTCAGGGCTGTTCTGCAACTCTGTGCCGGACAAAAAGTGAGAGCAGGATACAAACACTGCCTTTTCCACGTGTTTTCATGTCAGATACTGACAAATTGGCACTTTGTGCTGAATCAGCAGCTGCAGCACTATAAAAGTCAGTGTAACAAACTTTCTGAGGGTTGTGAGGCACGAGATCCCAGTTTCACTGTTTCAGGTTCAATTAAACCAGCATAACCACCGTTTGGGTTTAGATAATGTGAAAGATCGCTACTTAGAATGAATAAATTCACTAATTATCTTCATGTATTTGTGGGTAAATGATAGTTGGTGATAAATCTGTGAAAAAAGACCCAAAACTGTTCATTTTACATCATCCTACTGTTAGTTCAGAGCGTGAACTGGCAGTTTTTAGACATGAAACAGGCCTTAAAGGCTTAAAGCCTATGATTCACTGCACTGTAATCTCTGTGTTCTGTCTCCTCTTTTCAAAACAAGAAAGGTTCCAGGTGTTCTCACCGAGAACGTTCCTACAGGGTTCCCTCTTTAATTAGCTTTTAAAGAGCTTTTACCAACGACTGAACACACCAATAAATAGGCCCAGGAACGGCTGGTATAATTGGGCTAACAGGGCTCTGCCCTCCCTACATTATTCAATAAAAATGAGAATATAATATATAAATAATCCAATAAAAACTTTAAAACAAATTGTTTTTTAATTTTTGATCAGAGGCGGAGCAAAATCTGAACTGAAACCCATGAAATCGGTGAAAACGGGCTAATTATCTACAGCCCAAGCGAAGCAACTCGGTTACACTTGACTTTTCTTCAACATTTGAGTGACAGGTTGCAAGTCCCGCCCCCTCCATTTGGGCTAAATCTGTACAGCCCAAAGCCAGCAGATTTGGGCCAATCACAGACAACTCTACTTGATCGCGTGTGTCGGGCGAAACTTTGACAATGGCAGGCATCAACGTTAACGAAGTGGATTATTTACTTTCTAATCCGTTTTCTTCAATGTCCTCAGGTGAAAAAAGTAGGGGCACATCATCCAAAGGATATCCAAATTACACAGAAAGAAAAGCCCCAGAATCGTAGCTTTTCTGTAACTTGGTTTGAGAAAAAGGCTAACGGCTAACGTTAGAAAGGCTAACGGCTAACAGCTAACGGCTAACGTTAGAAAGGCTAACGGCTAATGGCTAACGGCCTCTTGAAGCTTCTCTTCAAATAAGGTAGACCCCCCCATTCATGTCACACAGATGGAGCATTTTATGGAGTATTTCTTTTAAGGCTCTCTTAACGTTCATTTTTCTGGAGTGTTTTTCTGGAGTTACTATTTTAGTTTTGTGCTGATGTTTGGATTATTGTGCTCCAAAGCCAATAGCAATAGGCTATAAGTCTGGGTTGACCTTTTTTAAAACCTTTTATGGTGTGAAAGTATTTGTATTTCCAGAGAGATGGTAGATGGTATATTTCCATCAGTGCATTCTTCTAAATAGTGTTTTGGTGGTTTGTTGAAAAGGTTTGTTGTGATAGTTTAAACTTATATTCCAACAGGACACCTTTTATGTTGAAATATACTTGGCTTTTATAATACATTAGCCCCCCCATTCAATAGGCCTACGTATCATTTTGTTACTGGATGAGCAGACCTCTGCTCTACAGTGAAATAACACTTCTGGTAAAAATCCTGGAGAAAAAAGCTCCCCAGTATCTGGAGTTACAGCCGAGGTGGGAGGTTAAGACTGCTCTGGAGGCAGCTCCCTTTGGAGCTATTCTGGGTGTGAGCAGCCAGGGAGGAGACTTCATGCCACACTGTTAAATAACTACATCTCCCAGCAGGCCTGGGAGAGCTCTGGGATCAAGCTCCTCCAGCAGCTTCATCTCCAATCCTGTCTCTGCTGTCAGAAAGTAGTTAAAAAGCAAAGATGGCAGAAGAAGGACACTTAGTTTCACCCGTCTCATGTTGTTGATGGATTTAAAATGTGGTGATCAGGTAAAGAAATTAGACATAATGAAGATTTATTCTACAGCTGCACAACTTTCAAAACTGAATATTCATAAGAAAATATTCAGCGATGTAATGACAGTAAAAATAGGAAAGAAAATCACTTCAACATCAACAGCTGACTGGCAATATGATCCTAAAGCTCCAAAAGCTCCAAAAGATGTTCAGAGGAGCTCCAGTTTGTGTTTAAAACAATGTTCCTCAGAGAAAGACTGGAAGGGATCTGCATATTTCTGCCTCTACAGAGCAGAATATCATTAAAGCATTCAAGGAATCTGGAGGAGTTTCAGTGTAAAGGACGAGGGAGCAAAACTAAGCTGGACCCCGTGACCTCTGACCCCTCAGACGCTACATCAAGAACCGTCATTCATCAGCAGCTGATAGAAGCACCTGGACAAGGGATTACTGTGGAAACCTTTGTCAAGCACCACAATACAGAGTTCCATTCACAAGCTTTACTGTGCAGGAAAGAAGCCTGATGTTAACCTCGTCCACTTCTCTGGGCTCGGAGGCGTCTGGGATGGACCGTCACACGGTGGAAACGTGTGCTGTGGTCAGACCCATCAGTATTCCACATCTTTGTTGGAAGAAATGGAGCAAAGAGCAAAAGCAGCATCCAGCCTGCTGTCAGCAGCCAGTCCCTGCAGCCAGGCTCTGTGATGGTATGGGGTTGGATCAGGGGGCAAAGCTCATTTCCACTTCTGTGACGGCAGCATTAATGCAGAAAAGCTCACTGAGATTTTACAGCAACATATGCTGCCTTCAAGGCCACATCTTTTCCTGGGACGTCCCAGCATTGTTCAAGCAGACCATGGAAAACCACATTCTGCCACAGTCCAAAGGCCTGGCTGAGGAAGAAGAGGTACGGGTGCTGGACTGGCTGCCTGCAGTCCTGACCTGTCCCCAGCAGAGAAACAACCACCCCCCCGCCCTGCTGCACACCTTAAGACCTGTTTAAGGAGGAATGGGACAAAATAACAGCTGGAACTCTGCATCACCTGGTTTCCTCAGAGTCAGAACGGCTTTAAGTGTTGGCAGAAGGAAACAAAGTGTTTGGTCATTATTTGGTATAATTTGGTCATTATTTGGTATATTTGGTCATTATTTGGTATATTTTGATCATTATTTGGTATATTTTGATCATTATTTGGTATATTTTGATCATTATTTGGTGTAATTCGGTCATTATTTGGTGTAATGTGGTCATTATTTGGTATATTTTGATCATTATTTGGTGTAATTCGGACATTATTTGGTGTAATTCTGTCATTATTTGGTATATTTTGATCATTATTTGGTGTAATTCGGACATTATTTGGTGTAATTCAGTCATTATTTGGTATATTTTGATCATTATTTGGTGTAATTCTGTCATTATTTGGTATATTTTGATCATTATTTGGTGTAATTCAGACATTATTTGGTATATTTGGTCATTATTTGGTATAATTTGGTCATTATTTAGTGTAATTCGGTCATTATTTGGTATATTTTGATCATTATTTGGTATAATTTGGTCATTATTTAGTGTAATTCGGTCATTACTTGGTGTAATTCGGTCATTATTTGGTATATTTTGATCATTATTTGGTGTAATTCGGACATTATTTGGTGTAATTTGGTCATTATTGGTATTCAGACCTGTTTAAGGAAGAATGGGACAAAATAACAGCTGGAACTCTGCATCACCTGGTTTCCTCAGAGTCAGAACGGCTTTAAGTGTTGGCAGAAGGAAACAAAGTGGGAAAAGGTTCACTGTCCCACATGTCTGAATTCACATTGTATTATACCCTTTTAATATGTGGGTTACTGAACCAGCTCCTCCAAATGGAGCTACAACTGAACGCCGTCTTTATCCCCGTCTGCTCCAGACGTTACAGCCTCACTGTGCTCTGATATAACAGTTTGCCTCAATACACTTTATCTAAATAACCAGATCACTGATAGTGACAGCAGCTGTTAGTCACAGTTTTAGACAAAGAAACAACTCATAGCTGTTTACTTCTGCTCATACAGTAAAGTCCGTTGATCTCAACCTGCAGGTCATGAACAGCAGGAAGTCACAAGATCCTTTAGGAGCTGAGGTTAAGAGCGATGAGGAAGGGTGATGAAGGGGAAAAGCAACACATTGTCTCTGCTGATTATCAAACATTCCCTGAATGCATCGAAATGGTTTTATGCACATTTTCTTTACACCTTTTCAGCAATTTCAGAAAATGGCCCTGATTCAGTCGCACAGTTTCCCCTAAATAGCTCCGATCAAAGCAGGAGTATCATTAGTATGAATGCCCGTATCGATGCGGCCTTGTAACTGATGCAATCCAATCCCTGTGTTCGCTGAAACTGAGGCAGAAGGAGAGGGGGAGGGGCAGAGAAAAGAAACAGTTGAACGTATGAAAATGAGACGAAAGAGATTGTTGGGGCCTCTTGTTCCAGCCAATACCAAGTGAGCAGACGAGGCCAAAAACACGGCGGC
>NW_027325359.1:35623052-35738052 GCF_036924035.1 Leuresthes tenuis | reverse complement strand
AGTGATGCTTCCATCTTTTCTTCCCTGCATCTTTTTTCACTCATTCCTCAGCCCCATTCAAGCTGCCTCCCCTCCCTCCTTCCTCCCTCCTTCCTCCTTCCTCCCTCCCTCCCTCCTTCCTCTCCCTCCTTCCTCCCTCCTTCCTCCCTCCTTCCTTCCTTCCTTCCCTCCTTCCTCCCTCCTTCCTCCTTCCTCCCTCCTTCCTCCCTCCTTCCTCCCTCCTTCCTCCCTCCTTCCTTCCTTCCTTCCCTCCTTCCTCCCTCCTTCCTCCTTCCTCCCTCCTTCCTCCCTCCTTCCTCCCTCCTTCCTCCCTCCCTCCCTCCCTCCTTCCTCCCTCCCTCCCTCCTTCCTCCCTTCTCCTCCCTCCTTCCTCCCTCCTTCCTCCCTTCCTCCTTCCTTCCTCCTCCCTCCTTCCTCCCTCCTTCCTTCTCCTTCCTCCTCCTTCCTCCCTCCTTCTCCCTTCCTCCCTCCTTCCTCCCTCCCTCCTCCCTCCTTCCTCCTCCTTCCTCCCTCCCTCCCTCCTCCTCCCTCCTCCCTCCTTCCTCCTTCCTCCCTCCTTCCTCCCTCCTTCCTCCTCCCTCCTCCCTCCTTCCTCCCTCCTTCCTCCTTCCTCCCTCCCTCCTCCCTCCCTCCCTCCCTCCCTCCCTCCCTCCCTCCCTCCCTCCTCCCTCCCTCCTTCCTTCCTTCCTTCCTTCCTTCCTTCCTTCCTTCCTTCCTTCCTTCCCTCCCTCCCTCCCTCCCTCCCTCCCTCCCTCCCTCCCTCCCTCCTCCTCCCTTCCTTCCTTCCTTCCTTCCTTCCTTCCTTCCTCCTTCCTCCCTCCTTCCCTCCCTCCCTCCCTCCCTCCCTCCCTCCCTCCCACCCTCCCTCCCTCCCTCCTTCCTTCCTTCCTTCCTTCCTTCCTTCCTTCCTTCCTCCCTCCCTCCCTCCCTTCCTCCCTCCCTCCCTCCCTCCCTCCCTCCCTCCCTCCCTCCCTCCCTCCCTCCCTCCTTCCTTCCTCCTCCCTCCTTCCTTCCTCCTCTCTCCCCTCCCCTCCTTCCTTCCTTCCTTCCTTCCTTCCTCCTCTCCTCTCCTCCCTCCCTCCTTCCTCCCTCCTTCCTTCCTCCCTTCCTCCTCTCTCCCTCCCTCCTTCCTTCCTTCCTTCCTCCCTTCCCTCCCTCCTTCCTCCCTTCCTCCTTCCTCCCTCCTTCCTCCTCCCTCCTCCCTCCCTCCTTCCTTCCTTCCTTCCTTCCTTCCTTCCTTCCTTCCAGTCCTTCCTTCCTTCCTTCCTTCCTTCCTTCCTTCCTTCCTTCCTTCCTTCCTTCCTTCCTTCCTCCCTCCCTCCCTCCCTCCCTCCCTCCCTCCCTCCCTCCCTCCCTCCCTCCCTCCCTCCCTCCTTCCTCCCTCCCTCCTTCCTTCCTCCTCTCCTCCCTCCCTCCTTCCTTCCTTCCTTCCTTCCTCCTCTCTTCCTCCCTCCCCTCCTTCCTCCCTCCTTCCTTCCTCCCTTCCTCCTCTCTCCCTCCCTCCTTCCTTCCTTCCTTCCTCCCTTCCCTCCCTCCTTCCTCCCTTCCTCCTCCCTCCTCCTCCCTCCTTCCTTCCTTCCTTCCTTCCTTCCTTCCTTCCTTCCTTCCTTCCTTCCTTCCTTCCTTCCTTCCTTCCTTCCTTCCTTCCTTCCTTCCTTCCTTCCTTCCTTCCTTCCTTCCTTCCTTCCTTCCTTCCTTCCTTCCTTCCTTCCTTCCTTCCTTCCTTCCTCCCTCCCTCCCTCCCTCCCTCCCTCCCTCCCTCCCTCCTTCCTCCCTCCCTCCTTCCTTCCTCCTCTCTCCCTCCCTCCTTCCTTCCTTCCTTCCTTCCTTCCTCCTCTCTTCCTCCCTCCCTCCTTCCTCCCTCCTTCCTTCCTCCCTTCCTCCTCTCTCCCTCCCTCCTTCCTTCCTTCCTTCCTCCCTTCCCTCCCTCCTTCCTCCCTTCCTCCTCCCTCCTCCCTCCCTCCTTCCTTCCTTCCTTCCTTCCTTCCTTCCTTCCTTCCTTCCTTCCTTCCTTCCTTCCTTCCTTCCTTCCTTCCTTCCTTCCTTCCTTCCTTCCTTCCTTCCTTCCTTCCTTCCTTCCTTCCTCCTCCCTCCCTCCCTCCCTCCCTCCCTCCCTCCCTCCCTCCCTCCCTCCTCCCTCCCTCCCTCCTGTGGTAGAGGGTGAAGAACAGTGAAGAACAGTGAAGAACAGCTATGGGCACCAGCTCACACACAGCCTCACTCAGAGAGCATATTACTGTATGCATGGCAGCACTCACACAGGGCTGTGGACTCACAAAGAGCATCAGACCATGCAGAGGCCTGCTGCCTTTCTCTACCTCCTCTGAGTTCAGTTCAGTCTTTAACTCCAGGAACAAGGTCTTCAGCTGCACTGGGACTGAAATGTATATTTCAGTATATGTCCAGGAAGCCTCTCTGCCCATCTATACAACTGTGAAGACTTTGATATTCCAAAAAACTGTTAATAATATGTTGTTATCCCGTTTAAAGGGACATCTGGGATCATAATTAGTTGACCAGAGGTTGTTCTTTAATGTTCTGAGAGACGTTTTATGGTTTCAGCTCATCTGAATGAATTAAAGGCAGCGAAACGTCTCGGAAAAGTTGGAACTTTGGCAACGAAAAGGCTGGAAAATGAGATGACTTGAACACCTGGAGGAACACGTTGCAGCCAATCGGGTTCATGTGCAACAGGAAAGAGCATTTTGAGTCTTTTAGAAGTAAAGATGTACAGAAAGGTTCAGCAAAAACTGTGAAGAAGCTCCAGGATAAAGTTCCTCAAGACTTTGATATTCCATCATCTGCAGAACATGATGTCATCAAAACTCAGGGAATCTGGAACCAAGTCTGCTGAATGTTCTAAATACTGTCGGACTTGAACGCAGCACGAGGAGGTGATCGTTGCTCATCTTTCACTCTGTTTCACGTTCAACTTCAACAACTAAACTCTCTGAAAAGCCTCCAGCTGATCCAGAACCCTGCAGCCAGAGTTCTGCTGAGATCCAACAGCAGAGATCATGTTTCTCCAGTTTTAGCTTCTCTTCATTGGCTCCCTGTTAGATTCAGGATAGAATTTAAGCTTCTTCTCCTCACATATAAAGCTCTTAATGACCGAGCTCCATCACATCTTAAAGATCTCACAGTTGGATATTTCCCCAGCAGAGCACTTTGCTCTCAGGCTGCAGGTTTCCTTGTGGTTCCCAGAGTTTCTAAAATCAGAATGGGAGGCAGAGCCTTCAGTTATCAGGCCCCTAAAAGCAGAATGGGAGGCAGAGCCTTCAGTTATCAGGCCCCTAAAAGCAGAATGGGAGGCAGAGCCTTCAGTTATCAGGCCCCTAAAAGCAGAATGGGAGGCAGAGCCTTCAGTTATCAGGCCCCTAAAAGCAGAATGGGAGGCAGAGCCTTCAGTTATCAGGCCCCTAAAAGCAGAATGGGAGGCAGAGCCTTCAGTTATCAGGCCCCTAAAAGCAGAATGGGAGGCAGAGCCTTCAGTTATCAGGCCCCTAAAAGCAGAATGGGAGGCAGAGCCTTCAGTTATCAGGCCCCTAAAAGCAGAATGGGAGGCAGAGCCTTCAGTTATCAGGCCCCTAAAAGCAGAATGGGAGGCAGAGCCTTCAGTTATCAGGCCCCTAAAAGCAGAATGGGAGGCAGAGCCTTCAGTTATCAGGCCCCTAAAAGCAGAATGGGAGGCAGAGCCTTCAGTTATCAGGCCCCTAAAAGCAGAATGGGAGGCAGAGCCTTCAGTTATCAGGCCCCTCTCTGTGGAACCAGCTGCCAGTTTGGCTTCAGGAAGCAGACACCCTCTCTACCTTTAAGATCAGGCTGAAACTTTCCTTTCTGATAAAGCTTATAGTTAGGGATGGCTCAGGTGAGCCTGAAACATCCCATAGTTCTGCTGCTATAGGCCCAACCTGCTGGGGGAGCTCCCATGATGCACCTCTCCTCCCTCCATGTACAGATGACATCATTGCTGTCATTAACTTGTGTTTCTCTCTCTCAGCAGGTGTCTCTGGCCTGGTGTTACGCTGCTTGTTGTCCCCTCTTTCCTGTCCTCTCAGCCCCAGCTGGTCCAGGCAGATGGACCCTTCCTGGTTCTGGTTCTGATGGAGGTTTCTTCCTGTTAAAAGGGAGTTTTTTCCCTCCACAGTTTCATTGCAAACCCGTTGGTTTCCTTGAATTGGATCAGTATGAATAGGACTAATTCTGAATTGAATTAATTGGATTTGATTGGATTATGATCACAATGAATTGGCTTGAACTGGACTGTATTATTGAAGAGCCTTGAGATGACATTTGTTGTGATTTGTGATTCTAAATAAAACTGAATTGAATTGAGCTGCAAGCTGATATCAACAAACTGAGCCTACTTTGCTGTTCTCAGCTGAAAACAGTGACTTCCTGCCTCCGGTTCTGTGATGTTCCACTTGAGCTGTGAGGCTGCACTGCATCAGGAAGTCTCCTGCTGTGAAACATATGGGATCTACTGCAGAAAAACTGTCCCAAACTGTCCCCACTTTCTCCAGAAAACCTCTGGTGTCCGTGTGAAGTCTGCTTATGGGACAAGTGGGCCAACTGCTGAGCTAACTAACTGCATGCCAGCTAGCTGCAGCCCTATTGTTCCTGTATGTGTGGGAAAAATGCATGTAAATTATGTCTGTTCGGTGGAGCAAAAAGGAGAATAAAAGAGTGCGATCTCCACCCATTTCTCTCTCCTGCAGAGCCAAAATGATCCCAGACAAGCCCCCACTTACATCACAAAATGCCCTGAGAGCAACAACACAGAGTAAATAATTCCCCTTATGAGGCTAATAAAGAAGCTATCTGTCTCTTAGTGTTGAAAACCTTTTATTTGACGAAGCAAGAGTGTTGAAAACCTCGACAGCCTCGTCAGGGATTAATTTAATCTACAATTTAACAGGTGCAGCCATTTAAAATACGCTCCTGGTTAAAGGCAGTTATCTACACCCACAGCTGCAGCCTATTATGCCCGTAACAGTGTGAAAGGTGGATGCAAATATGTCTCTTCTATCAAATACGAATGGCTACAACATATTCAACAGTGGACAGCCTCTCAGAATGATTGTAAATGTAAATTTCTATTTAAAAAAACTGGCTCACCATCACTGCAAACTCATATATAAAAGAATCCTTTTTGTTTGAGTTAATTATGACAGAAACAAGGGTCGGCAAAGCTAGAGTTTTAGAGATTTAATGTGATTATATGGGGCCTTTAAAAGTACAGAAACGTGATGAATGGCGGCCTTTAGCATGTTCAGCTTTCCAGTTTAGGGAGAGAGAAGAAAGGCTGAAGGAGGCATGAAAGGTGGAGAAGAGAAAGATAAAAGACAGAAAGACGAGAGGGAACAAGGGACTCACAGTTAAACGTGTGAAATAACATGAACTGCTGCTGCTGTTATGTTTTAATATGATGAAGTGCTCCAACATGAGGGCTGAGCATCGTCCAAACTGCAGCCGTTAGGCTACAAGTCTTTTATTGAATTACAGGCACAGAGACATGCAGAGAAGGTAGTTTTACCCAATAAGAAGAGTGATTCAATTCAATTCAATTCAGCTTTATTTATAAAGCGCCAGATTACAACAATTACAGTCATCTCAAGGCACTTAAGTAATAAAGTCCAATTCAAGCCAATTGGAATTCAATTCATTGTAATCATAATCCAATTAATTCATATGGAGCCAATTCAAAAATAATATCCGAGCTAAGGAAACCAACAGATTGGACCGAAACTTGTCTTCAGTCCAATCTCCCGTCCTGAGCCTGAGGGACTGTGGAAAGGAACGACTCCCTTTAACAGGAAGAAACCTCTGGCAGAACCAGAACCAGGAAGAAACCTCTGGCAGAACCAGAACCAGGAAGAAACCTCTGGCAGAACCAGGAAGAAACCTCTGGCAGAACCAGACTCAGGAAGAAACCTCTGACAGAACCAGAACCAGGAAGAAACCTCTGGCAGAACCAGAACCAGGAAGAAACCTCTGGCAGAACCAGAACCAGGAAGGAACCTCTGGCAGAACCAGAACCAGGAAGAAACCTCTGGCAGAACCAGAACCAGGAAGAAACTTCTGGCAGAACCAGACTCGGGAAGAAACCTCTGGCAGAACCAGAACCAGGAAGAAACCTCTGGCAGAACCAGAACCAGGAAGAAACCTCTGGCAGAACCAGGAAGAAACCTCTGGCAGAACCAGAACCAGGAAGAAACCTCTGGCAGAACCAGAACCAGGAAGGAACCTCTGGCAGAACCAGAACCAGGAAGAAACCTCTGGCAGAACCAGGAAGAAACCTCTGGCAGAACCAGAACCAGGAAGAAACCTCTGGCAGAACCAGAACCAGGAAGAAACCTCTGGCAGAACCAGGAAGAAACCTCTGGCAGAACCAGAACCAGGAAGAAACCTCTGGGAGAACCAGGAAGAAACCTCTGGCAGAACCAGAACCAGGAAGGAACCTCTGGCAGAACCAGAACCAGGAAGAAACCTCTGGGAGAACCAGAACCAGGAAGGAACCTCTGGGAGAACCAGAACCAGGAAGAAACCTCTGGCAGAACCAGAACCAGGAAGAAACCTCTGGGAGAACCAGACTCAGGAAGAAACCTCTGCCAGAACCAGAACCAGGAAGAAACCTCTGGCAGAACCAGAACCAGGAAAGGTGGCCATCCGCCTGGACCAGCTGGGGTTTGAGAAGACAGAAAAGAGGGAAAGAGGGGGTGATGAATGGGTTCAAACTGGGTTTATCTCTTACATTTATGTTCGCTTTGTTGCACAAACTGTGCCAGAGATCATGGCATCATTGCCTGATTATCGTTAAAGAGCTGCTGGCATTCAGCATCATTTCTCAGGAGATAATGAACATGATTCCAGATGTTTTTACTTCTTCTCTGCAGTCATAGATGGCGGCAGCAGTTTCTATGATTAAAACATCCAGAGGAGCACTTTCCCTGTTCCAGTGGTGGCCCACAATCATCGCTTGTTGGTGTGAAGCAGGACATTTTTTGTTCCAAACCCAGTCACCTCCCAGCTGAAGCATCTGATAACAACCACCGTTCATCTCTCTGAGTTTGAGCAGAAACTAAACTTAACCAAGTGAACATCAGGACAGACGTGTGGAGAGGTGAGAAGGAGAGAAAATGTTCATTTTCCACCCCCTTCAACCACTAACGTGCACACGCACGTGCACACACAGGGGACGCCCCATTTAAAGATACATTATTAATGAACACACAGATGAAGCTTTTTATGAGGTTAATAATTGAAGAAAGATGAATTAGAGGAAGAGTTTTTTTTTCCACATTTACCACCAACAAGCTCAAAATGGAGGAGCAGGCTCCTCTCCATCAACCCCTTCATCCATATCTCTATTCTGTCCCTCAACTTTCCTCCCCTCCGCTTCACATTTTCCACATCAGCGTCGGTCATCTTCGCTTCCCTCCTCTCCCGCTGCCTTCTCTCAGGTGTCCTCGTTGCCGTGGCAACAGCAGCCGACATAAAAATGAATCGCCATCATCTTGGGGGCGCACCGCCCTCCTGCAGCTCCAGAGAAAACACTCACTGTGTCAGGCTGACATGACACCGTCCCCATCGCTGCAACATTTGTTTAGTATCATCCAAGTGTCCCGTCACACACAAACACACACTGTTTCACTGTCTCTGTGGGGACATCGTGTGCTCTGCAGCGCCCTCTAACTGTCACAACTGAATGCATAAAGCTTAGCTGCTCTTCGTCTAACCCTGATCCAGCTTTTTGGTCACCAAAAAGCTGCCGTGGCTAAAATAAACACACAAAACAGCAAGTGTTTAACATGAGATTTGGTTTGCAGTGAAAAATGTAGCATAAAGGCTACGTTACAGCAGTTAATAATTCAGAAGAAGAAGACCAGTTTGACCAGAGTTTGACTGTAATTTTCAGTTGAATTTGTTAGTCCACCAATGATGGAGAGTGCTGAACAGGATGTTTCTGTATTTATCAGACGCTTTTATCCAAAGCGACTTACAAATGAAGATATAACAGCTTTATAAAAAGCTAACAATAAGCTACATAGAAGGAACCCAGGAGTCCAGCAGTTAGCTGTAAGTTAGCAGTTAGCTGTAAGTTAGAAGTTAGCTGTAAGTTAGCAGTTAGCTGTAAGTTAGATGTTAGCTGTAAGTTAGCAGTTAGCTGTAGGTTAGCAGTTTCTGTTTCTGTTTCTGTATTTATCAGACGCTTTTATCCAAAGCGACTTACAAATGAAGATATAGCAGCTGTATAAAAAGCTAACAATAACCTACATAGAAGGAACCCACGATTCCAGTAGTTAGCTGTACGTTAGCAGTTAGCTGTAAGTTAGCAGTTAGCTGTAAGCGAGCAGTTAGCTGTAAGTTAGCAGTTAGCTGTAAGTTAGCAGTAAGTTAGAAGTTAGCTGTAAGTTAGCAGTTAGCTGTAGGTTAGCAGTAAGTTAGCAGTTAGCTGTAAGTTAGCAGTTAGCTGTAAGTTAGAAGTTAGCTGTAAGTTAGCAGTTAGCTGTAGGTTAGCAGTTTCTGTTTCTGTATTTATCAGACGCTTTTATCCAAAGCGACTTACAAATGAAGATATAACAGCTGTATAAAAAGCTAACAATAAGTTACATAGAAGGAACCCAGGAGTCCGACATCGTGTGCTCTGCAGCGCCCTCTAACTGTCACAACTGAATGCATAAAGCTTAGCTGCTCTTCGTCTAACCCTGATCCAGCTTCTTGGTCACCAAAAAGCTGTCGTGGCTAAAATAAACACACAAAACAGCAAGTGTTTAACATGAGATTTGGTTTGCAGTGAAAAATGTAGCATAAAGGCTACGGTACAGCAGTTAATAATTCAGAAGAAGAAGACCAGTTTGACCAGAGTTTGACTGTAATTTTCAGTTGAATTTGTTAGTCCACCAATGATGGAAAGTGCTGAACAGGATGTTTATGTATTTAACAGACGCTTTTATCCAAAGCGACTTACAAATGAAGATATAACAGCTTTATAAAAAGCTAACAATAACCTACATAGAAGGAACCCACGATTCCAGCAGTTAGCTGTAAGTTAGCAGTTAGCTGTACGTTAGCAGTTAGCTGTAAGTTAGCAGTTAGCTGTAAGCGAGCAGTTAGCTGTAAGTTAGCAGTTAGCTGTAAGTTAGCAGTAAGTTAGAAGTTAGCTGTAAGTTAGCAGTTAGCTGTAGGTTAGCAGTAAGTTAGCAGTTAGCTGTAAGTTAGCAGTTAGCTGTAGGTTAGCAGTTTATGTTTCTGTATTTATCAGACGCTTTTATCCAAAGCGACTTACAAATGAAGATATAACAGCTGTATAAAAAGCTAACAATAAGCTACATAGAAGGAACCCAGGAGTCCAGCAGTTAGCTGTAAGTTAGCAGTTAGCTGTAAGTTAGCAGTTAGCTGTAAGTTAGCAGTTAGCTGTAAGTTAGAAGTTAGCTGTAAGTTAGCAGTTAGCTGTAAGTTAGCAGTTAGCTGTAAGTTAGAAGTTAGCTGTAAGTTAGCAGTTAGCTGTAAGTTAGCAGTTAGCTGTAGGTTAGCAGTTTCTGTTTCTGTATTTATCAGACGCTTTTATCCAAAGCGACTTACAAATGAAGATATAACAGCTTTATAAAAAGCTAACAATAAGCTACATAGAAGGAACCCAGGAGTCCGACTCTGTCAGAGGGGACAGAGTAGAGATAGGGTGCAGGCAGAGAAGGAAGAGCAGAAAGATAAAGAGCAGAGATAGAGGGGGGAGGGAAGTACAAGGTAAGTGCTGGGATAGGAGATGCTCTCTGAAGAGCTGGGTTTTCAGGAGCTTCTTGAAGATAGACAGGGACGCCCCTGTTCTGGTAGCGCTCGGTAGGTCATTCCACCATCGTGGGACGACACATGAACAGAGTTTGGATTGTCTTAGGCGTGGTGTAGGAGCTGCTAGACGACAATCCTGGGACCAACGGAGGGACCCAGTTGGGACAGAAGCCTTTGCAAGAGCATTCAAGTAGATGGAGCCGTTCCATTAAGCTCTTTGTAGCTAACATCAGGGACTTGGATCTGATGCGGGCGGCTAAGGGCAGCCAGAGGAGCTCAATGAACAGAGGGGGGACGGGTTCTTTTAGGCTGATCCAAGACCAGACGCACCGCCGCGTTCTGCACCATCTGCAGAGGTTTCACAGGCTGGAGACCAGTTAGGAAACCAGTTAGGAAACCAGTTAGGAGACCAGTTAGGAGAACAGTTAGGAAACCAGTTAGGAAACCAGTTAGGAGACCAGTTAGGAAACCAGTTAGGAAACCAGTTAGGAGACCAGTTAGGAGACCAGTTAGGAAACCAGTTAGGAGACCAGTTAGGAGAGCAGTTAGGAGAGCAGTTAGGAAACCAGTTAGGAGACCAGTTAGGAAACCAGTTAGGAGACCAGTTAGGAGACCAGTTAGGAAACCAGTTAGGAGACCAGTTAGGAAACCAGTTAGGAGACCAGTTAGGAAACCAGTTAGGAAACCAGTTAGGAGAGCAGTTAGGAGACCAGTTAGGAAACCAGTTAGGAGAGCAGTTAGGATACCAGTTAGGAGACCAGTTAGGATACCAGTTAGGAGAGCAGTTAGGAAACCAGTTAGGAGACCAGTTAGGAGACCAGTTAGGAAACCAGTTAGGAAACCAATTAGGAGACCAGTTAGGAGACCAGTTAGGAGACCAGTTAGGAGACCAGTTAGGATACCAGTTAGGAGAGCAGTTAGGAGACCAGTTAGGATACCAGTTAGGAGAGCAGTTAGGAAACCAGTTAGGAGACCAGTTAGGAGACCAGTTAGGAAACCAGTTAGGAAACCAGTTAGGAGACCAGTTAGGAAACCAGTTAGGAGACCAGTTAGGAGACCAGTTAGGAAACCAGTTAGGAGACCAGTTAGGAAACCAGTTAGGAGAACAGTTAGGAAACCAGTTAGGAAACCAGTTAGGAAACCAGTTAGGAGACCAGTTAGGAAACCAGTTAGGAGAGCAGTTAGGAGACCAGTTAGGAAACCAGTTAGGAAACCAGTTAGGAAACCAGTTAGGAGACCAGTTAGGAAACCAGTTAGGAGAACAGTTAGGAAACCAGTTAGGAGAACAGTTAGGAAACCAGTTAGGAAACCAGTTAGGAAACCAGTTAGGAGACCAGTTAGGAAACCAGTTAGGAGAACAGTTAGGAAACCAGTTAGGAGAGCAGTTAGGAAACCAGTTAGGAGACCAGTTAGGAGAACATTGCTGTAGTCAAGGTGGGAGAGGAACCATGACCTGCACCAGGAGCTGGGGGGCATGTTGGATCCGGGATAAATGTTAATGTTTCCGTTCTTAAGCTCTCACTTTTATTCAATTCGAATGGTGGAGATGTAAAAGGAAGTTAGGAGAGAGTCGTATGTTGGTGTCTGGGAACGTCCTAAAGGCCTTCAGAGAATAATTCATGCAGCTTATTGACATAAAGAGACTGCGAGATGGTAAGATTATCCTATACTTTTAAGGTTTAAGAGTTTTTCAAGTCCATCATCATCATCCAAGAGCTTTTCAGAGTAGCTAAAGACTTGAACCCCACCCTGAATAAAGGTCACCAGGACCTAAATGATCCCGGACAAGCCCCCACTTACATCAAAACATGTCTTATGAGCAACAACTAAAAGTAAATCCTTTCCCTGAAAGGACCACTGAAGAAGTTAAACGTATGTTGGAGATACAGAACATCGTAAAAAACCATGAAAACAAAGAAGATAATCTTCTTTTTGACTAAACATTTGTTTATTTTAATTTCTTCTTCAGGGTAAAGGAATCCTTTAGTTGCATCACGCTGCTGTCTCATCTGACCCACTGGGAGTTTCAGGTGATGCAAATGTTCACATATTACCAGGAAATACTCATTTTCTTGGCAGTGAGGCCACATTTGCGTCATTTTAGTGGCACAGTGTGACAGGCAGTGCAATGCAACTAGTGCATGTGCATAAATGTGACATTCAAAAAGCAAAAAGCTGAGGAACATCGTCTGTGGCTGAGTTGATGTTGATGCTCCTAAGATGGACAAAAATACAGCTCCATCGACCGAGGACAGGAAGTCAGAAGGGCAGAGAGGGAAAGAAAGAGAAGAGAGACCCATGCTGATGCTATCTGCTAACCTTCAATTAGCAGCAGTAGTCAGCAGGGCACTGATTTGTCTCTAAATGCCAGAGGAGTGTTCAAACACACGCACACACATGCACAGGAATGTATTAATGTCACGAGTGGTATTACAGAGACCGAAAATTAGGGAAATGGAGATAATGAATAAATGCTTTGGAAGCTCCAGCCATTAAAAAAGCTCCAACACGCTGCCTTCCAACCACAGTGAGGTGCACGCTGCCTTCCAACCACAGTGAGGTGCGCTGCCTTCCAGCCACAGTGAGGTGCGCTGCCTTCCAACCACAGTGAGGTGCACGCTGCCTTCCAACCACAGTGAGGTGCACGCTGCCTTCCAACCACAGTGAGGTGCACGCTGCCTTCCAACCACAGTGAGGTGCGCGCTGCCTTCCAACCACAGTGAGGTGCACGCTGCCTTCCAACCACAGTGAGGTGCACGCTGCCTTCCAACCACAGTGAGGTGCACGCTGCCTTCCAACCACAGTGAGGTGCGCGCTGCCTTCCAACCACAGTGAGGTGCACGCTGCCTTCCAACCACAGTGAGGTGCACGCTGCCTTCCAACCACAGTGAGGTGCACGCTGCCTTCCAACCACAGTGAGGTGCGCTGCCTTCCAACCACAGTGAGGTGCACTGCCTTCCAACCACAGTGAGGTGCGCTGCCTTCCAGCCACAGTGAGGTGCGCTGCCTTCCAACCACAGTGTGCATGCTGCCTTCCAACCACAGTGAGGTGCACGCTGCCTTCCAACCACAGTGAGGTGCACGCTGCCTTCCAACCACAGTGAGGTGCACTGCCTTCCAACCACAGTGAGGTGCGCGCTGCCTTCCAACCACAGTGAGGTGCACGCTGCCTTCCAACCACAGTGAGGTGCACGCTGCCTTCCAACCACAGTGAGGTGCACGCTGCCTTCCAACCACAGTGAGGTGCACTGCCTTCCAACCACAGTGAGGTGCGCGCTGCCTTCCAACCACAGTGAGGTGCGCGCTGCCTTCCAACCACAGTGAGGTGCGCGCTGCCTTCCAACCACAGTGAGGTGCGCTGCCTTCCAACCACAGTGAGGTGCACGCTGCCTTCCAACCACAGTGAGGTGCGCGCTGCCTTCCAACCACAGTGAGGTGCACACTGCCTTCCAACCACAGTGAGGTGCGCTGCCTTCCAACCACAGTGAGGTGCGTGCTGCCTTCCAACCACAGTGAGGTGCGCGCTGCCTTCCAACCACAGTGAGGTGCACGCTGCCTTCCAACCACAGTGAGGTGCACTGCCTTCCAACCACAGTGAGGTGCACTGCCTTCCAACCACAGTGAGGTGCACACTGCCTTCCAACCACAGTGAGGTGCGCTGCCTTCCAACCACAGTGAGGTGCGTGCTGCCTTCCAACCACAGTGAGGTGCGCGCTGCCTTCCAACCACAGTGAGGTGCACGCTGCCTTCCAACCACAGTGAGGTGCACGCTGCCTTCCAACCACAGTGAGGTGCACTGCCTTCCAACCACAGTGAGGTGCACGCTGCCTTCCAACCACAGTGAGGTGCGCTGCCTTCCAACCACAGTGAGGTGCGCGCTGCCTTCAAACCACAGTGAGGTGCACGCTGCCTTCCAACCACAGTGAGGTGCACGCTGCCTTCCAACCACAGTGTGCACGCTGCCTTCCAACCACAGTGAGGTGCACGCTGCCTTCCAACCACAGTGAGGTGCACGCTGCCTTCCAGCCACAGTGAGGTGCGCGCTGCCTTCCAACCACAGTGAGGTGCACGCTGCCTTCCAACCACAGTGTGCACGCTGCCTTCCAACCACAGTGAGGTGCACGCTGCCTTCCAACCACAGTGAGGTGCACGCTGCCTTCCAGCCACAGTGAGGTGCGCGCTGCCTTCCAACCACAGTGAGGTGCACGCTGCCTTCCAACCACAGTGAGGTGCACGCTGCCTTCCAACCACAGTGAGGTGCACTGCCTTCCAACCACAGTGAGGTGCACGCTGCCTTCCAACCACAGTGAGGTGCACGCTGCCTTCCAACCACAGTGTGCACGCTGCCTTCCAACCACAGTGAGGTGCACGCTGCCTTCCAACCACAGTGAGGTGCGTGCTGCCTTCCAGCCACAGTGAGGTGCGCGCTGCCTTCCAACCACAGTGAGGTGCACGCTGCCTTCCAACCACAGTGTGCACGCTGCCTTCCAACCACAGTGAGGTGCACGCTGCCTTCCAACCACAGTGAGGTGCACGCTGCCTTCCAGCCACAGTGAGGTGCGCGCTGCCTTCCAACCACAGTGAGCGCGCTGCCTTCCAACCACAGTGAGGTGCGCTGCCTTCCAACCACAGTGAGGTGCACGCTGCCTTCCAACCACAGTGAGGTGCACGCTGCCTTCCAACCACAGTGTGCACGCTGCCTTCAAACCACAGTGAGGTGCACGCTGCCTTCCAACCACAGTGAGGTGCACGCTGCCTTCCAGCCACAGTGAGGTGCGCGCTGCCTTCCAACCACAGTGAGGTGCGCGCTGCCTTCCAACCACAGTGAGGTGCGCGCTGCCTTCCAACCACAGTGAGGTGCGCGCTGCCTTCCAACCACAGTGAGCGCGCTGCCTTCCAACCACAGTGAGGTGCGCTGCCTTCCAACCACAGTGAGGTGCACGCTGCCTTCCAGCTTGGAAATTATACCTCTTCTATATCTCTGTGACGCCTAACCATTGTATCTTATTCTAAGTTTAAGACTCCTAAAGTTCAACAGTGTGCCAGCTGAATCTAAATAAGGATCAAAGGTCAACAGAATACTTTTATTTAACTATTTAACTTGTCGAAGGACAAAGTTCCAACATGCTGGCATTCACTAAATGAGTCGGTGCCACTACAACCAGTCAGTGAACCTGTATTAGCGATATAATTTCACAGCAAGTGCCTTCATTGTGTGGCTTTTTCTTCAATGAGTTTGTCCATTTGCACCATTTGCACATTTTCCTTTGACACCTGATTGAGGCTCCCACCAAACAGCAGCATAAATGGCCCTGGTGATGCTAACAGTGCTAATCCCAATGAACGAGTTATTTTTGTTTAACTGCAGCATCTAGACACCAAAGAACCTCTAAGTCTAGTGTCTAGTGCGTTGAATATGGGACCAGAGAAACCTCCATCCAGGTGATACTGAGCATTTATTCACCAATCGAACACTAAGCCTGCTCGTTATTTCAGACTGCAGGCCTGAGTCGGTCGTCTCAGTGTCTGAGAATTCACATTTTCCTGTAGTTTATCTCAGCCTCCTTGGATCTTTTGCTCAGTATCTCCCCTTCCTCTCCATCTGTCTGGCTTTCGCCGTGTAAGAGCACCAATGTGTTCTCTGATCAACCGAATTAGCACAGCTCTGACTGTCCTGCTGTGTTTGTGTGAGCCTGTGGCATCACTTCAACGCTGCCCGTCACGTGCACATAATGATGCCATCCCCGTGCATGTGAAACATGTAATTTCTCACCGCCCGTTACGGTAATGAACTTTAAGGTTGAAATGTTGTCATAAAATACAGAGTAAGCCATCAAACGCAATGACAACCGTAGTCCTACAATTAGTACATACCATAGTTTTATATATAATGCAAAAGTTTGATTGTTTTAGTAGTTTAGTCTATCAAATCCATTTATAAATTATGCTAACGGACACACTTTTACCGTAAATGTGCATTTGAATGCATTGAAAATGTTCCTGGACGCACAACTTAACCCAACTATTGTATCGTCACATCCCTCTGAAAACCTTTTACCTGCATTTGATCTGAAATGACCGGCTCAGCACCATCAGACCCTCAGAGAGCTTCAGGGAAACCGTAACAAAATGCAGCTGCTACTTAGATAATGTGACGGTAATGAGCTGAGAGAGAGGATTTCATGGTTTTTGTGATGATGAAACATTTTGGCTCATGTCAAGAGGAACCGTAGCAATGACTGGATATTATTTCCAAATCTAAGTAATCTGAATCATGAGTTCCACAGCAGACTTTTGAGTTTGAGTGAGTGCACCTTTTTAATTTATGGTATTTTAAAAGCTCTGTTGAAAATAAGACACTTCTTGCATTATTCGTGGCTCCTACTGGCTTCAGGCCTGGAGACTCGCGGTCACCAGGAGGGCAGCTGTGACGAAGACTCTCTCCAGTCCGGGAAGAAGCAGGTCCTCCATCTGCTAAGATGCACTCAACTTTAAAATTCATCAAACTGTCGCTCTGTCACGTCATTTCCTGTCAGCTACAATCTGTCTATAAGCCCTCACAGTCAGAGCCTCAATAATTACTATCCTCATAATCTGTTAGTTCCTTAACAGTCTGATTAAAGGGGGAATAACTTTGTCTATGATGCATGGGAAAGTCTACAGTTGTGACCTTTCACCCCTCACATCAACAGAAAATGACACACAGTAGAGGAAGTCATCAAGTATAGATTCAAATGTGCTCCATAATTTACATGTAGACAGCAGGCTCAAACACACGCCAACACTGGCGTCTGTGTGTAAGCAGCTTCATGGAAATGTTTAACAGGAAAAGTAGGACACAAGAGAAGAAAATGTGAAAGATCTGATTACAGGTGACTTCGGTCTGCGTGCGACAGGTAAACACTAAACCAGTATTTCTTCATAACTGTAGCTGCTTCATGTCATCTAAAAGGATGGGCTACAGAGGCAAAGAAGGAGGGATAAGGAAGGAAAACCTGGGCTCACAGGTGTAAAATATTTATAGGCACTGAAGCTTTGCAACACAATTATATATCTATTTATTTATTTAAATAATGTTATGGTACATAACAGCTAACCTTCAGGCCCAACACTAACCTTCAGGCCCAACCGTAACCTTCAGGCCCAATGCTAAACTTTAGGCCCAGCACTAACTTTCAGGCCCCATGCTAACCTTCAGGCCCAATGCTAACCTTTAGGCCCAACGCTAACCTTTAGGCCCAGCACTAACCTTCAGGCCCAACGCTAACCTTCAGGCCCAACGCTAAACTTCAGGCCCAATGCTAACCTTAAGACCCAACACTAGCCTTTAGGCCCAGCACTAACCTTTAGGCCCAGCACTAACTTTCAGGCCCCATGCTAACCTTCAGGCCCAATGCTAACCTTTAGGCCCAACGCTAACCTTCAGGCCCAATGCTAACCTTCAGGCCCAATGCTAACCTTCAGGCCCAACGCTAACCTTCAGGCCCAACGCTAAACTTCAGGCCCAATGCTAACCTTAAGACCCAACACTAGCCTTTAGGCCCAGCACTAACCTTCAGGCCCGGCACTAACTTTCAGGCCCAATGCTAACCTTCAGGCCCAATGCTAACCTTTAGGCCCAACGCTAACCTTTAGGCCCAGCACTAACCTTCAGGCCCAACGCTAACCTTCAGGCCCAACGCTAACCTTCAGGCCCAACGCTAAACTTCAGGCCCAATGCTAACCTTAAGACCCAACACTAGCCTTTAGGCCCAACGCTAACCTTCAGGCCCAATGCTAACCTTTAGGCCCAGCACTAACCTTCAGGCCAAACATGAACCTTAAGGCCCAACGCTAACCTTTAGGCCCAGCACTAACCTTCAGGCCCAACGCTAACCTTTAGGCCCAACGCTAACCTTTAGGCCCAGCACTAACCTTCAGGCCCAGCACTAACCTTCAGGCCCAACGCTAACCTTTAGGCCCAGCACTAACCTTCAGGCCCAACGCTAAACTTCAGGCCCAATGCTAACCTTTAGGCCCAGCACTAACCTTCAGGCCAAACACGAACCTTAAGGCCAAACACTAACCTTCAGGCCCAACGCTAAACTTCAGGCCCAACGCTAACCTTCAGGCCCAACGCTAACCTTTAGGCCCAGCACTAACCTTTAGGCCCAGCACTAACCTTCAGGCCCAACGCTAACCTTCAGGCCCAATGCTAACCTTCAGGCCCAATGCTAAACTTCATTTGGAGACACAATAAATTCGAAGTGATGCAATGACAGTACGTTTGCATTCATCAGTGTGATGACGCTTTTTACACTAAACATTTCACTGGATTAGATCATCTGTCCTTTTGTCATTGTAACAACACTGTTTTTTGGACGTGTGATTATGAAAATATGGAGGTTTCTGTGATCTTTACCAGCGGAGAATGCTCAGAAACCTAAATAAGATGTTTACATGCCATTGGTTCTGGTTTCTACCGCAGCACGAGACCTTATTCTGGGACTTGAAGACAGAGTTTAACGTTTAAATGTGCAACACATGACCAGGATACAGATTAAACTTTAAAGTAAAAAGCACCTCTGCAGGCAGGACACATAAATACATAAGCAGCATCACAACTAACCGAACACAAAGGTTAAACGTGTCATTTCTTTGCTCTCTGCTGGCCGGATAACGAGCATCAGATCCGCTCGTCCTCGGTCTCAGGAGGCAGACTGGGCTGTGAGCAGTTACCTACAACAACAGAGACTTCTGTGCTGCCACAGAGCCAAAGCTTAATTCTATTAGTTTCTATTTTAAGACAGGTTTAATTAAGAAACTGACTGCTTACTGAACTGCACATGCCACGAAGATGACACTGATAGAGCACAACATACTGGAGCTGCAGTGAAATGACAGTTGTCTGTATGAGCTAATAAAAACCGGGACAGTATCCAGGTATTTATCGTCATCCCTGGATATTCGTGCAGTTATGGAGAGCATCTGATGAACAACAGTGAGTCCGTTTATGTGACATTCAAGAGAAGAAAAGAATTTTTGTGCCGGTCCAACCAAAACCGGACTGCATGGAAACACTCAGCTGGACTCAGCTGCTCTGTTCAGGCTCCAAACTTCCATCTTTCTGCATATTTTAGTAAAAACAGTAAAGGGAAGCGTACGTTCATTATAAAATAATCATGGTTAGGACTAAAATACATCCCAGCGCCCCCGTCCTCTTGATGGAAGCCATTTTAACTTCACATGCAGCTGCTCTCAGCCCCGCCACATGTTGCATATTCTTTGGGAGTAATTACAGGACGTTTCTGCATGCATGAACACACCCATGGGGTCGGGTTTTTTTTGGAGGAGGACAGCGTCCATTTATCTAAACCTGCTGCTGGGATTATTTCACGGGGAGATATCCAGACAAACTCAAACTTTGCATTAAAGCCCTTCTCATGAAATTAAACTTTACAAAACCTTTGACCGGAGGCGTTAAATGACTTCTGTTCAACTTTCCATTTCATCCCAAAGCCACGTGGCAGCTGGAGGCAGGAGATCTACACATCTTGGGTTGTGTATGACGGAGATGATGCATTAATCTTATAGACAGGTGTTATTTTTAGCTCTTCCTAATGAGCTTCGCCAGCAGCTGGCTGACAGAACGAATTCAGCAACAACAATAGCACCTCAACACCAGCACATGAAAGTCCACACCGAATAAGAGACCAGCAGCAAGTGTTTGGACTTATTCTACAAAACTTACAGCAGCATGTGCAGGTGTTGACTTTAATTCTTAACCGGCTGCTTCACAGTAAATTTTACATGGCAACAAACGAAATGTTTTCCGACAGCGACCGCTGTCTCCACCGCAGTAAACTGTTTCTGCTGTCCGAACCGACGCAGCAGCTGCTGACATTTGCTTGTTTTGTGGAGGAATTGAAATGCGATAACATTAATTCGGGCTCTTTTATCAGCCTGATCTATTGGCTACAACACAAACACACTCAGGCGTGTAGCGGCGCAGCAGTGTGTCAGTGTGCTAACCCCTGAAGACCATCTCCCTCCTCCTCTCTGTCTGCGCTCTTTCCTCCTCCAGCCCTCTCTGCATTGTTCTTTCCACCTGAGGGAGAATAATTCATGTTTCTCTCCACCTCTCATTCTTTCTCTCTCTTCTCGGGGGAGTAAACTCTGTTCTCTCTGTCTCCCAGCACCTGAGAACCCAATGCCTGAGGTCATTTGCACACACCCCTGGAGAGAGCTCTACTATTAGACACACACACACATAAAAATGCCAGTTTTCTTCATGACTGACTGATAACAGGCTGTGTGAGACTTGCTGGCATGAAACCATTCATTCTACCCTGAGATTATATTGTGTTTATGGCCACTGGGCTGAGAGAGGAAGAGTAGCCTCACAGTCCGACACTCAGCACAGAGCTACAAGTGAAGAGAGGATTTCCAGAAATAGTCCCAATGTGCAGAATGTTTTCATTTTTAACCGTTCAATGTTCAGCGACCTCATCCTTTCCAACATTATTGGGCAACCAAGTTTGTTTCAGGGCCAACAGCATCTTCTCTGCCACTTCTGGGGCGCGATCAGGGTTCTGTGGACACTGAGGTCCAAGGCTTCAGGCCTAACTTAACCCTCAGGTCCAACACTAACCTTTAGGCCCAGCATTAAACTTCAGGCCCAACGCAAACCTTTAGGCCAAGCATTAAACTTCAGGCCCAACGCTAAGCTTTAGGCCCAGCACTAACCTTAAGGCCCAACACTAACCTTTAGGCCCAACGCTAACCTTAAGGCCCAATGCTAACCCTCAGGCCCAACGCTAACCTTTAGGCCCAACACTAGCCTTTAGGCCTAGCGCTAACCTTCAGGCCCAGCATTAAACTTCAGGCCCAACGCTAATCTTCAGGCCCAATGCTAACCTTTAGGCCCAACGCTAATCTTCAGGCCCACCATTAAACTTCACGCCCAACGCTTACCTTCAGGCCCAATGCTAAACTTTAGGCCCAACGCTAACCTTAAGACCCAACACTAGCCTTTAGGCCCAACGCTAACCTTCAGGCCCAGCACTAAACTTCAGGCCCAACACTAACCTTTAGGCCCAACGCTAACCTTCAGGCCCAGCACTAAACTTCAGGCACAATGCTAACCTTTAGGCCCAACGCTAACCTTTAGGCCCAACACTAACCTTTAGGCCCAACGCTAACCTTTAGGCCCAGCACTAAACTTCAGGCCCAACACTAAACTTTACGCCCAACGCTAACCTTCACGCCCAACGCTAACCTTCAGACCCAATGCTAACCTTCAGGCCCAATGCTAACCTTTAGGCCCAGCGCTAACCTTCAGGCCCAATGCTAACCTTCAGGCCCAACGCTAACCTTTAGGCCCAGCGCTAACCTTCAGGCCCAATGCTAACCTTCAGGCCCAACGCTAACCTTTAGGCCCAACACTAACCTTTAGGCCCAACGCTAACCTTTAGGCCCAGCACTAAACTTCAGGCCCAGCACTAAACTTTAGGCCCAACGCTAACCTTCACGCCCAACGCTAACCTTCAGACCCAACGCTAACCTTTAGGCCCAATGCTAACCTTTAGGCCCAACGCTAACCTTTAGGCCCAGCACTAACCTTTAGGCCCAACACTAGCCTTTAAGCCCAGCGCTAACCTTTAGGCCCAACGCTAACCTTTAGGCCCAACGCTAACCTTTAGGCCCAATGCTAACCTTTAGGCCCAACACTAACCTTTAGGCCCAACGCTAACCTTTAGGCCCAGCACTAACCTTTAGGCCCAACACTAGCCTTTAGGCCCAGCGCTAACCTTTAGGCCCAGCACTAAACTTCAGGCCCAACGCTAACCTTTAGGCCCAACGCTAACCTTTAGGTTCAGCACTAACCTTCAGGCCCAACACTACCCTTAAGGCCCAACGCTAACCTTTAGGCCCAACGCTAACCTTTAGGCCCAGCGCTAGCTTTAAGGCCCAACGCTAACCTTAAGGCCCAACGCTAACCTTTAGGCCCAACGCTAACCTTTAGGCCCAGCGCTAGCTTTAAGGCCCAACGCTAACCTTAAGGCCCAACGCTAACCTTTAGGCCCAACGCTAACCTTTAGGCCCAGCGCTAGCTTTAAGGCCCAACGCTAACCTTAAGGCCCAACGCTAACCTTTAGGCCCAATGCTAACCTTTAGGCCCAGCGCTAGCTTTAAGGCCCAACGCTAACCTTTAGGCCCAGCACTAACCTTAAGGCCCAACGCTAACCTTTAGGCCCAACGCTAACCTTTAGGCCCTACGCTAACTTTTAGGCCCAGCGCTAGCTTTAAGGCCCAACGCTAACCTTAAGGCCCAACGCTAACCTTTAGGCCCAGCGCTAACCTTAAGGCCCAACGCTAACGTTTGCCGGTGTTATGTTCCTGCTGGAATCGTCACAAATAGTAGTCATATTAGACTACTGGCGATTTTTAAGTCGCCACTCATATCTACCACAGCGGTAGATAGAGCCCTCTCGTGGTCTTGCTATTGTTGTTGGTCTTAACCCCCCCCCTCTCCTAAAATCATTTTATTGTCAGTAATACATGGTCTGAGTGGCATTATCCCATATTTGCTCAGATAACGCTGCACCTGCTCCCCATCTGTACTAAATTCCCCAAATTAGATGAGTTAAAAATCCAAACATCAGCATCAGAGCAGGCAGGTTTTCATGCACGTGTTGGATTATTTCTTTCTCTGGTGAAAGCAGCATTGATGATTGGCGGTTTAGGTCACTGTGGCTGACAGAAGCAAGACATCGTGGTCGTGCTGTAGCAGCTTGGTGCGGTAAGACAGGTCCATGTGCCTGTCATATGATGCTGGCAGCACCAGTCTGGCAAAAACAGCGAGGAGGTTAGTGAGACTGTGAGGTGTGTGTTGCCTTAAGGCCCAGCGCTGAGCCTTTCTGATGTTATGCACTTTGACAGGCTTTACTACTTAAAATCCACCGTTGGTTCAAAGACACCATTCTCACACACACACGTGCACGCACACACATGCACGCACACACACAAATGCAAACAGAAGGCAGGAATATAATGGAAATAGAGGCAGCTGGTGAATGTTTCCGATGCGGCAGGAAGTGATGTCATCTATCACATCATTTTACACTTTCTCTTTGAAAGTGATGCAAATTCTGTCTCATATAAATGTATTTTATGTCTATAAATAACAGCTATCAACCTTTCTATAGCCAGGAATTCGTTCTGTTTTTGATTCGCATTTCGTTAATGTACAAAAGATGAAAATGACATGACTCAGCAGCTGTTTCTGCTCTGAATAATAAACTCAGAGACTGACCGGGGCCTTCCCAGGTGTGATTTAATGTTCCAGATTAAAGTAATTCCTGAAGAAGAGTCCTCTCCATTTTCCTTCTGTGGGTATCCACCAGTTTCTCTGTTAGGACAACAGCGAATCACAGCCTCTAACAACGTAGCCCCTCTGGCGAGACCACACAGCCGAGTTTATTCATTTCAAACCAACAATGGATGACTCATATCTCTTTTTGCAGATATTCAAATTTGGTTGGAAGTGAATCAAATGATCGATGGCTGATGTCGTGTATGAGGTGGAAAGAAGGGCTGCGAAATGATCAGATTTGTCAACTGCTGTGGCCCGAAACATTCAAGATTAACACTATTAATGTGTTATAAATAGATAAAAAACATCGGACTTTTTGTCTCGTTTTACCAACTGAATCAGACCCAAAATATTTGGTTTCTTTAATCAAAACAGTTGGTTAATAAATCTAACAAATTTACAAACTAAAACCAGTTCCCTCACTTTAACAATAAAGAACATGAATAATAAATAATAACACTATAATAACACTATAATAACACTTGTTTTACCAACTGAATCAGACCCAAAAATATTTGGTTTCTTTAATGAAAACAGTTGGTTAATAAATCTAACAAATTTACAAACTAAAACCAGTTCCCTCACTTTAACAATGAAGAACATGAATAATCAATAATAACGCTATAATAACACTATTAATGTGTTATAAATAGATAAAAACATCAGACTTTTTGTCTTGTTTTACCAACCAAATCAGACCCAAAAATATTTGGTTTCTTTAATAAACAGTTGGTTAATAAATCTAACAAATTTACAAACTAAAACCAGTTCCCTCACTTTAACAATGAAGAACACGAATAACACTATAATAACACTATAATAACGCCATAATAACGCTATAATAACACTATTTTCTCTTGGATGTGACTCAATGTGCACATATTGATGCAAAGAAAGTTAACTTACATGTTATAGTTGAAGTAATTCCAGTTTATCGAGTTTATTACTGTCTTACTTGTGTGTAAATTAGATTTATGAGTCTGATGGCAGTGTGTAAAATCAGTTTATCAGATGACCAAACGTATTATTGTGAGCGAGACACAGGTATCTGCTTGTTTCCTCCTCAGTTTCACTGACTGCCTCATCCATCCTCCTTCTAAAACGCTCACCCTGTTCAAGATTGCTGGATTTCATCCCAGTATACGCTGGCTGGCAGTCTGTCGAAGGAGCTGGCAGCCATCATTAAAGCGGCGTGTCTTTGGACTGAAGCAGAGCAGGAAAAACATGCCAACTGTACACAGGAAGCTGGGAACAAACCACTCAACTGAGAAGAGGCGCCGGAGCACAGCAAGTGGACAACTGTCCCTGATGTGAGGAGCCTCCACGATCCAGGAAGTGAATCAGAGCGTTTCCACACAGAAAAACCGTGTGAATAATAAGACAAAAATGCACAGAAACTGCAGCCAGCTGCAGGAAAGCAGACCTCAACACAAAAATGGAGCAGATTAATCTGCAGGTTGACCTTCTTAACCTGGTTGGACGGGATCTGTGACACGTCCACGACTCCGGAGCAGTGACCTCGGGTCGACTGAACCTCAAGCTTCTGCACTGATGTGTCATCCTTAGCTGCAGCTTTAGGTGGAGAACCTGTCCCTACGAGCTGAGTAATCTGCCCGGGACTAAGAGAGGAAACACAGAAGCGTTTAGCCTCGTTCCTGCCTGCAGCTTTAAGCACTTTTGGTTGAAATGTGGCTGAAGTGGAACACTTAGCGGCAATAATTGATACGAAACAGAATAAGACAGGAGCTAAAATAAAAAGTATTATGACTAAAAGGTTTTTTGGTGTTAAACGGTTCACAGAAAGTCCGCTTTAAGGAACACTGAAGTGTGTTCATGAGCAGATTGAGCATCGTGATCATTACACAGATTATTAACCCCTGAGAATAACTGGCCGGTTTCCGCGGCGACAGGCACCAGCCTGTCTGCCAACTCCTTGTCTCTGTCTCCTCCCTTTATTTCATCCCAGCTCCCTCTTATCTCCCATCCTCCGTCGCTTCAAGAGTCCATCGAGACACAAAGTGTTCCTCTGACGTCAGGGCTTTTGTTGCTGCTGTGCAGCAGCTGTGTCCTTAATTTCCTTCTTTTCAGATGTTCTGGATCAGATTTTGTTACATCAACTGGAGCAACACTTTGAAACTTTGCTGAATACTTCTTCTCTGTCGATGGGGGACAATAAAAAGGCAATTTAACATCTCTGAAGCGGCAGTAAAATAGAAATGAATATGCAGAACTGGAGCTGTGTTGCGTGGACATTCAGCAGCTGATCATTCAGTGCACGTATACACGTTATGTAACGTTACGAGCATTGTGTGGATGCATCGAAGCAATTGATACTTACTAATGCTGCTCTGGTTATAAAAACGATGTTAATCTACTCTTTGACTGTATTCACATGCTCCCAAACAGCCAACACCACTTCAGAAGAGATGCTAAGAGATGCAAGAGATGCTAAGAGATGCTAAGAGATGCTAAGATATACTAAGAGATGCTCAGAGATGCTAAGAGATGCAAGAGATGCAAGAGATACTAAGAGATGCTAAGAGATGCTAAGAGATGCTAAGAGATGCAAGAGATGCTAAGAGATACTAAGAGATGCTAAGAGATGCTAAGAGATGCTCAGAGATGCTAAGAGATGCAAGAGATGCTAAGAGATGCTAAGAGATGCAAGAGATGCTAAGAGATACTAAGAGATGCTCAGAGATGCTAAGAGATGCTAAGAGATGCTCAGAGATGCTAAGAGATGCTAAGAGATGCAAGAGATGCAAGAGATGCTAAGAGATGCAAGAGATACTAAGAGATGCTAAGAGATACTAAGAGATGCTAAGAGATGCTAAGAGATGCAAGAGATGCAAGAGATGCTAAGAGATGCAAGAGATGCTAAGAGATACTAAGAGATGCTAAGAGATACTAAGATATGCTAAGAGATGCTCAGAGATGCTAAGAGATACAAGAGATTCTAAGAGATGCTAAGAGATGCTAAGAGATACTAAGAGATGCTAAGAGATGCTAAGAGATACTAAGAGATGCTAAGAGATGCTCAGAGATGCTAAGAGATGCTAAGAGATGCTCAGAGATGCTAAGAGATGCTAAGAGATACTAAGAGATGCTCAGAGATGCTAAGAGATGCTAAGAGATACTAAGACATGCTCAGAGATGCTAAGAGATGCTAAGAGATACTAAGAGATACTAAGAGATGCTCAGAGATGCTAAGAGATGCTAAGAGATACTAAGAGATGCTCAGAGATGCTAAGAGATGCTAAGAGATGCTAAGAGATACTAAGAGATGCTAAGAGATGCTAAGAGATACTAAGAGATGCTAAGAGATACTAAGAGATGCTCAGAGATGCTAAGAGATGCTAGGAGATGCTAAGAGATACTAAGAGATGCTAAGAGATGCTAAGAGATAATGATATACAGATAATGGAGCTGAGGGCTGCTGAAAAAGCCCCCAAAAAGCAGGTGGATATGAGCAATATGGACTTAAGGAACATCCTCAAACTGGAGAAATCTGACCCTGTGCACCGTTATCTAATTGAGACCTGAGTGAAAAGTGCTCAGATTGATGAAGCAGGCTATTTCCAGCCTTTCACCACTCTGCATGCATGCATTGTGAGTGGATGTGTCACGCCGCCCTTGGACACAAGCTTGTGGAATGTGTTGAGAGCGAGGCAAAACACTGGGTTACCACAGCAACTGGCGAAGGCCGGGGGAAGCAGATGGGGCGGGTGGGCGGATCGCTACCAGCAGACAAGGTAAGAGCAGGATGAGAGGAGTTTAATATCTGCTGTCATCCGAATATACGGCGAGAGGGAAGAAAAGGGGCGGGGTTTCATTTAGGGGTGTTGTTTTTCAGGCTCATCCTTTATCGCTGCGAGTCGGATGTCTGCTTACTCTGAGGGGAAGTGAGATGTAGAGTTCAGTTTAAACACAGACCCTCTGTTTACTGTCTGCTGTCACACGCCCCCCTTTTTCTCCTGATTTATCTGCTTTGCTTCCTCTTATCCCCCTTGAACAACACTCCTCTCCCCTCCAAAGCTGTCTTTACTTCATTCTGACACCTTCGTGTCATCTCTCAACCTCTAGCATCGTGCTTACTAATGCTGCTCTGGTTATAAAAACGATGTTAAGCTACTCTTTGACTGTATTCACAGGCTCCCAAACAGCCAACGCCACTTCAGAAGAGATGCTAAGAGATGCTAAGAGATGCAAGAGATGCTAAGAGATACTAAGAGATGCTAAGAGATGCTAAGAGATGCTCAGAGATGCTAAGAGATACTAAGATATGCTAAGAGATACTAAGAGATGCTAAGAGATGCTAAGAGATGCAAGAGACGCAAGAGATGCTAAGAGATGCAAGAGATGCTAAGAGATGTTAAGAGATACTAAGAGATGCTCAGAGATGCTAAGAGATGTTAAGAGATACTAAGAGATGCTCAGAGATGCTAAGAGATACTAAGACATGGTAAGAGATACTAAGAGATGCTCAGATATGCTAAGAGATGTTAAGAGATACTAAGAGATGCTCAGAGATGCTAAGAGATGCAAGAGATGCTAAGAGATGCAAGAGATACTAAGAGATACTAAGAGATGCTAAGAGATACTAAGACATGGTAAGAGATACTAAGAGATGCTCAGATATGCTAAGAGATGTTAAGAGATACTAAGAGATGCTCAGAGATGCTAAGAGATGCAAGAGATGCTAAGAGATGCAAGAGATACTAAGAGATACTAAGAGATGCTAAGAGATACTAAGAGATGCTAAGAGATACTAAGAGATGCTAAGAGATGCTAAGAGATGCTAAGAGATACTAAGAGATGCTAAGAGATGCTAAGAGATACTAAGAGATGCAAGAGATGCTAAGAGATGCTAAGAGACGCTAAGAGATGCTAAGAGATGCTAAGAGATGCTAAGAGATGCAAGAGATACTAAGAGATGCTAAGAGACGCTAAGAGATACTAAGAGATGCTAAGAGATGCTAAGATATGCTAAGAGATACTAAGAGATGCTAAGAGATGCAAGAGATGCTCAGAGATGCTCAGAGATGCTAAGAGATGCTAAGAGATACTAAGAGATGCTAAGAGATGCTCAGAGATGCTCAGAGATACTAAGAGATACTAAGAGATGCTAAGAGATACTAAGAGATGCTAAGAGATACTAAGATATGCTAAGAGATGCTAAGAGATACTAAGAGATACTAAGAGATACTAAGAGATGCTAAGAGATGCTAAGTTCATCCGCTGAAGTTTTCTGTAATACGCTGGCTTCCTTTCAGCCCCTAAATACACAGAACCGAGCTGCCATGTATGCTGTGGTTCCAGCTCCATCATAAGCTCCTGAAGGGCTTCATATCTTAGCATAGAAAGTCTCCGGCCTGCTGTAACCGACTGCACTGAGCAGCAGGTAGCCGTTGAACACCGGCCATGGGCTGCAGCAACTACTTGAATATTGATTATTCTATCGATTAATCAGGTGATTTGTTCCTTACTAGAGTCCATCCCAACTAACAAGCCTGTGATTGGCTACATTAAAATGCTTCTGTGAAGCGTTCCCTCGTGTTTTCCCCACATGTGGACCGGGCTTTCAGCTACTTTGTGCACAAAGAGCCGTGTTTTCACGTTTCTTTTTGCTTGAAACGGTAACAAACTTCAGACATTTCTCGCCGTTTACCTCCAAACGAGGAGGGATCTTAGCCAAAGCTTTCCACAGGACGGCCGTTACCGTTAAACCTAAAACGATCCCAGGAGGTGAGATATTGTTGTCGTAGCAACGGAAAGAGATGCTGCGTCAGGGCGGCTTTTGTTTTTAAAGAAATGCCGGTGTAACGGATAAATAAAACCATAAATTTGTCATTTGTTTGAAGTGGACAAACGCTCTTATCTACATTTACAGCGTAACAATACTCTGAAACACTGCCTGTCAGGTTATTTGGTGCCAGGACTAACATCTAAACATGGCTTTTCTTGCTAGTTTTCTCCATTTTTAAACAAAAATCAGCAAACAGGCTGTTTTTCTGAGCAGGTCACAGTGACACCAGAGAGCTGCATCTGTTCTTACTTTGAATGGGTGACATTTCCAAAGTTTACTGCTCACATGTATTTACAGCTTCCTTTGAATTGATTTCCTGCATTTAGAGTTTGTTTAACTTTCATCTCACCGGCTCCAGCCTCCAACTGAGAGATCACACGGATAAAATGTCCTGATCAATAGGCGTATTGTTATTTCACCTCTCCAGTGAACATCAGTAGCTCTGCTGTGATTAAAAATATACCATGCCTTTGGAGGAGGTTAAGAGAGAGGAGTCGGGGCTTTTTTCCTTCAGGCAGCAACCTTAGAGGCCGAATGTCTAAAGTGCAAACGCTGGGAGAGTGTGGAACAGATGAAGTAACGTAATAATTCATCATGAATTTGTCTATTTGTCCACAAATGTGTTTAAAACAATGTTCCTCAGAGAAAGACTGGAAGGGATCTGCATATTTCTGCCTCTACAGAGCAGAATATCATTAAAGCATTCAGGGAACCTGGAGGAGTTTCAGTGTAAAGGACGAGGGAGCAAGCCTAAGCTGGACCCCGTGACCTCTGACCCCTCAGACGCTGCATCAAGAACCGTCATTCATCAGCAGCTGATAGAAGCACATGGACAAGGGATTACTGTGGAAACCTTTGTCCAGCACCACAATACAGAGTTCCATTCACAAGCTTTACTGTGCAGAAAAGAAGCCTGATGTTAACCTCGTCCACTTCTCTGGGCTCGGAGGCGTCTGGGATGGACCGTCACACGGTGGAAACGTGTGCTGTGGTCAGACCCATCAGTATTCCACATCTTTGTTGGAAGAAATGGAGCAAAGAGCAAAAGCAGCATCCAGCCTGCTGTCAGCAGCCAGTCCCTGCAGCCAGGCTCTGTGATGGTATGGGGTTGGATCAGGGGGCAAAGCTCATTTCCACTTCTGTGACGGCAGCATTAATGCAGAAAAGCTCACTGAGATTTTACAGCAACATATGCTGCCTTCAAGGCCACATCTTTTCCTGGGACGTCCCAGCACTGTTCAAGCAGACCATGGAAAACCACATTCTGCCACAGTCCAAAGGCCTGGCTGAGGAAGAAGAGGTACGGGTGCTGGACTGGCTGCCTGCAGTCCTGACCTGTCCCCAGCAGGGAAACAACCCCCCCCCCGCACTGCTGCACACCTTAAGACCTGTTTAAGGAGGAATGGGACAAAATAACAGCTGGAACTCTGCATCACCTGGTTTCCTCAGAGTCAGAACGGCTTTAAGTGTTGGCAGAAGGAAACAAAGTGTTTGGTCATTATTTGGTATATTTGGTCATTATTTGGTATAATTTGGTCATTATTTGGTGTAATTCGGTCATTATTTGGTATATTTTGATCATTATTTGGTGTAATTCGGTCATTATTTGGTATATTTTGATCATTATTTGGTGTAATTCGGTCATTATTTGGTATATTTTGATCATTATTTGGTGTAATTCGGTCATTATTTGGTATATTTGGTCATTATTTGGTATAATTTGGTCATTATTTGGTGTAATTCGGTCATTATTTGGTATATTTTGATCATTATTTGGTGTAATTCAGACATTATTTGGTGTAATTTGGTCATTATTGGTATTCAGACCTGTTTAAGGAGGAATGGGACAAAATAACAGCTGGAACTCTGCATCACCTGGTTTCCTCAGAGTCAGAACGGCTTTAAGTGTTGGCAGAAGGAAACAAAGTGTTTGGTCATTATTTGGTATATTTGGTCATTATTTGGTATAATTTGGTCATTATTTGGTGTAATTCGGTCATTATTTGGTATATTTTGATCATTATTTGGTGTAATTCGGTCATTATTTGGTATATTTTGATCATTATTTGGTGTAATTCGGTCATTATTTGGTATATTTGGTCATTATTTGGTATAATTTGGTCATTATTTGGTGTAATTCGGTCATTATTTGGTATATTTTGATCATTATTTGGTGTAATTCAGACATTATTTGGTGTAATTCGGTCATTATTGGTATTCAGACCTGTTTAAGGAGGAATGGGACAAAATAACAGCTGGAACTCTGCATCACCTGGTTTCCTCAGAGTCAGAACGGCTTTAAGTGTTGGCAGAAGGAAACAAAGTGGGAAAAGGTTCACTGACTGAGGTGTAGAAATGATGTTTGTTCACAGATTAAATGAAGCTGAACAGGAAGTAAAAGTCTAAGATTTATTTATTCATTTTATTTGTATTTTCTATGCTGTTCCATTATTTTCTGATTTGTAATTTAACAATCAGCTTCTCCATTAAGTTTAAATTAAAATAAACCACCATAATGAAGGTTTTATTTAACGGGATGCTGCAGGTCTGAGGTGTAGAAATGATGTTTGTTTGCAAATTTAAGAGAAATTCATGAGACATCTTGGCTTCTTACTGTCTGAGAGGAAATAGTCTAAGTAGATGATGCTTTTCATACCGTTGAAACTATTTCTGACGAGAGAATGTAGAATTCTGTAGATTCTGGATAGATTTTAACTCCCTCAAATTGGTCTAGAAAGAGCTCTGAGCTCATAATACAGTGACAATAAAGGCTTAAAAAACCCCAGAAATTCAAAGGTGGATATAAGACAAAATAACAGCTGGAAGTAGTAAATGTAAACGTTCCATCCAGTCCCAACTTTTCCTGATTTGGATTGTAAATCATTCTCATTTTCTTCTGAATAACCTCAAGAACGTCTTTAAAAGTACCTTTTTTAACAGAGATCTACTACAGTTATTTAATGCATTCAGAAGCTCGTCTTAATTAAACATTTAGCCGTAAAGTTTCTACCTTTTTTACAGCCTGCCTAATTCAACTCTTAGCAGAGCTCTGTCCATTCACTTCCTTCTAAGCTAACTCCATTCACTTCCTTCTAAGCTAACTCCATTCACTTCCTTCTAAGCTAACTCCATTCACTTCCTTCTAAGCTAACTCCATTCACTTCCTTCTAAGCTAACTCCATTCACTTCCTTCTAAGCTAACTCCATTCACTTCCTTCTAAGCTAACTCCATTCACTTCCTTCTAAGCTAACTCCATTCACTTCCTTCTAAGCTAACTCCATTCACTTCCTTCTAAGCTAACTCCATTCACTTCCTTCTAAGCTAACTCCATTCACTTCCTTCTAAGCTAACTCCATTCACTTCCTTCTAAGCTAACTCCATTCACTTCCTTCTAAGCTAACTCCATTCACTTCCTTCTAAGCTAACTCCATTCACTTCTTTCTAAGCTAACTCCATTCACTTCCTTCTAAGCTAACTCCATTCACTTCCTTCTAAGCTAACTCCATTCACTTCCTTCTAAGCTAACTCCATTCACTTCTTTCTAAGCTAACTCCATTCACTTCCTTCTAAGCTAACTCCATTCACTTCCTTCTAAGCTAACTCCATTCACTTCCTTCTAAGCTAACTCCATTCACTTACTTCTAAGCTAACTCCATTCACTTCCTTCTAAGCTAACTCCATTCACTTCCTTCTAAGCTAACTCCATTCACTTCCTTCTAAGCTAACTCCATTCACTTCCTTCTAAGCTAACTCATAGCTCCAGGAAGACCTCAAACAGCAACAAGTCAGGAGTAGCTGCTATAAACTGTGTCCTGATGGACCTCACATCTCTAATTAACCTCGGCCCATTGCTCCACACTGACACAGCTCATGTTCTTCTGTGGATTAGCGATAATCCTCATTTGGAGTATCATACATTGACTTTGTATGCTTTAGGATTTAGAAGCAGGACTAACTTGGACAGGCATGAAGGAATTTAGCTGTTAGCCTTTAAAAATAAATCCCATATGTTGAAAAATGAAGCTATTCAACGAGCCAGAGGTGGGTCTTTGTCCCATGAAGAGTCCAAACTGCCCTGCAAAGGGGAGGAGTTTGCTAACTATTAACCCAGAGCAGCATCTTTTGACTGATTATTAATCTCACAGCCTTCCAGCGCTGCACAACAAAGCCCCGTCTCAGCGGTTTTATGGACGAAAACAGCTGCCTTCATGGCACCATGGTCCAATAGATAGAAGTTAATGTGCAGATTATTCACAGAACTCAGAGTAGGAGTGTGTTCCAACAGATCCAGCAGCTTCAGGCTGATCTGAAACCACTCTTTATCGCTCTGACCTTGCGCTCCTTGTCTCCGTACTCCAGGCCCAGCGTGTCCATGGCGCGGACGATGGCCGCCAGAGACTGGATGGTGTTGCTGTAAACCACCGGTTTGTACTGCTTCACGTCGTCGCCGGAGAAGCCGTCCTCGTGGATGATCCTGAACACAAACACAGCAGTTAGCTTAGTCTGGGCAGAGCAGCCAGAAATAAGGACAACATGCTAAAGAGAGACCACAAAGAAAGTACACCCTCTTTCAATTATTAGCTTTTACATGTAAAGGCATCATTAAATATCTGCTGGACCTCACTAGATATTAAAATAAGGTTCATCAGATTAACAACAACACATATCACACTGTGTAAAACTAAGTGAACCCCTGATCCAGCAGCTAGCAGCAGCATTGAGTGAGAAACTAAGTGAACCCCTGATCCAGCAGCTTCAGCAGCAGTGAGTGTAAAACTAAGTGAACCCCTGATCCAGCAGCAGCTTCAGCAGCAGTGAGTGTAAAACTAAGTGAACCCCTGATCCAGCAGCTTCAGCAGCAGTGAGTGTAAAACTAAGTGAACCCCTGATCCAGCAGCTTCTTTGTACTGAAACATCCGGTGAGAATGACGGCTACAGTTTGGTGTCATCTGTATATTAATGATAGCAGAAGATGCTAATGGGCCCAAGGTGGTTTTTATTCAGTATGATCTTTAGTAGTTTTCTTTTTACCGAACATTATTTGTTTTCTTTTAATTAGAGAGGGAATGATTCTTAATTTTCTGAGGTGGAACTCACCAGGAACTCTTTTGATCTATACTTTGCTGGGACTGACACCACATCCAACACCTTTCTTTACCTTATCAACTACCCACACATACAAGGTATGGCTCCGTGTTAAAATACTCTTCTGTTGTCGTTCCTGTAAGTCAGTTATTGTCTTTCTATCTAAAATGTTTTCCTTTCAAGAAAGTCAATATTAATTATTTTAGCTTATTGTTATCATATTTGGACAAGACCTTGGTAAATGTTCTTGGGATCTTTGTCCTGTTGGTGAGCCAGTTTCAGCCCAGCTTTAGCTGTGGGACAGATGGCCTCACATTTGACTCTAGAATACTTTGGTATCCAGATGAGTTCATGGTGGACTCAATGACTGCAAGGTGCCCAGGTCCTGTGGCTGCAGAACCAGCCCAGATCATCAGCCCTCCACCACCGTGCTTGACAGCTGGTATGAGGTGTTTGTGCTGATCTGCTGTGTTTGGTTTCCTCCAAACGTGCTGCTGTGCATTAGGACCAAACATCTCCACTTTGCTCTGGTCTGTCCAAAGGACATTGTTCCAGAAGTCTTGAGCTTTGTTCAGATGCAGCTTTGCAAACCTAAGCTGTGCTGCCATGTTCTTTTTAGAGAGAAGAGGCTTTCTCCTGCAGCCCTTCCAAACAAGCCATCCTTGTTCAGTCTTTTTCTAACTGTGCTGTCATGACCTTTAACCTTTAACATGCTAACTGAGGCCTGTAGAGTCTGAGATGTATGACCTTTAACCTTTAACATGCTAACTGAGGCCTGTAGAGTCTGAGATGTATGACCTTTAACCTTTAACATGCTAACTGAGGCCTGTAGAGTCTGAGATGTAGCTCTGGGCTTTTTCACCTTGGGGTGACCTTTAACCTTTAACATGCTAACTGAGGCCTGTAGAGTCTGAGATGTAGCTCTGCGCTTTTTCACCTTGGGGTGACCTTTAACCTTTAACATGCTAACTGAGGCCTGTAGAGTCTGAGATGTAGCTCTGCGCTTTTTCACCTTGGGGTGACCTTTAACCTTTAACATGCTAACTGAGGCCTGTAGAGTCTGAGATGTAGCTCTGGGCTTCTTCACCTTGGGGTGACCTTTAACCTTTAACATGCTAACTGAGGCCTGTAGAGTCTGAGATGTAGCTCTGGGCTTCTTCACCTTGGGATGAACTTGCTGGGACGTCCACTCCTGGGAAGATTGACAGCTGTCCTGAATGTTTTCCACTTGTGAATAATCTTTCTCTCTGTAGAATGATGGACTCCAGATAGTCTGGAAATGGCCTTATAACCCTTCCCAGACTGATGGGCAGCAGCAGCTGCTTCTCTGAGATCATTGCTGGTGTCTTTCCTCCTTGGCATCGTGTTAACATGAGCATTGATCAGCAGCTCCTGGCTGCTTCTTACCCTCTTAGCTCCTGTGGAAGCAGTAAGGGTTCACTTACTTTCACACATGGCTGGATTTAATTCATTTTAAGATCCTGTGAGAAGCAGATTATTCCTGCTTTTTCCAGTTTGTCCTAATACATAAAATCTTTGAACTGAGAGACGGTAGACTTGAAGAGAAGTTGATGTTGAGGTAGTTGATGAAGGGTTAACACTAAAGAACGAAAATCAGAGAGTGGGGCAGATGGGAGAGTCCATAACCAGTGGGCTAAGTTGACATTTAAACCCACAGAACTCACAGGAGTCCTGCTGTTTCAAATGCCACGATGCATTTCACTGCAGCTGACACAAGGACAAAAGGCAGACAGACCAAACACATGGAGTACGGCGAGATGGGCAGCCGAAAACGGAGCAAATGACGCCAGGAAACTTTGACTCAAACGGACAGATGCAGGTTGAGGCATCAAGAAACTCAGGCAGACAAGATGAGCTAAAGAAGGTGAACAAATGCAGCCACAGATGACCCAAAAGTCTACAGGAAAGGGTCCATGGCTGATAAATCCACAGAATGGATTCACAAAGAAGATGAAATCCCTGAAACGATGATGTATAAGCCCCGCCTCTCTGACCTTTAACCTCAGCCGACAGGCTTGTGCTCGTACCACAGAAACAACTCAGCCTGCTGCTCCTGTGCTACCGATCGTCCTCCTCTCGTGGTTTGGGGCTTGTCTGTAAACAGACTTTAATACGCATGCTCCGTGGCTTCCCTTCCGGTTTAAGTGTATCGGTGTGGCGGCGTCACAGCGCCACACACAGGCCTGGCATATGTACTACAGCGTACTTTTGTTGCATCAATGCTTTCCAATTGGTCAGCTGAACCTCTCATTTCCATAATTTCCTTTTTAGATGGTTCTGACCAATACAATGACAGAAATCTGTATGTGTGGCGGCGTCACAGCGCCACACACAGGCCTGGCATATGTACTACAGCGTACTTGTGTGGCATGAATGCTTTCCAATTGTTTTTAGATGGTTCTGACCAATACAATGACAGAAATCTGTATGTGTGGCGGCGTCACAGCGCCACACACAGGCCTGGCATATGTACTACAGCATACTTTTGTGGCACGAGTGCTTTCCAATTGGTCAGATGAACCTTTCATTTCCTTTTTAGATGGTTCTGACCAATACAATGACAGAAATCTGTATGTGTGGCGGCGTCACAGCGCCACACACAGGCCTGGCATATGTACTACAGCGTACTTATGTGGCATGAATGCTTTCCAGTTGTTTTTAGATGGTTCTGACCAATACAATGACAGAAATCTGTATGTGTGGCGGCGTCACAGCGCCACACACAGGCCTGGCATATGTACTACAGCGTACTTGTGTGGCATGAATGCTTTCCAATTGTTTTTAGATGGTTCTGACCAACACAATGACAGAAATCTGTATGTGTGGCGGCGTCACAGCGCCACACACAGGCCTGGCATATGTACTACAGCGTACTTGTGTGGTATGAATGCGTTCCAATTGTTTTTAGATGGTTCTGACCAATACAATGACAGAAATCTGTATGAGTGGCGACGTCACAGCGCCACACACAGGCCTGGCATATGTACTACAGCGTACTTGTGTGGCATGAATGCTTTCCAATTGTTTTTAGATGGTTCTGACCAATACAATGACAGAAATCTGTATGAGTGGCGGCGTCACAGCGCCACACACAGGCCTGGCATATGTACTACAGCGTACTTGTGTGGCATGAATGCTTTCCAATTGTTTTTAGATGGTTCTGACCAATACAATGACAGAAATCTGTATGAGTGGCGGCGTCACAGCGCCACACACAGGCCTGGCATATGTACTACAGCGTACTTGTGTGGCATGAATGCTTTCCAGTTGTTTTTAGATGGTTCTGACCAATACAATGACAGAAATCTGTATGTGTGGCGGCGTCACAGCGCCACACACAGGCCTGGCATATGTACTACAGCGTACTTTTGTGGCACGAGTGCTTTCCAATTGGTCAGATGAACCTTTCATTTCCTTTTTAGATGGTTCTGACCAATACAATGACAGAAATCTGCATGTGTGGCGGCGTCACAGCGCCACACACAGGCCTGGCATATGTACTACAGCGTACTTGTGTGGTATGAATGCGTTCCAGTTGTTTTTAGATGGTTCTGACCAACACAATGACAGAAATCTGCATGTGTGGCGGCGTCACAGCGCCACACACAGGCCTGGCATATGTACTACAGCGTACTTGTGTGGTATGAATGCGTTCCAATTGGTTTTAGATGGTTCTGACCAACACAATGACAGAAATCTGCATGTGTGGCGGCGTCACAGCGCCACACACAGGCCTGGCATATGTACTACAGCGTACTTATGTGGTATGAATGCTTTCCAGTTGTTTTTAGATGGTTCTGACCAATACAATGACAGAAATCTGTATGTCAGTAATGAGAGAGTGAAGGAACAGAGGCGTCTGCCTGCTATCTGCCACAGGTTTGTGTTGATGTGGAACCATGTGATCCTCTACAGTCTGCAGTCCTGAACACACCTCACCTCCATTTCTATCAATGGCTTCTAAACGCTGGACTTCTTATAGTCTGTACCATGTGCCACTCTGACCCTCCGACTCTGTCTCTCCCCGTTTTAATGACTCGCCAACAGCCGCTTAATTAGAAATCCCACCTTCCATCTTTCGTTGCACCAGGGAAGTGAAACAAGGACAAATTCTTAATTGGATGCTGCAGTCTCTGTGGAAATGGTGTGTTGATTTGAGGATGTCAAGAAAGAGGAAGGCAACATGAGCCACCGATGCTAAAGAATACAAGCAGGGATTCACGATTCATCGGTTTAAATATAACCCCTTCAAAAGTCCATTATTACAAGCTCATTTACTCAAGGAGCAAGACAACGGGACAGAAAAGGAAAAGTCACAAGATTTTAAATTTGTGATGAGTTACTGAGGTGTTACGGACTTATTTAGTGTGTGGGGGGGTGTGCAAGAGGCCGATTTCTCATTACTGACTCTCTAAGCCCTTCTGTCAGCAAAGACCTGAGTGTGTGTGCACGTGCACGTGCACAGTTTCATGTAGTTTTGGCACAATCTGCACGATGACCTGAAACATAGTTTAGCTTCACACTGAGCCAGACAGATGGACAGAGAGACAGACATATGGGCAATTTAACCACCACATTATTCCATGATGTCATCACTGGAGGCAGAATAGCTGGTGTTTGGTGTAATGATGATGTAATGACTTCTGGCAGCGAGGGATCAATAGTCACATTAAAGCACTGGCTTTGGTGTTATCTTGGAAATGTTGATATATATCTTAACTTTGAATTCAAACGGCTAATTTCAGCTCGTGCTCAGCTGTTGTAAGTTAACTCGTCTTATTATACAGAAAAATATCCATCCTCGAATCTAAAAAGGCAACAATTTTCCACCCTTATCAGATGTAAAGGTTGAATGGGGCTTTTCACTTGAGGTTGAGCGCGTGTCAGCAGACTATAAAGATGTTGTTTGTTTCCAAAATCGGATAAAGGACAATTCAATAAGAGCATAAACAACAGAAAACTGCTGAATCTTAAATAACTCAATCAACTCGCTTGCTTTTAAGGTGGAATGCGACTAACATCTCTCCACAGCAGGTTACAGCTCTTACAAGGCGTTCATATTATGGACTGTTTGTAAGAAATAGAAGTCGTTGCCATGACAGCACGCAACGGTTTGTCAGCTGCCACTTTGAAGCCTCTGGTTTGGTATTTGGCCGTCACCATCTTTGTCCTCCTGGAGCCAGAAGTGACCATATTTACATATTTATAAGAGGGTGGAGCTAAAGAGTGATGCATACAACCTTAAATCTTTCAGAAACTATCTCATGGGTCCATGTGGGAGACACATGGCATCCCCCAGAGATCCGTTTTTGACCCAATTTTGTTCGATTTATATCAAATATCGAACAATTCAGCAGAAAATACACCCATATGCTGATGACACTGGTCTATGCACACCATAAAATGAGTTTTAAATGCTCAGAAAACGTTTTCTTTAGAGCCTGTTTGCAGTTAAAATGACAGAATCTTCACATGATGCTGAAATCATTGACAGAGAGTCACGCTAAGCTAATACGAAGCTGAAAGTGGAGATTGTTTTTTATGTTAGAAAGAAATAATGTATTTCTGTTCGTTTTTACCATGAAAACCAGGTGGAAGCCTGTGACTGACCCTTGATTAAAGGGGAACTCCGGTATTTTTAAACCTGGACCTTATTTCTACTCACCGAGAACAGTTTAGCTCATAGCTGCTGTTATGTGGCTACTTGCTAGCTATAGGAGAGCTAACGGAGGGATTTCTACACAGGCACTCTACTGGGACCACTTCATCTATAGCCACAAGTAGCCTGGAAACCAAAGTTGTAAACTGCAGTATCTTCGCCCCCCGGGGACTCCAGAGCAGGTTTTAGGACCTGAAATCAGCTTCAGAAAACTCAGTGAGCTTCAAAATAAGTGAGAAACACATTTTTATTGTTGCCTTAAAGGAACCAGGATCCAGTATTTTCCATAAAAGTGAAATGTTTTGCACTTTAGAGCCACTGTTAGCTGTAATATCATCATTTAGTTAATATAGTTTTCACATGTTCAACATGTTCTCGGGAGGTATTTTTGTTTTCTTCCACATAATATAGATGATTTCTTGAGGGGATGCTTTTTTTTTTCATAATGACTTGATGAAAGGGCCACAGGTTGGGCAGCTGAGATCTAGCTGATGAGCTAACAGAGCTAGCAACTTTGGTTTCCAGGCTACTTGTGGCTATAGATGAAGTGGTCCCAGTAGAGTGCCTGTGTAGAAATCCCTCCGTTAGCTCTCCTATAGCTGCAAGTAGCCACATAACAGCAGCTATGAGCTAACAGAGCTATAGCACACGTTCATTCATTCATTCTTCTTAAAGTATTGGTGAAATAAAGACAGATAATGCCTTATTTAGAGGCTGCATCCTCTAAGCCCCGTTCACTCCGTTATATGGATCTCCAGTTATCTAAATATCTTCTGAAGGACGCCGACTTTCACCAAACTGTTCTCAGTGAGTAGATGAACGTATTTCATGCCAGAAATAAGGTTTAAAAACACCAGAGTTTCCCTTTAAGAGGACCATGCACGAAGTTGTGGATATATTTTCCTAAAAGGTTATTTGACGTTCTGTCCTGGTGTTTATGATGTACTCCCCAAAGAAAGAGATCTCAGAAAGCTAACTTTATTATCATTAAATAGTGTTTGAGTGCATTTTCAGTTTGTTCATTCAAAAAAATACTAAAAACAGAAAAGAAAAAACAGTAAAACGAAGGTTTTAATGGATGAAGGTTTCAGTGATGCTGCCAGGATTTTTAAACTATTTAGAATACAAGCTTTTCTTTTAATGGCATCAAACTTTGCTCCATCTTCTATTAAAAAATGTCTCAGCTTCTTCCCAACCTGCGGCCTGTCGGTGGGCTGATCTTTACAATCCCAACTCATGCAAACTCTTTAAAAGAACCTTTTAAAATGACGCCAAATATGTGGGAAAGACAAAGTGAAACAAGTCAAATCTGCTGCAAAGAAGAGTGTCTTTTTGTGCTCCTCTCAATGGAAACAAAGATTGAATCAAGAGCTGGAACAAGATGATACTGTCTGTGAGGAAAAAGATCCCATTAACACGGCTACGTGCACGGCTACGTGCACGGCTACGTGCACACACAGCACATCTGCCTCTCCTCCCTGTCTCCCCACACTCATATTTTTATCTTCACACCTCCTCATGTGAACACACACAAACACAAAGCCGACACACCGCCCTCTGCAATCAGGGCTTTATCTCAGCTCGCTGGCACTGTTTGTCCTGACGCACACGCACACGTGCACACACACGTGCACGCACTCACACAAAACCCCGTGATTGGTTGTTTTATCAGTGAACCGTGCGTCCGCTTACTTTGTCCTCGCCGTCAACAGCTCTTGGTCATGACAAAGTGCGCACTGACCAAAGCTCGTCAACACTGCCCGGACAGTCTTACTTACACAATGTGTGTGTGTGTGCACGTGTGTGTGTGCACGTGTGTGCATGTGTGTGTGAGATGCAGAATTGGTGCACAGACTGAAGTGAAGATGGGGTTAAAACTGTGAGAAAGCATGAAATTAGAGGGAGATAATCAGAGAAGAAGAGGCTGTATATAACTGAGGGTGTCAGTACCACCCCCCCCCCACACACACACACACACGTGCACACACCCTAACCCCAGCTGACACACACACACACACACACACACGTGCACACACACACATCCAAAAGTGTCATGGAGGCATCAGCTGCTCTGTCATTTGGCTCCACTCACTTGTCTTCACACCTTGAGGTCGAGAAGCTACATCCTGACACGCACACACATGCACGCGCACGTGCACGCACATGCACGCACCACTGTGGGTTTTTTCCACAAAGATGTGTGTGGAAAAGCGCACGTAACCCACTCTTTAATCCCCGTATCAGTGAGTCCGAGTGGTGAGCGATTGGGTCGCCTCTCCAGCACTTCCTTCCAAGCTAAAATGTGGCTGCAGAACAGATCTGCTAAAATGTAAAATGTCTCGGCTGTTCGGGGGGGGGGGGGACGTCCTTCCTTCCCTTCCCAGGCTGACAGATGTGAATTAAAATGAAAAGAAATGAGCGCATGTGGATTTGTGCTTCTGCAAACTGTGATGATCTGAGTGATTCTCAGTAACAAACACAGACTGCAGGTGTTAAAACATCATGGCAGCAACAGTTAGCATGTTAGCATCTCAGTAAAAACGAAGGATTTTAGTTGTGTTGGAGTCTGCTGCAGCTCATCCACCTCCTCCAGAAACATCTGGATGCTACAGTCGCATGTTGCCAGATCTTAAGACTGCTTTCAAAGTCAGTTATCTCACATTTCTCCATATTTCTGCTACTGGGAGCTGACCTCAGCTCAGCCTGTTGTCTCTCAGAGAGTCTGGATTTTCCAGGTCACATCAGGCCGAGTTCTAAGTCTGAAGGATTTTAATTACCTGCACCTTCCTTTCACCAAGTCCATCCCCTCAAAGCTTTGGGGTTCAACACCAGCCTGTAAGGCTAAGACCTGACCGTGCCTTGAAAAACACCATCAAGACCACCAAGAACACCAGTTAGCTCAGTAATTCCTTCAAGCCTTGAACCCTAACCCTAACCCTGATCTGCCTGCTCCACCGGGCTGTTTCACTGCTTCCAGTCTGCAGCAAACCGCTGTCATAAAGGGACATTAGTTCCTGCAACAGAACCAAACTCAGGAGATGTTGGCTGAATTCATTCTGAGGAGGATAGCCTTCCACAGAGCCACATGGACACGTGTTTGCAGGGATTTCCAGCTCAGCATAACTCGATGCTATAGCTAATGATTTAGCTGGTTTCATAGCTGTGTCTGTTCAGCCAGAACCAAGAGAAGACCTGCAGGTGATAAAAAGCAGCTGAGTTTGACCGCTGTGTGCACAGAGCTGCTGTATCCTCCGAAGTTAACAATGAAGCAGAGGGAAGTTCCCACTTTTCTGATGTTAAAACCTGTTTCCAGGGGCGGATTTAGCAATTTGGGGGCCCAAGGCGAACTTAGCTTGGGGGGCCCTTCAAAACCGTTCTTTTTCTGGGCAACTCACCACCTCATCAACTATGTCTTCCAGATTGTCATCCATCAGCTCGTCTGCTCCATCAGAAATAACTGATAGCTCATCTTGTACAGGTAGCTCCCCTGAACCGGCGTTGTTGACACATTAAGTTTGGGGTGTGTAGCTTTCTTTTGTTCTGTTTCCTCCCGCTTTCTCCTTTTATTAGCTTGAATATTGTTGCTTCATTTTAAGTTAACTGTCAACAAACCGTCACTTCCACTTAAATTCCGACTTTCGCGCTGACGTTTAGGGGTTCGCGCGTTCAGGCAGGGAATAGTCCATTATAACAGGAAAGGGGGGGTAATACGATTGGGGCATTTTCATGTTTTTTGTTTTTTTGTCTTTGTTTTCCGTTTAAACACACAATTACAATTTATAAACACAATGGTTGGGGGCTGCTATCCAGAGGCCCCAAGCCCTGCTTTTAATGGGGAGGGGGCAGCTGCCCCTCAGGTTGGGGCAATTGCCTACCTTTGCCTTAATGGTAAAACCGCGTATGCCTGTTTCTGTGGTCTGTGGAGGAGCAAAGTGGCTCTAAAAAAGGTTCAATCAGCTGAAAAACTGCAGCGCCGTGGCTGTTCTCACGTTAGCTTGTCTGAACGTGACAGACTGGAAACATTCAACAGGACCTGAGCAGTATCAGGGTCCTCTTTCCCATGTGCACATTTTCTATCATCTGAGCTGGTCGGGGGCCCCCTCAGGTTGGAGGCCCCAGGCAATTGCCTACCTTTGCCTTAATGGTAAGACCGCGTATGCCTGTTTCTGTGGTCTGTGGAGGAGCAAAGTGGCTCTAAAAAAGGTTCAATCAGCTTAAAAACTGCAACTGAGCAGCTCTGCATGCACCGATTATGTTTATGCATTTAGCAGACGCTTTTATCCAAAGTGACTTACAGGTATGGATGTAGACTAAGGGGGTCTTGCCTAAGGACCCCTACTGGAGGTAATACCTTTCATGCAGGGGATTTGAACCCAGGTCTCCTACATGGAAGGTGGCAATTATACCACTACACTATCCAGTCCCAAATTATCGCTGAGACCTTCCTGGAGTATCAGGGTCCTCTTTCCCACGTGCACATTTTCTATCATCTGAGCCCCTAAAAACATGCCGATACTCATCAAAACCGATGCAACTGTTGATAGGAGGTTTATGGATGTTCCTAACTGATTCAGATCTGCTTGTGAGCTGCTGCAGAGGAGTGAATATGTGCAGTAAAACTGTAAAACTGGGCCAGTGTACGACAGCTCCTGGGGAGGTCCAGCTCCAGCTTGCTGTGTGCTTCCCGCTGGTTCTGCAGGGATGTGTGGAGCATGCATGTGAACCCAGGCAGACAGGAGACCTCATTAAATCCGTCTGCCATCATCTGTTTCTCCTTCCTTCGTCTGTCTCTCCCCGACAGCCTTTTCAAACCTCTCTCCCTCCTCTTTCCTAATTATCCATTCTTTTTCCACTCCTCTTCTCCCTTTTCTTTCCACCTGCACTTAAGTATTAATTAAAAACAAAGTGTTAATGCACAACACACCCTCCCCAGAGGCTGCTTCCTACAGGGAAACGCACTCAGGTGCTCACCTGGCCAAGCTCGGCGCGACAGGACGGTAACTGCTGCCTCATTAACGGTTCGGTAACAAGCTCAAGACAAGAAGTCACACCCTAAGTATCACTTAAAGCCTTCGAATTCAGCTTCACTTCATGGGACGCTGCGCTCATGAATATTTAAAGAAAGATTTTGAAGCCAAAGAATCAAAGGATTGCTCCTGGAGGGATGAATTATTAAGCAAAAAGGGGCCGAGTTTTTAAAGAATAAGCAGCTTAAAATGTCATGTTTGTGTGAGTGCTTCATGATCTGCTTCTGGTCCCCTCGGCCACTGTATTTATGCTGTTACTACATCCATCTGAACTGTAAAAATCCTCTAAAATAACAGATTTACGTGCTTTTAAAGCAGTAATAACTCAGAAGGTTCTGACACAACAGATAACCCTTACCTGTGGAATAAATCAAGCCAAAGCTCAGGGATGAGCATAAAAAGGTTCAGTTTCCATGCAGGGGGGGGGGATTCAGACCCAGCTGGATCATCTGGGGGGTCCGGTTCGTTCATCTTATTCATCTTCAACATAAACTTTACAGTTTATGGCAAATAAACGACCAAAAGAAGAAACAAGGCCTGGACCAGGCCCATTTTCCCTGTTTACCAACGAGGAAAATAACCTAAAACCTGTTTAACACGTCTGAGACGGAGACTCTGAGCTGGAATCAGACACTTTCAGCGCATGTAGCGTTCAGAGCGCTGAAATTTTACTGTAAATTTATCCTGAACCCCAACAGATAAGATAAAGAAAGAATTAGGCATTCGAGTTCAACTTAAAAGCAGAAAGTCTGTAAACAGCAGCGTTAAATTTATGATGGATGTGACCAACGAGGAAAATAACCTAAAACCTGAAAAACCGCTTCAACAGAGCAGGAAAATAAGACTTTTATTGACAGTTTTCTGTTTTAATGCTAACTTTCAGTGTTTGCCGTGTTCTTCTTCCAGAAACAGCTTTAATTTATCAGACTTCAGTGTTTCTCTGAGCTCCAGAAGCGCTTTGCTTTGCTTTGTGCTGCGTTGGCCCGGCTCAGTATAATCATCGTAATGGCTGCTCCAGGAACAGTTGATAGCATCAACATTACAGCCAGCATAAGGAAGTATTTCTATCATCTGAAGAAGGGAACGAAGAGAAAGACGAGAGGAACGAGGACACAGGATCAATCAGATCACTTCAGATATAAGTGAATTACGGAGGTTTCCTGTTCACTCCACAGTCAATATTAATGACTTATCTTGAGAGAACTGACAGAAAGACACATTATATTGTGGAAACAAAAGAATCCCAGCAACCGAACACTGGCAGACATCTGTTTGTCTTATTAGTTTAGCTTTAAAACCTTGTTCTAACTCAGTTTTAACGTCTGAGCAACTCAAAAAGCCTGTTTCAGCTCTTACTGACACATCATTTCGGAGCTTCCAGATGTGCATCAGCCTGAGAATCTGCTGTGGGTTTGATCGATCTGGTGTTCAGTGAGGCTCCTCCAAACATCTGGAGTAAAGCCAGAAGCTACAGATACATCGGATGAAACGGCTCATAGGTGGGGGGCTGAGTACCATGGGTCCAAAAGCTCCGTGTTCTCACCCACAGCAACGGGCGGCTCATTAAATTACCGCCTCTGTAATCCTTTTTGCCTCATTGCTGTGCCTTAAAAGCTCCAACAGAGCCTCAGTCTGAGTCAGCTGAGTGAACTCATTGTGTTTCAACTTCAGGTGTCTGATCAAGCAGCTGTTCGACTCCTTTAAAGTGTTTCTACACAAGCTCCTGCAGCTCTTCAGCTTCAGCTTCTTCTTCTTTAAAGGACAAAGTTAAGGTCAACTCAGTGCGACCCTTCAAAAAATGCCCCGATGCAATCAAGACATCCCCAGAATTTAAGCTTCATGCAGAGAAAAACAGCATCAGAGCTCATTCAGAGCGATCTTTCTCACTGCCAGAGTCAGCTGAAAAAACACACTGTTGGGTCCAAAGGGGCAGAACGCACCGAAAAAGCAAAGAGACGATCACAGATGCCCTCGATGGTCCCGACCGGCAGCTGTCGGCTCAGCATGTCACAGCTTTATACGCTTTAATCCGGTGATAAAAACATAAAGACAAGAAGAAATAAGAAAGAAGAAATCACAGCAACACAAACAAACACATTTAAACGTGCACAAATGGCTAAAAGTCAGTCAGAATATCTCTTTTAAATCAAAACTGATTGAGCAAAAGGGGCTGTGGTGGTTTAACGTCTTTATGTTAGGAGAGTTTCTGAAAGAATACAAATAAAAAACCACTTATTGGCGTTTGAGCCCTGATTTAGGTGTGATCCGAACATCCACTCCTCCGGCCACAGCCGCCGTCAGCTGACTCCACGTCAGCTGAGCGCGCTCCCAGGAACAAGAGTCCTTTGTCTCGCAGCTCTCTGAACTGACATCAAATCTGCCAAATAGGTCTAACGCACAAACAAAAGCACAGTGCACACACACATGCATGAGCACACACTCACTCCTACCACAAAAGAGCTTTGTTTTCTGTAAGAAGTCCTGATTAGACCACACACACAGTCATGCTGCTGACCGGATCAGACACACACACTGAAAACACACTTTAAAACCATTAAAAAGCCCAAAAATCATTGATATGAGCCGTGGATGTTCTGTTTGTAAGTGTCTTTCTCAGGTTCAGACACACAAACACACTGAAAACACGATTTAAAACCATTAAAAAGCCCAAAAATCATTGATATGAGCCATGGATGTTCTGTTTGTAAGTGTCTTTCTCAGGATCAAACACACAAACACACTGAAAACACGATTTAAAACCATTAAAAAGCCCAAAAATCATTGATATGAGCCGTGGATGTTCTGTTTCTAAGTGTCTTTCTCAGGATCAGACACACAAACACACTGAAAACACACTTTAAAACCATTAAAAAGCCCAAAAATCATTGATATGAGCCGTGGATGTTCTGTTTGTAAGTGTCTTTCTCAGGATCAGACACACAAACACACTGAAAACACACTTTAAAACCATTAAAAAGCCCAAAAATCATTGATATGAGCCGTGGATGTTCTGTTTGTAAGTGTCTTTCTCAGGATCAGACACACAAAAACACTGAAAACACACTTTAAAACCATTAAAAAGCCCAAAAATCATTGATATGAGCCGTGGATGTTCTGTTTGTAAGTGTCTATCTCAGGATCAGACACACAAACACACTGAAAACACACTTTAAAACCATTAAAAAGCCCAAAAATCATTGATATGAGCCGTGGATGTTCTGTTTGTAAGTGTCTTTCTCAGGATCAGACACACAAACACACTGAAAACACACTTTAAAACCATTAAAAAGCCCAAAAATCATTGATATGAGCCGTGGATGTTCTGTTTGTAAGTGTCTTTCTCAGGATCAGACACACAAACACACTGAAAACACACTTTAAAACCATTAAAAAGCCCAAAAATCATTGATATGAGCCGTGGATGTTCTGTTTGTAAGTGTCTTTCTCAGGTTCAGACACACAAACACACTGAAAACACGATTTAAACCCATTAAAAAGCCCAAAAATCATTGATATGAGCCGTGGATGTTCTGTTTGTAAGTGTCTTTCTCAGGATCAGACACACAAACACACTGAAAACACGATTTAAAACCATAAAAAAGCCCAAAAATCATTGATATGAGCCGTGGATGTTCTGTTTGTAAGTGTCTTTCTCAGGATCAGACACACACACACACTGAAAACACGATTTAAAACCATTAAAAAGCCCAAAAATCATTGATATGAGCCGTGGATGTTCTGTTTGTAAGTGTCTTTCTCAGGATCAGACACACAAAAACACTGAAAACACGATTTAAAACCATTAAAAAGCCCAAAAATCATTGATATGAGCCGTGGATGTTCTGTTTGTAAGTGTCTTTCTCAGGATCAGACACACAAACACACTGAAAACACACTTTAAAACCATTAAAAAGCCCAAAAATCATTGATATGAGCCATGGATGTTCTGTTTGTAAGTGTCTTTCTCAGGATCAGACACACAAACACACTGAAAACACACTTTAAAACCAATAAAAAGCCCAAAAATCATTGATATGAGCCGTGGATGTTCTGTTTGTAAGTGTCTTTCTCAGGATCAGACACACAAACACACTGAAAACACGATTTAAAACCATTAAAAAGCCCAAAAATCATTGATATGAGCCGTGGATGTTCTGTTTGTATGTGTCCTTCTCAGGATCAGACACACAAACACACTGAAAACCCACTTTAAAACCATTAAAAAGCCCAAAAATCATTGATATGAGCCGTGGATGTTCTGTTTGTAAGTGTCTTTCTCAGGATCAGACACAGAAACACACTGAAAACACACTTTAAAACCATTAAAAAGCCCAAAAATCATTGATATGAGCCGTGGATGTTCTGTTTGTAAGTGTCTTTCTCAGGTTCAGACACACAAAAACACTGAAAACACGATTTAAAACCATTAAAAAGCCCAAAAATCATTGATATGAGCCGTGGATGTTCTGTTTGTAAGTGTCTTTCTCAGGATCAGACACACAAACACACTGAAAACACGATTTAAAACCATTAAAAAGCCCAAAAATCATTGATATGAGCCGTGGATGTTCTGTTTGTAAGTGTCTTTCTCAGGTTCAGACACACAAAAACACTGAAAACACACTTTAAAACCATTAAAAAGCCCAAAAATCATTGATATGAGCCGTGGATGTTCTGTTTGTAAGTGTCTTTCTCAGGTTCAGACACACAAAAACACTGAAAACACGATTTAAAACCAATAAAAAGCCCAAAAATCATTGATATGAGCCGTGGATGTTCTGTTTGTATGTGTCTTTCTCAGGATCAGACACACAAACACACTGAAAACACACTTTAAAACCATTAAAAAGCCCAAAAATCATTGATATTAGCCTTGGATGTTCTGTTTGTAAGTGTCTATCTCAGGATCAGACACACAAACACACTGAAAACACGATTTAAAACCATTAAAAAGCCCAAAAATCATTGATATGAGCCGTGGATGTTCTGTTTGTATGTGTCTTTCTCAGGATCAGACACACAAACACACTGAAAACACACTTTAAAACCATTAAAAAGCCCAAAAATCATTGATATGAGCCGTGGATGTTCTGTTTGTAAGTGTCTTTCTCAGGATCAGACACACAAACACACTGAAAACACACTTTAAAACCATCAAAAAGCCCAAAAATCATTGATATGAGCCATGGATGTTCTGTTTGTAAGTGTCTTTCTCAGGATCAGACACACAAACACACTGAAAACACGATTTAAAACCATCAAAAAGCCCAAAAATCATTGATATGAGCTGTGGATGTTCTGTTTGTAAGTGTCTTTCTCAGGTTCAGACACACAAACACACTGAAAACACGATTTAAAACCATTAAAAAGCCCAAAAATCATTGATATGAGCTGTGGATGTTCTGTTTGTAAGTGTCTTTCTCAGGATCAGACACACACACACACTGAAAACACGATTTAAAACCATTAAAAAGCCCAAAAATCATTGATATGAGCCGTGGATGTTCTGTTTGTAAGTGTCTTTCTCAGGTTCAGACACGCAAACACACTGAAAACACGATTTAAAACCATTAAAAAGCCCAAAAATCATTGATATGAGCCGTGGATGTTCTGTTTGTAAGTGTCTTTCTCAGGTTCAGACACACAAACACACTGAAAACACGATTTAAAACCATTAAAAAGCCAAAAAAACATTGATATGAGCCGTGGATGTTCTGTTTGTATGTGTCTTTCTCAGGTTCAGACACACAAAAACACTGAAAACACACTTTAAAACCATTAAAAAGCCCAAAAATCATTGATATGAGCCTTGGATGTTCTGTTTGTAAGTGTCTATCTCAGGATCAGACACACAAACACACTGAAAACACACTTTAAAACCATTAAAAAGCCCAAAAATCATTGATATGAGCCGTGGATGTTCTGTTTGTATGTGTCTTTCTCAGGATCAGACACACAAAAACACTGAAAACACACTTTAAAACCATTAAAAAGCCCAAAAATCATTGATATGAGCTGTGGATGTTCTGTTTGTAAGTGTCTTTCTCAGGTTCAGACACACAAACACACTGAAAACACGATTTAAAACCATTAAAAAGCCCAAAAATCATTGATATGAGCCGTGGATGTTCTGTTTGTAAGTGTCTTTCTCAGGATCAGACACACAAACACACTGAAAACACGATTTAAAACCATTAAAAAGCCCAAAAATCATTGATATGAGCCGTGGATGTTCTGTTTGTAAGTGTCTTTCTCAGGTTCAGACACACAAACACACTGAAAACACGATTTAAAACCAATAAAAAGCCCAAAAATCATTGATATGAGCTGTGGATGTTCTGTTTGTAAGTGTCTTTCTCAGGATCAGACACACAAACACACTGAAAACACGATTTAAAACCATCAAAAAGCCCAAAAATCATTGATATGAGCCGTGGATGTTCTGTTTCTAAGTGTCTTTCTCAGGATCAGACACACAAACACACTGAAAACACACTTTAAAACCATTAAAAAGCCCAAAAATCATTGATATGAGCCGTGGATGTTCTGTTTGTAAGTGTCTTTCTCAGGATCAGACACACAAACACACTGAAAACATGATTTAAAACCATCAAAAAGCCCAAAAATCATTGATATGAGCCGTGGATGTTCTGTTTGTATGTGTCTTTCTCAGGATCAGACACACAAACACACTGAAAACACGATTTAAAACCATTAAAAAGCCCAAAAATCATTGATATGAGCCGTGGATGTTCTGTTTGTAAGTGTCTTTCTCAGGTTCAGACACACAAACACACTGAAAACACGATTTAAAACCATCAAAAAGCCCAAAAATCATTCATATGAGCCGTGGATGTTCTGTTTGTAAGTGTCTTTCTCAGGATCAGACACACAAACACACTGAAAACACGATTTAAAACCATTAAAAAGCCCAAAAATCATTGATATGAGCCGTGGATGTTCTGTTTGTAAGTGTCTTTCTCAGGATCAGACACACAAACACACTGAAAACACACTTTAAAACCATTAAAAAGCCCAAAAATCATTGATATGAGCCGTGGATGTTATGTTTGTAAGTGTCTTTCTCAGGATCAGACACACAAACACACTGAAAACACACTTTAAAACCATTAAAAAGCCCAAAAATCATTGATATGAGCCATGGATGTTCTGTTTGTAAGTGTCTTTCTCAGGATGAGACACACAAACACACTGAAAACACGATTTAAAACCATTAAAAAGCCCAAAAATCATTGATATGAGCCGTGGATGTTCTGTTTGTATGCGTCTTTCTCAGGATCAGACACACACACACACTGAAAACCCACTTTAAAACCATTAAAAAGCCCAAAAATCATTGATATGAGCCGTGGATGTTCTGTTTGTAAGTGTCTTTCTCAGGATCAGACACACAAACACACTGAAAACACACTTTAAAACCATTAAAAAGCCCAAAAATCATTGATATGAGCCGTGGATGTTCTGTTTGTAAGTGTCTTTCTCAGGTTCAGACACACAAACACACTGAAAACACGATTTAAAACCATTAAAAAGCCCAAAAATCATTGATATGAGCCGTGGATGTTCTGTTTGTAAGTGTCTTTCTCAGGTTCAGACACACACACACACTGAAAACACGATTTAAAACCATTAAAAAGCCCAAAAATCATTGATATGAGCCGTGGATGTTCTGTTTGTAAGTGTCTTTCTCAGGATCAGACACACAAAAACACTGAAAACACGATTTAAAACCATTAAAAAGCCCAAAAATCATTGATATGAGCCGTGGATGTTCTGTTTGTAAGTGTCTTTCTCAGGTTCAGACACACAAACACACTGAAAACACGATTTAAAACCATTAAAAAGCCCAAAAATCATTGATATGAGCCATGGATGTTCTGTTTGTAAGTGTCTTTCTCAGGATCAGACACACAAACACACTGAAAACACGATTTAAAACCATTAAAAAGCCCAAAAATCATTGATATGAGCCGTGGATGTTCTGTTTCTAAGTGTCTTTCTCAGGATCAGACACACACACACACTGAAAACCCACTTTAAAACCATTAAAAAGCCCAAAAATCATTGATATGAGCCGTGGATGTTCTGTTTGTAAGTGTCTTTCTCAGGTTCAGACACAGAAACACACTGAAAACACGATTTAAAACCATTAAAAAGCCCAAAAATCATTGACATGAGCCGTGGATGTTCTGTTTGTAAGTGTCTTTCTCAGGATCAGACACACAAACAGACTGAAAACACGATTTAAAACCATTAAAAAGCCCAAAAATCATTGATATGAGCCGTGGATGTTCTGTTTGTAAGTGTCTTTCTCAGGATCAGACACACAAACACACTGAAAACACGATTTAAAACCATTAAAAAGCCCAAAAATCATTGATATGAGCCGTGGATGTTCTGTTTCTAAGTGTCTTTCTCAGGTTCAGACACACAAACACACTGAAAACACGATTTAAAACCATTAAAAAGCCCAAAAATCATTGATATGAGCCGTGGATGTTCTGTTTCTAAGTGTCTTTCTCAGGATCAGACACACACACACACTGAAAACACGATTTAAAACCATTAAAAAGCCCAAAAATCATTGATATGAGCCGTGGATGTTCTGTTTGTAAGTGTCTTTCTCAGGATCAGACACACACACACACTGAAAACACACTTTAAAACCATTAAAAAGCCCAAAAATCATTGATATGAGCCGTGGATGTTCTGTTTGTAAGTGTCTTTCTCAGGATCAGACACACAAACACACTGAAAACACACTTTAAAACCATCAAAAAGCCCAAAAATCATTGATATGAGCCGTGGATGTTCTGTTTGTATGCGTCTTTCTCAGGATCAGACACACACACACACTGAAAACTCACTTTAAAACCATTAAAAAGCCCAAAAATCATTGATATGAGCCGTGGATGTTCTGTTTGTAAGTGTCTTTCTCAGGATCAGACACAGAAACAGACTGAAAACACGATTTAAAACCATTAAAAAGCCCAAAAATCATTGATATGAGCCGTGGATGTTCTGTATATAAGTGTCTTTCTCAGGATCAGACACACAAACACACTGAAAACACACTTTAAAACCATTAAAAAGCCCAAAAATCATTGATATGAGCCGTGGATGTTCTGTTTGTAAGTGTCTTTCTCAGGATCAGACACACACACACACTGAAAACACGATTTAAAACCATTAAAAAGCCCAAAAATCATTGATATGAGCCGTGGATGTTCTGTTTGTAAGTGTCTTTCTCAGGTTCAGACACACAAACACACTGAAAACACGATTTAAAACCATTAAAAAGCCCAAAAATCATTGATATGAGCTGTGGATGTTCTGTTTGTAAGTGTCTTTCTCAGGATCAGACACACAAACACACTGAAAACACACTTTAAAACCATTAAAAAGCCCAAAAATCATTGATATGAGCTGTGGATGTTCTGTTTGTAAGTGTCTTTCTCAGGATCAGACACACAAACACACTGAAAACACGATTTAAAACCATTAAAAAGCCCAAAAATCATTGATATGAGCTGTGGATGTTCTGTTTGTAAGTGTCTTTCTCAGGATCAGACACACAAACACACTGAAAACACACTTTAAAACCATTAAAAAGCCCAAAAATCATTGATATGAGCCGTGGATGTTCTGTTTGTAAGTGTCTTTCTCAGGTTCAGACACACAAAAAGACTGAAAAAACGATTTAAAACCATCAAAAAGCCCAAAAATCATTGATATGAGCCGTGGATGTTCTGTTTGTAAGTGTCTTTCTCAGGTTCAGACACACAAAAAGACTGAAAAAACGATTTAAAACCATCAAAAAGCCCAAAAATCATTGATATGAGCCGTGGATGTTCTGTTTGTAAGTGTCTTTCTCAGGTTCAGACACACAAACACACTGAAAACACGATTTAAAACCATTAAAAAGCCCAAAAATCATTGATATGAGCCGTGGATGTTCTGTTTGTAAGTGTCTTTCTCAGGATCAGACACACAAAAAGACTGAAAACACACTTTAAAACCATTAAAAAGCCCAAAAATCATTGATATGAGCCGTGGATGTTCTGTTTGTAAGTGTCTTTCTCAGGATCAGACACACAAACACACTGAAAACACACTTTAAAACCATCAAAAAGCCCAAAAATCATTGATATGAGCCGTGGATGTTCTGTTTGTAAGTGTCTTTCTCAGGATCAGACACACAAACACACTGAAAACATGATTTAAAACCATCAAAAAGCCCAAAAATCATTGATATGAGCTGTGGATGTTCTGTTTGTAAGTGTCTTTCTCAGGATCAGACACACAAACACACTGAAAACACACTTTAAAACCATTAAAAAGCCCAAAAATCATTGATATGAGCCGTGGATGTTCTGTTTGTAAGTGTCTTTCTCAGGATCAGACACACAAACACACTGAAAACATGATTTAAAACCATTAAAAAGCCCAAAAATCATTGATATGAGCCGTGGATGTTCTGTTTGTAAGTGTCTTTCTCAGGATCAGACACACAAACACACTGAAAACACGATTTAAAACCAATAAAAAGCCCAAAAATCATTGATATGAGCTGTGGATGTTCTGTTTGTAAGTGTCTTTCTCAGGTTCAGACACACAAACACACTGAAAACACGATTTAAAACCATCAAAAAGCCCAAAAATCATTGATATGAGCCGTGGATGTTCTGTTTGTAAGTGTCTTTCTCAGGATCAGACACACAAACACACTGAAAACACGATTTAAAACCAATAAAAAGCCCAAAAATCATTGATATGAGCCGTGGATGTTCTGTATGTAAGTGTCTTTCTCAGGATCAGACACACAAACACACTGAAAACACACTTTAAAACCATCAAAAAGCCCAAAAATCATTGATATGAGCCGTGGATGTTCTGTTTGTAAGTGTCTTTCTCAGGATCAGACACACAAACACACTGAAAACACGATTTAAAACCATCAAAAAGCCCAAAAATCATTGATATGAGCCGTGGATGTTCTGTTTGTAAGTGTCTTTCTCAGGATCAGACACACAAACACACTGAAAACACGATTTAAAACCAATAAAAAGCCCAAAAATCATTGATATGAGCCGTGGATGTTCTGTATGTAAGTGTCTTTCTCAGGATCAGACACACAAACACACTGAAAACACACTTTAAAACCATCAAAAAGCCCAAAAATCATTGATATGAGCCGTGGATGTTCTGTTTGTAAGTGTCTTTCTCAGGTTCAGACACACAAACACACTGAAAACACACTTTAAAACCATCAAAAAGCCCAAAAATCATTGATATGAGCTGTGGATGTTCTGTTTGTAAGTGTCTTTCTCAGGATCAGACACACAAAAACACTGAAAACACGATTTAAAACCATTAAAAAGCCCAAAAATCATTGATATGAGCCGTGGATGTTCTGTTTGTAAGTGTCTTTCTCAGGATCAGACACAGAAACACACTGAAAACACGATTTAAAACCATTAAAAAGCCCCAAAATCATTGATATGAGCCGTGGATGTTCTGTTTGTAAGTGTCTTTCTCAGGATCAGACACACAAACACACTGAAAACCCACTTTAAAACCATCAAAAAGCCCAAAAATCATTGATATGAGCCGTGGATGTTCTGTTTGTAAGTGTCTTTCTCAGGATCAGACACACAAACACACTGAAAACACGATTTCAAACCATTAAAAAGCCCAAAAATCATTGATATGAGCCGTGGATGTTATGTTTCTAAGTGTCTTTCTCAGGATCAGACACACAAACACACTGAAAACACGATTTAAAACCAATAAAAAGCCCAAAAATCATTGATATGAGCCGTGGATGTTCTGTTTGTAAGTGTCTTTCTCAGGATCAGACACACAAACACACTGAAAACACGATTTAAAACCAATAAAAAGCCCAAAAATCATTGATATGAGCCGTGGATGTTCTGTTTGTAAGTGTCTTTCTCAGGATCAGACACACAAACACACTGAAAACACGATTTAAAACCATTAAAAAGCCCAAAAATCATTGATATGAGCCGTGGATGTTCTGTTTCTAAGTGTCTTTCTCAGGATCAGACACACAAACACACTGAAAACACGATTTCAAACCATTAAAAAGCCCAAAAATCATTGATATGAGCCGTGGATGTTATGTTTCTAAGTGTCTTTCTCAGGATCAGACACACAAACACACTGAAAACACGATTTAAAACCAATAAAAAGCCCAAAAATCATTGATATGAGCTGTGGATGTTCTGTTTGTAAGTGTCTTTCTCAGGTTCAGACACACAAACACACTGAAAACACGATTTAAAACCATCAAAAAGCCCAAAAATCATTGATATGAGCCGTGGATGTTCTGTTTGTAAGTGTCTTTCTCAGGATCAGACACACAAACACACTGAAAACACAATTTAAAACCATTAAAAATCCCAAAAATCATTGATATGAGCCGTGGATGTTCTGTTTGTAAGTGTCTTTCTCAGGATCAGACACACAAACACACTGAAAACACACTTTAAAACCATTAAAAAGCCCAAAAATCATTGATATGAGCTGTGGATGTTCTGTTTGTAAGTGTCTTTCTCAGGATCAGACACACAAACACACTGAAAACACAATTTAAAACCATTAAAAATCCCAAAAATCATTGATATGAGCCGTGGATGTTCTGTTTTATGCCCTTCCCTTCCATCTACCCTTACCCTAAGGTCACAGGACCATAGCCCTAACCCTAACCCCCCCCCCCCTTTTACTCTACCACAATAAAATTAATATTCATAATTCTAATTATTCACCTTAAAAAATGAACTTTTTCACCCTAAATTTAACCACCTACTCACCATTTTTATGCCCTCCCCTTCCATCTACCCTCACCCTAAGGCAGTGGTTCTCAAACTTTTTCGTTCATTCCCCACTTTGGACAAGCGGGACTTTTCAAGCCCCACCTGGCCCCATCGTCCCAACACAATGCCAGTGAAATACGCCAAGCTGAACATTTTCAAGTAACATCATACTGTATCTAAATTCTAACTCAATAACATCAAGACAAGGTTGACAAGACAGGTGAGCAAGTGAACACAGCAAAGCTACAAGCTTAAAATGTTTCAATTTATTAAGTAACATCAAGTAACATCATGTTGTATCTAAATTCTAACAACATCAAATAACCGCAAGTTCAAAAATAAAGAAAAAAAGTGCAGTTGTGTCATAAGTTCCATCAAGTTCAAAAATAGAGAAAATAAAAGTGCCACTTTGCAATCTGTTAAAAAAAGAAAAGAAGAGAAATACATTTGGCAAACAGGTGAACAAGTGAGCATATGATTGTTATGCCTGCATTAGTGGCTGCAGTGAGCCTGTTTTGCATTGCACATCTTTTCAAAGCGGGGTTGCAGGCTTGATACTGCCACTCTCAAGTCATGCTCAATGTTCAGCTGAGATCTGTATTTTGTCTTCAGTGAAGCAACAGCTGAAAAGCCCATCTCACAGAGATATGATGTTGCAAAGGGAAGCAGAATGCACGCAGCTCTCTGCCCGATGAGTGGATACTCCCTCTCCACTCCAAACCAGAATTCACTCAGAGTCTGAGCCTTAAACCTCAGTCTCAGGGTGGAGTCAGATGTCATCTCAATAAACTGGTCCTCCTCAGCAGAGCTAAAATCAGCAGGTGCTGCAGGCAGAATATATATTAAATGAGCTTACTTGTCATTGCATAATAAACACAAATCTGTTTGCCAACAATCCATTCCAGTTAGTTGGTAGCAAACATCATAAATAAAATGTCAAAATACCAACCTGCTGCATTGAATGGATCCATAACCCAGGCATACTGAGCACTGTTGATTGGGAAGTATTTTTGAAACAATCGTCTCAGGGAAGAGATGTGCTGCTTAATACATGGGATCACTGTGGTGGCTCCAGAATCAGTGGTTTCAGCAACTTCACTCAGGTTCTCAAAGACATCTATGTTTGGCTGATCGAGGCGCCTGCCCCATACCTCGAGCTTTCGGGAGAATGCTGTGATCTTGTCTGCCAGGTGAGGTAGGTGCTTGTCTTTGCCTTGAAGCTGAAGATTTAATTCATTCAGCTTGCCAAACACATCGCTGAGGTAGGCCAGTTTAAGCAGAAATTGTTCATCACAGAACTTGCTTGCAGCCTCATACATGTGCTCCTCCTCCAAGAACATCCGAATCTCTGCCCTGAGCTCAAAGACGCGCGACAGCACTTTACCCCGGGAGAGCCACCTTGCTTCACTGTGAAACAGCACAGATGTGTGATCGGCTCCCATTTCCTCACAAAGTGCGGAGAACAGTCGCGCTTTCAGGGGTCGGATTTTGATAAAATTCACCACGCTCACAACTTCTGTCAAAACCTCATTTAGTTCAGGGCTGAGCTGTCTTGACGCGAGCGCTTCCCTGTGAATAACACAGTGCGTCCAGTGCGCATCTGGCGCAACCCTCTTTATTAGCGCCTGCAGCCCTTTTCTTGACCCTGCCATGGTCTGTGCGCCATCAGAGCAAAAGCCCACACAATTTTCCCATTTAAGATGGTGTTCTTTGAGGTAACTGTCCATGATCTTAAACAGCTCATCAGCTGTGGCTCTATTTTTTATGTATTTGCAAAAGAGCAACTCCTCGCACAGTGACTCGCAATTCACAAAGCGCACGTACGAGATGAACAGGCAGTCTTTATTGCTGTCAGTAGCTTCGTCCACTTGTAATGCAAAACGACTTTCTTTTAATTTTTCTATTAGTTGTTCCTCAAGATCACTTGAAATGTCCCATATACGTCTCGCAATTGTGTCGTTTGACAGTGGGACAGCTTTTAATTTAGCTGCGCTTGTCTCGTCAAGCATAACTGACACCATGTCTAAAGCAGCGGGGAGAATGAGCTGCTCAGCAATTGTGTGTGGTTTTTTGCATTGTGCAATTCTGTATGCAACTCTATATGAAGCCATCTGTGCTTTACCGTTTACTGATGCAGCTTTTACCATGCGATTCTCCTGTTGACGGTATTCTGCCAGTTTTCTTTGAAAGAAATCAATGGGCTTATTGACGTGACTGGGTGTGTGGTCTCCAGGTGTCTTCTTAATTTGTTGGGTCTCATGCTGTCTGCTGCTAGCGGTTTAAGACACAGAACACACATGGGTCTCTCCTCTGCCCCCACCGCCGTTGCCGTGAATCCAAGAGCAAGATACCCTTCATCATATTTCCTTTTTGGTTGGCTTTTTGGTTGATGAGGCCCGTCTGGTTTGTGTCTCTCTGCTGGCGCTGGTTCAACAACTTTTGTGGTCCGTGTCACAAATTTATCCATGTTGTTATTGCCTCCGCTCGTCTGCTATCCATCGGCGCGAAAGTTTCCCTCCCAAAAACGGCTTCTGTCCAATCCTACGTTAGCAACCGTAACTATGCACAAGAGTCCAGTCAAGCTTTCGGCAAATGTTGAGTTCCTTTCGTTTGAACTTCGCCAACATTTAATCTGGTGAATGTATCTTTCAAAAAGCTTATTGTAAAAAAAAATATAAAGATAGGCATAAAAGGGAAATATTTCCTCCCGTTTGGCGCGCCCCACCTGTCACGTCTCTATTCCCCACCAGTGGGGCGCGCCCCACACTTTGAGAACCGCGGCCCTAAGGTCACAGGACCATAGCCCTAACCTTAAGTCCCTCCCCTGGTTCCACCACGGGAAAATTAATCTTCAGAATTTCCATAATTTTCCCAAAAATTAACCTTTTTGCCCTAAATTTTCCTTAAATTAACGCCTAAGTCTCCCAGAACCATTTCTTGTACACTTCCTACCTCATTTCTGTCCATCCTCTCTCTCCTTCTCTACCCCAAACTCCATGGTAACCAGCTGGTTGCGTAGGAGGGAGACCGCTGAGTAAAAACTCTCAAACCTCCTTTTAAATTCCTAAACCTAACCACACAAAGCCTGGGAGGGTTTAAATGAAGGGCAGAAAGTAGTGGGTTGCTGAGGATCCCTCCTTTTGTGATGCTTTGGATGTGGTCCATCCACAGGTTTCAGGTAAAGGCTTTTGGTTTTGTCAGGTTGGTATTTATCTTATTTCCTGTTTCATTTCTGTTTTTAGCTCTCTCAGTGTTCATCCTCCCTTCTTCTTCTTTTGTTCTTTCCACAGTCCTCCTCTGTGCTACGGTCGCTGTTATTGGTCGGCTCGTTCCTCTTTGTTTCCTGAGTTTATTTGGATCACTGGCTTTCAACTCAGTGCATCTGCAGTGTCTTTGTTTCCAGTTTTCTTTGGTGAGTTCTCAGATTCTAGTTTCTGTGCTCCGCCTGCCTGACTTCTGTGTAACAGACTGTATCTGAATCCTGTTAATATGTTATGATAATTATACGTTAATTATTCTCCAGTATTACCTCAAAATGATTCTGCTTTAGTGACAGAACCTAACCTAACCTGCCTGTCCTTAACTACAATCATATTGACTTTATCTGATTGTTGTTGTGCACATTCAGAGGTTCAGATCATCTTTTCCACCATTGGACAGATAAAAAAAGTGCTTTTTATTTTCTGAACCCCACATTACCCCCCAATGAGCTCATCACACAGAAAGAGATGAATTGTTGCGTCAGACTGACCTAAACCTGGCTTTTACAGAGCATGTAAAGCTGCAGTTGAGGACTCAAACAGACTCTGCACATGCTCCAAAGTTCCATCTTTTTATAATATGACATCTGACAAAAATCCCCATTAAAGTAACCTAAACTTCAGCTGATGTCCGACAGAGAAAGTTAGGAGCAGCAGGATGTCTGGAAGCTTTTCTCACACAGTCCACAGTGGGTTTATAACTCATTTCTGCTCATGTGCTCTGGGACAAGCCCTGTAATCCAGTTCTACGGCTGAGTCGAGCTGCAGATGGACTGAATCCCTGCCCACCTACCAGTGGGCCACCACTTTACTTCCTGCACTGAAAAAAATAACTTAAAAATTAATTAAAATGAATTACTTAAAAAATATATTCTAAGTATTTGCATGCAAATGATTTAAGTAAACTTTAATCCTGCAATATTAAGTAAAACTCACTTTCCAGTATCAAATAAATGTTACTTTCCATAAAACATTACAGTTGTGAAAATACAACGAAAATAACATAAAACCTGAAAAACCGCTTCAACAGAGCAGGAAAATAAGACTTTTATTGACTTAAACACGCAGCATAATGTTGTAATTCTAACTTTCAGTGTTTGCTATGTTCTTCTTCCAGAAACAGCTTTAATAATGTTAAATATTAAGTAACATTTTAAGTAATATTAATATTAAGTAACATTTACTTGATTACATCCCAGTTTTAAAGTATATTTATTTAAACAAATTAAATAAAGTGTACTTGCTTTTCATAGGCTTACAAATCTGTAGAATTTGCATTACTAACTAAAATTAGGTAGTCCACCCATCCATGCATTTTCTATACCGTCAATCCATCGGTGGGTGGAGCCTATCCCAGCAGTCATTGGGTGAAGGGGGGGGTTCACCCTGGACAGGTCGCCAGTCCAAGGACAATTTAGAGTCACCAATTAACCTAACATGCACGGTGGGAGGAAGCCAGAGTACCCGGAAAGAACCCGCTATACACGGGGAGAACATGCACCAGGCGGGGATCGAACCCGGAAACCTCCCGCTGCGAGGCGACAGGGCTAACGACCACAAACACGTGCAGCCCAAAATTGCGTAGTTACCAGATATCAATAAATATCCTGCGTCACACTACATGCAGATATATCATATATTATTACAAATTTAAAACAGAGCGGTAAAAATTTGCCGGTCGCACGTGCTACACCTCGCTGAGCGTGACGCTGCTGTGACGTCCGGAGCGGTGTCGCTTCCTGTGCGCATGCGTCCTGCATGCGTTTCGAAACCCGACACTTTCAGAGTAAAGTTCATGTAAAATGTTTAGGTTTATGGACATAAATCTATTAAACATTTAAATGATAAGAGGAAACCGAAGTAAAACTGACTTTTCCCCTATAATTCATGTTTAATTTTACTTAAAAAACTCTAGTTCTGACTGACTGAAGGTAGAAATTACTCTAATAGAATTTATCGCACCAAAAAGTCACTTCTTTCAGTGCGAGGCCTTACATATATGACTCTCCAGAGGTCTGGCTGCCTCTCAAAAGTTCAAAGGAGTCGTGTTTATTTGCTAAAAATGCAGGATTATAGCTGATGAAGTTATGGGACTGAATGGTGAACTGATTCTTCAGTGTTTGGTCTGTTGCTGCCAAACAGAAACACAATACCAGCGTTCCCTCTGCAGAGTTTAAGCTAACATGGACACGTTTCAGTTCCTGCAATCTGACATAAAGCTGGGGGTCAGCTGATGTGGTTCTGTGCTCTTTTGTTGTCGTGTCAAAAAGCAAAGGCAGGTCTACAAAGGCTGATCATCGTGCAGGTAACAGGATGTGAGAAAGGTCAAAAACAGCTTTGATGTCTTCATGAATACAACAGAGAGTAACTGACAGTTTCACACACAGCCACAAAAGCAGATGCTTTAAAGCCTGGAATCAGCTTCTCGTCCTATTCTCGGGTTTAGATCACACGAACATGAACAGGAACACCTTCTTTTAACAATCTCGTGGGAATTTAAAAAGTCTTCTCTGAGTTCTTGGTATTCAGTTTCCACACTTCAAATGTTCAAATACAGCTGATTGGATTTATCTCTGAGTCAGAGAGGAGAGGAAGCGGCTGCTGTGAGATTCTGATGCTATCACCACCTTAAGCTAAGCAGTTTCACAGCAAAGCAATAACAGGTCGAAATGATATCCTCTGGATGTTTTTTAATCAAACTTATTGTTAAACATGTTCAGAATATTTGTAAGAATAGTGAAAATTTATGTTTGGTTCTGGATTACACAGTTTTAAACAGCATATATGACCTCACTGGATCGAAATGTTGGCTCTGGATTATCTTACTGAATTTTTAAACATGGTAGTCACAACCTCCAGTTGCTCAGGTCGGTTTTACGATCCAACTTCCAGTTGTTCTGGTCAGTCTGTACGACCCAACCTCCAGTTGATCTGGTAGGTCTTTACGACCCAACCTCCAGTTGATCTGGTCGGTCTGTACGACCCAACCTCCAGTTGTTCTGGTCGGTCTATACGACCCAACCTCCAGTTGATCTGGTTGGTCTGTACGACCCAACCTCCAGTTGATCTGGTAGGTCTTTACGACCCAACCTCCAGTTGATCTGGTTGGTCTGTACGACCCAACCTCCAGTTGTTCAGGTCGGTCTGTACGACCCAACCTCCAGTTGTTCAGGTCGGTCTGTACGACCCAACCTCCAGTTGATCTGGTAGGTCTTTACGACCCAACCTCCAGTTGTTCAGGTCGGTCTGTACGACCCAACCTCCAGTTGATCTGGTCGGTTTTACGACCCAATCTCCAGTTGTTCAGGTCGGTCTATACGACCCAACTTCCAGTTGTTCAGGTCGGTCTGTACGACCCAACCTCCAGTTGTTCAGGTCGGTCTGTACGACCCAACCTCCAGTTGATCAGGTCGATCTGTACGACCCAACCTCCAGTTGTTCTGGTCGGTCTGTACGACCCAACCTCCAGTTGTTCAGGTCGGACTGTACGACCCAACCTCCAGTTGTTCAGGTCGGACTGTACGACCCGACCTCCAGTTGTTCAGGTCGGTTTTTACGACCCAACCTCCAGTTGTTCAGGTTGGTTTTTACGACCCAACCTCCAGTTGTTCTGGTCCGACTGTACGACCCAACCTCCAGTTGATCTGGTCGGTCTGTACGACCCAACCTCCAGTTGATCTGGTCGGTCTGTACGACCCAACCTCCAGTTGATCAGGTTGGTTTTTACGACCCAACCTCCAGTTGTTCAGGTCGGTCTGTACGACCCAACCCCCAGTTGATCAGGTCGGTCTGTACGACCCAACCTCCAGTTGTTCAGGTCGGACTGTACGACCCAACCTCCAGTTGTTCAGGTCGGTCTGTACGACCCAACCTCCAGTTGTTCAGGTCGGACTGTACGACCCAACCTCCAGTTGTTCAGGTTGGTTTTTACGACCCAACCTCCAGTTGTTCAGGTTGTTTTTTACGACCCAATCTCAAGTTGTTCTGGTCGGTCTGTACGACCCAACCTCCAGTTGATCAGGTCAGTCTGTACGACCCAACCTCCAGTTGTTCAGGTCGGTCTGTACGACCCAACCTCCAGTTGATCAGGTCGGTCTGTACGACCCAACCTCCAGTTGATCAGGTCGGTCTGTACGACCCAACCTCCAGTTGATCAGGTCGGTCTTTACGACCCAACCTCCAGTTGTTCAGGTCGGTCTGTACGACCCAACCTCCAGTTGATCAGGTCGGTCTTTACGACCCAACCTCCAGTTGTTCAGGTCGGTCCTTACGACCCAACCTCCAGTTGATCTGGTCGGTCTGTACGACCCAACCTCCAGTTGATCAGGTCGGTCTTTACGACCCAACCTCCAGATGTTCTGGTCGCTCTGTACGACCCAACCTCCAGTTGATCAGGTCGGTCTGTACGACCCAACCTCCAGTTGATCAGGTCGGTCTGTACGACCCAACCTCCAGTTGATCAGGTCGGTCTTTACGACCCAACCTCCAGTTGTTCAGGTCGGTCTGTACGACCCAACCTCCAGTTGATCAGGTCGGTCTTTACGACCCAACCTCCAGTTGTTCAGGTCGGTCCTTACGACCCAACCTCCAGTTGATCTGGTCGGTCTGTACGACCCAACCTCCAGTTGATCAGGTCGGTCTTTACGACCCAACCTCCAGATGTTCTGGTCGCTCTGTACGACCCAACCTCCAGTTGATCTCGTCGGTCTGTACGACCCAACCTCCAGTTGATCTGGTCGGTCTGTACGACCCAACCTCCAGTTGATCAGGTCGGTCTTTAACACCCAACCTCCAGTTGTTCAGGTCGGTCTATACAACCCAACCTCCAGTTGTTCAGGTCGGTCTTTACGACCCAACCTCCAGTTGATCAGGTCGGTCTTTACGACCCAACCTCCAGTTGTTCTGGTCGGTCTGTACGACCCAACCTCCAGTTGCTCTGGTCGGACTGTACGACCCAACCTCCAGTTGTTCAGGTCGGTCTATACGACCCAACCTCCAGTTGTTCTGGTCGGTCTATACGACCCAACGTCCAGTTGTTCAGGTCGGTCTGTACGACCCAACCTCCAGTTGTTCAGGTCGGTCTGTACGACCCAACCTCCAGTTGTTCAGGTCGGTCTGTACGACCCAACCTCCAGTTGTTCAGGTCGGTCTTTACGACCCAACCTCCAGTTGTTCAGGTCGGTCTATACGACCCAACCTCCAGTTGTTCAGGTCGGTCTTTACGACCCAACCTCCAGTTGATCAGGTCGGTCTTTACGACCCAACCTCCAGTTGTTCAGGTTGGTTTTTACGACCCAACCTCCAGTTGTTCAGGTCGGTCTATACGACCCAACCTCCAGTTGTTCAGGTCGGTCTTTACGACCCAACCTCCAGTTGATCAGGTCGGTCTTTACGACCCAACCTCCAGTTGTTCAGGTCGGTCTTTACGACCCAACCTCCAGTTGTTCAGGTCGGTCTTTACGACCCAACCTCCAGTTGTTCTGGTCGGTTTTACGACTCAACCTCCAGTTGTTCAGGTCGGTCTATACGACCCAACCTCCAGTTGTTCAGGTCGGTCTTTACGACCCAACCTCCAGTTGATCAGGTCGGTCTATACGACCCAACCTCCAGTTGTTCAGGTCGGTCTTTACGACCCAACCTCCAGTTGTTCAGGTCGGTCTTTACGACCCAACCTCCAGTTGTTCAGGTCGGTCTTTACGACCCAACCTCCAGTTGTTCAGGTCGGTCTTTACGACCCAACCTCCAGTTGTTCAGGTCGGTCTGTACGACTCAACCTCCAGTTGATCAGGTCGGTCTGTACGACCCAACCTCCAGTTGTTCAGGTCGGTCTTTACGACCCAACCTCCAGTTGTTCTGGTCGGTTTTACGACTCAACCTCCAGTTGCTCTGGTCGGTTTTACGACTCAACCTCCAGTTGCTCTGGTCTGTCTTTACGACCCAACCTCCAGTTGTTCAGGTCGGTCTATACGACCCAACCTCCAGTTGTTCTGGTCGGTCTTTGGAACAAAACCATGTGGTTCTTTGTTCTGCCCTGGCAAAGACTTCGTGCTGCATTAGCACCCGTTTTTTGGAGTATCCTGAACCTTTGGCAGTGAAAAAAACTGCTTCTAAGTTGGAACTGCTGGAACCATTTCGGTGGGAAACCCCCTCATGAGTGATGAGAAGTAGTCCCAGAGATGTGAAGTCATTACGATACGAGTATTGTTTTCTCTGGTAGCAGATTGTCTTCCTCCACCAAAGGTGGCCAAAAAAAACTTCCTCTTTGTTTCTGGGGGAAAGGTTCAGGGGGTTCTCCTCCACAGCTCATACTAATGTCAGTGCAGGCAGAACACAGCCTGGGATCGCTGCACTTTGACTGTTTCTGTCACAGAAAACATCTCATGCTGCAGGAGGATATGACCGACATTTTTGTGGTTTCGAAGCCGGGACTTTTTAAAACCAGAGTACCAGAGTCTTGAAACCAGAAATCAGCCCATCTGGTATGAAGACAGATGGAAGAACGATGTAGAAGCTTCATTACCTGACTCATTTACAACATGCAGAGGGGATTCAAACCCTACAACACGCATGTGGGAACCAAAGACTCATGCTGAGGCAGCCAATCAAATCCTTCCTGTGCCGAGCAGATTCATCCAGCCAATGACGGGCGACTATCTGGCTGATGCAGATTGAATTAGTTCCACACACCCTCTCCTTTGTTGCTGTGTTTTCTCTCCTTGTTTGGGACCATCTCAGGATAAGGAGGCTGATAATTATCAGGGAGTCCAGGACTCTTCTCCTCTCTCTTTGTCACTTCCTCCGGCTCGCTTAATAAGTGAGAACATGTTCTCTCGCTTTGCACAAAATGTCTTTCCTTCCCCCTTTCTTCCCACTCCCCACTTTGAAAATATACACGAATCTTCCTGCCATTTGCTTTGACTCTCCTCCCGTTACTAACGCCTCTTTTTCATCCTTACTTCCCCCACTTTGCACATCTTCAAGTGGGGAAATTCATGCATTTTCCTGCCCTGAACATGTATTTTCTTTCATTAAATCCTCCCTTTCTGCCTGAAACGCCGCCACCTTCCCCCCTTCCTCCTTCCATTCTCCTCTTCTGAGGCTTAAACCTAATTATCTCCTGTTCTGCAGAGAGAAACCGGTGGGAACAGCCTGTGGGAAGCGGAGCAGCCGTGAGGGACGGGCAGCGTTTGTTCTCCCTTCGGCTAGTCGCCTCCGATCATGTCAGCAAGGCACAAACACACACTGTAAAGCGCCAGAGACGAGGAAAAGAAGAAGGACAAGATGCATCCAGCGCTGGGTTAGTTTGATCTGACACACAGGACAGCGGAACACGGGCTAATCGAAGCAGTTTGGCTAAAACACATGAAAAGCTGCTCTGAGGAGCATCAGCCTGCAAAGATCCTAACGCAGCATCTTTTCCGTTATCTGAGGCGCACACAACAGCAGCCTTACTGCACCTCAAGGATCCGACTCAAAGCAAATAAGAGGCAAGCTGCTCAAACATTTAGCAGCTTTTCGTTAAACTGTAAATAGTTTTTCTGTGTTTGCAGAGCAGAACCGTCTCTGGTCAAACATTCCTGGCATTCTTTGCATTTACACACAGGGATAATGAAGTTTAGGCCTGTCTGGGAGCACTTTTTGAGTCTATTAGCTGCACAATTATGGCAAGAATCTTACCTTAAAATGACAATATTCCAGCCCGGGTATCCATTTATTTCAGAATATGAAATACTTCTTTTGTAACGACGACTTTTTCGGGTTGGAACTCAAAATCTTTGCGAATTATTTCTACATTTATGGAGAAGTTGATCAAAAATAGGTCTCGACTGCTCCAATAATGTTAATATCTTCAGTTTAATGTCTGAAATACTTAAGGTACAGTTAGAGCCTGAACCACTCACTGTTATTCTAGGAGTGTCAGATGATATTAAGAAATGTTTCCTCTCCTATAGTCTCATCTTTGCCAAGAAATTACTTCTGATGCATTGGAAAAAGAAAGAAGCACCACCACAAAGATGTGGCTTATAGGTCTTACTAATACTCTGCATTTAGAGAGAATTTAATAGATTCTCATGGATAAACTCCCGATATTTGAAAAAATTTGGTCATTATCTCACACCTCATAGTGGCAATTAATTATTTTTTATATTTTTTGCCCTGTATTAAGACAAATTAATGAATAGACGGTAGGATGGGAACTTTTTGTTGCTGTTTTCTTTTTAATTTATGTATCTGTTTTTTCTTCCCTTTACATGTTTGGCTATTATTTCACTTTCCATTGTTATGTAAAAAAAACAACAAAAATAGAGCGCTGTATCCTAGTTTTCTATTTGGTGAACTGTTTACTTATAAGTTTGCTGTAAATGTATAACTCTATAACAACAACAAAAAAAATACTATGAAGTTTAGGTCTGTCTGGGAGCACTTTTTGAGTCTATTAGCTGCACAATTACGGCAAAAATCTTACTTTAAAATGACAATATTCCAGCCCGGGTACACATTTATCTCAGAATATGAAATACTTGCTTTGTAACGACGACTTTTTCGGGTTGGAACTCAAAATCTTTGCGAATTATTTCTACATTTATGGAGAAGTTGATCAAAAATAGGTCGCGACTGCTCCAATAATGTTAATATGTTCAGTTTAATGTCTGAAATACTTAAGGTACAGTTAGAGCCTGAACCACTCACTGTTATTCTAGGAGTGTCAGATGATATTAAGAAATGTTTCCTCTCCTATAGTCTCATCGTTGCCAAGAAATTACTTCTGATGCATTGGAGAAAGAAAGAAGCACCACCACAAAGATGTGGCTTATAGGTCTTACTAATACTCTGCATTTAGAGAGAATTTAATAGATTCTCATGGATAAACTCCCGATATTTGAAAAAATGTGGTCATTATCTCACACCTCATAGTGGCAATTAATTTATTTTTTATATTTTTTGCCCTGTATTAAGACAAATTAATGAATAGACGGTAGGATGGGAACTTTTTGTTGCTGTTTTCTTTTTAATTTATGTTTTTTCTTCCCTTTACATGTTTGGCTATTATTTCACTTTCCATTGTTATGTAAAAAAAAAACCAAAAATAGAGCGCTGTATCCTAGCTTTCTATTTGGTGAACTGTTTACTTATAAGTTTGCTGTAAATGTGTAACTCTATAACAACAAAAAAAAAATACTATGAAGTTTAGGTCTGTCTGGGAGCACTTTGTGAGTCTATTAGCTGCACAATTATGGCAAAAATCTTACTTTAAAATGACAATATTCCAGCCCGGGTACACATTTATCTCAGAATATGAAATACTTGCTTTGTAACGACGACTTTTTCAGGCGGAACTCAAAATCTTTGCGAATTATTTCTACATTTATGGAGAACACGAAACAGCTCGAAGCCAAACGACACTTTTTACTGATTAAAACCAGGAAATGACTGAAGTCTCAGCGGCTCACATCTGAGAAGACATTGTGGTCACCTCACTGTCAGCTAATGAGGCTCAAAAACATGTTCTGGGTGTGTTAAGCAGGAATAATTCATCCCTTTTAGACAGTTACAGCCGTCAGAACCAGAACTTTAACTTTAACAGGAGGAGGCTGCCCTTCTGGGAGGAACTTGGAACGATTCCCCCTCTTTTCCTCGCTCCTGCTCAGTTGGAAATATTCTCAGATTGAATCAGTTTCCTCACAGTTTGCCACCTTTGCACACGCCTGAACACATACAGGCTCCATAAACAGACGGTAAACAGGCTGCAGATATGCTGTTCACACATGACCCAGTCCCTTCAGCTGCTGGCCGATCATTACACTCACTGATTAACACCCAGTCCAGTCATTCTCATGATTCCTAGCTCAAATCCTTCTTTTATTGCTTCTCTCTGCACGGTGTAAATTGCAGCTTACTCATTCATAGCTAACTTTGCCGAGCACCTGCACTCCCTGCTATCAGAGCTTTATCATCGCTTATTGCATCATCTCAGAAAGCAGCCATCTGCATTCACAGAGCCTGGACCGGAGCAGCGTGAGCAGCTTTCCTTAAAAACCTGCAGAGCTGATTCAAAGCCAGCAGCAACTCCGGTGGGAGCAGATATTCCTGCTGAACCGAGTGATGATGAACTCCTCACATCCACTCGCTGAGATCAAACACACAGCATTAAATCTAGATCTGATCCACTGATCTCTGCTTCTGTCTGAGGAAAACACACACAGACGGGTCTGAGCCCGCCCCAGATGTTCAAAGCCTTGGAAAGTCGGGCCTTTCCACTGCTGGAAATAATAACTGACCAGGAACACGGCGGCTTCCCCGCAGGCCGCTGTCCCGCCTCCCTGTTTAAACTGCTTTTTGCTGGTGGAATTTTAGGGTTTTCACACCAAACATCTGTGGATGCACCACATTTTCACAGAGCACGTCCAGTTAGAAACAATAAAACATGTTTAAAGACACCCCCCCAACAAGAATCCAGTCAACTAAAGATGCAAATCAGGAGCCAACGCCATGCTGAGCGGGTGGGGATGGAGACGGGTTAACTTTTCATGGAAAAATCATCCGAAGATGTCACTTGGATGAGCTTTTAGGGGTTTAAAGAACGCCTGGAGAGTGTGAAAATGTGGATGAAGCATTCCTGTTGGGTGTCATGCTGCTCTTTACCCAGAAATGCCGTGAAATCAAGCGAGTGCACGAGGAAACAGACCTGGGTTCTGTGCCCAGCCAGAGGCGGCACGGCCGGGATGATTAAAGGGATGCAGCTCTGTTTGTGCAGAAATCCTGTAAAGTGTCTTGGTTTTATCTCTGATTATTCCCATTCAGTCACATGGAAACGTGTTGGACTCAGTCCAGAGTCTCCGATGCATTCAGAGGTGAAGAAACAGGCTCATCTGGACCCACTGGATCATGGGATACGTGAAAAGCAAAGCCTATTATCGGCTAAAACACCCGGAGAAATGACGCAGCGGAGCAGACTGAAGGAAAACGTCTGTCAGGGACAGAGGAGGGGTGTGCTGCAGCTGATGAGCATCTGGCTTTTCAGAGGGATTTGAATAAGTCCTGCTGGTGTATGACAGGATTATTACACTGATGCTGTAAGTACAAATATACTGTTAAAGTATGCTAAGGGTCCGAGAAGCTCAGATAAGTCCCAGCAGAAGCATCATTAAGTGCATTATAATGATATCACAGGAGGAATAATCATCAGGAAGCTTTAATTAACTCGTTCAGCTCGCTGCTAAGCACCAAAGACTCGTGTTCAGCCTCTGAAGGAGAGGAACAGCAGGACTGAGAAGTAAGCCCAGCAGCCAGCCAATGGACAGGCTCCGATTGAGTTATTTTCACCACTTCTGCTCCTAAAAAGAAAACTATTCAGTGAAGAAGTTCTAAAGTGGCAGAAAACAGGGAAAAAGCAGAAAATCACACGTTTTTCGCAGGTTTCCTGTGTCACCGACACCCTGCAGCATCATCAGCTAACGGACCAATGAACAAGTCCCACAACAACAGAACAGGAGCCCTTTTAGCCTTAAAATACATTCATCTGAAGCCTTTTACTGTCTATCTGACACCAAGATCTTCTCTTTGTGGATACGTAACGACGACCAAACTGTCTGAAAATCAACAGAAGTCATCAGAAAACCTGAAAGCAACAATAAAAGATGGGAAAAATGTGACAGATGTTCAGATAAATCCTCCACTGAGGTGAGAGCAGAGCCAAACGCCAACATTTTGGTGCTTTTCGAGGCTCTTGTTGGTTAAATCTGTAAACTGGGAGGCAGATTTAGCCCTGATCCCCTCCATGTGGTCTTAGCCTTTCACTCAGTGATCAAACACTGAAGAACAGAGCTGCTAAGGTGAACCAAGCATCCATCCATCATCATATCGTCCCAATTCCATGTGACATAATTTACCAGAATTTAATCATTCAAGCACTTTTTAAGTCTCTGTTTGGCACCAAAACTACTTGGTTAAATGTAGGAAAAGATCATGATTTTTTTGGACTGCACTCTGTCAGGTCTCACGGAGGCTCTTAAGTTTTTTGTACCTTGTCTTGTCACTTCCTGTTTTATTTTGAAATATTAACAACTGACCGAACAACAGCTGATCGATTTTGATCGATATCGCGATATATCGATATTTTGTTACCCGATAAAGTATCGATTTTTCAGCTGTGGGTATTGATTTTTGACTGCAAAGCCTGGCTGGACTAGGGCTGAGCGATTTTTATCGATATCGCGATATATCGATATTTTGTTACCCGATAAAGTATCGATTTTTCAGCCGCGGTTATTGATTTTTGACTGCAAAGCCTGGCTGGACGTGTGGAGGTTTTGAGATGAATATAAAAAACGGGAAAAAGGCTTGAAGATGAAAGCTATTTCTTGTATTTGCAGCCAAAAAATTACAGTCAAGAGACCAATTGTCAGGTCTCACAGAGGCTCTTAAGTTTTTTGTACCTTGTCTTGTCACTTCCTGTTTTATTTTGAAATTAACAACTCCTCTCGTTTCAGATAACTTTCCCTTCCTCCCGTGTCTCATTGTCTTCCCTGATTCCCAAAGTGTTTCCCCCTGTTCCCCTTGGTTCCTCAGGTGTATTTAGTCTGCGTCTCGTTGCCAGTGTGTTGAATTGTCTTCCTCTAGCCTCCAAAGTGGCTTGGTTTTTAGAGCACTTTTTAAGTCTCTGTTTGGCACCAAAACTACTTGGTTAAATGTAGGAAAAGATCATGATTTTGAGTGAAATAAACGCTTAAAGCTGAGTTGGTTGATCGTTGTTAAAGATGTGGAACGACACAGTTCCACTGCTTTTCTCTGACATGTTACAGCTGATGACTCCAGTCAAATATCTGGGATTGTTCAGCAAACACAACGGTCCAATGAGACAGAACATCAGTTTGGTTTGTGGTATTCTCAAGCTTAGTTTTTGAGAATTGTGGAAGATTGGGTGGAGAAAAACAAGCCAGAATTCTCAGAGCAGAGCCAAACGCCAACATTTTGGTGCTTTTCGAGGCTCTTGTTGGTTAAATCTGTAAACTGGGAGGCAGATTTAGCCCTGATCCCCTCCATGTTGTCTTAGCCTTTCACTCAGTGATCAAACACTAAAGAACAGAGCTGCTAAGGTGAACCAAGCATCCATCCATCATCATATCGTCCCAATTCCACGTGACATCATTTACCAGCAGCACAAGCAACCCTCCAGCTTCATTACTGTATTCCACAGCCGGCTGTGGAGCCTCCTTCCACCCAGAATCAGCTGTTTGATGAGTGCTGAGGTCAGAAGTGTGAGGGGTCGCGTCCTGCAGGCCACCGTGCTGCAGACTCGCCTCAGATATGGTGTGAGTGTGTGTGTGAGCTGTAGTTTTACCGATGATGAGCAGGGAAGATGAAGATGTACAGTTATTACACCGTGAGTGTTGAAGACTTACTTCATCTGTTTGACGATGGTGCTTTTCCCTGACTCTCCGGCTCCTGAGGGACAAGACACAAGAAGACAATGTAAACACGGTGCGTGCGCGTGCGCGCGCGCGCGTGAGACACAGAACAGAGAAAGAGGAAGAGGCGGAGGGTCTTAAAAAGCTCCCTGAAGCTCAGCGGCAGGGGGTGGAGATAAAAAGGATGGAGAAAGTGGCTGCACCCTTTTTTTTTTTTTACCCCCTTCCTCCATCTTGGAAGTTACTTTGACAAACAGATACACCCTAATTTCCCCCAAATAATCCAAGCTTTAATCCCTCATCTGCGACCAAAGCGCAGAGACTGGCTGCTGCTGCCATTTTCCTGCCTCCATCTGCAGCTCAGCCCTCTGCTGGAGCTGCACCCCGACACCCTGGCGGCTTTATTTCCCCGCGCGCCACACCTTCCGCATCAGAACAGGTGGATTTAATGGGCCGGAATAAAACAGCTGGATTTAATGGGCCGGAATAAAACAGCTGGATTTAATGGGCCGGAATAAAAAGGCGGGGTGTGATTACTTTATATCGCCTTTAAATTCTAATTGTCTAATTGTGTCTATCTTTTTTTCCTTTAATTTATGCATTTGTGCCACAGCCTCCGGCGGTGGTCATTTCTCGGCACCCCCTCCGAGGCGCGCGCCCTGCCTTATTTCTTACCGAGCAGCAGCAGCTTCACGTCTTTGGACGCCGTGAGTCCGTCCTCCTTCAGGTTTTTCTCGATGGCTTTGCTCCGGTCCAGAGCCGCCCTCTCCTCCGCGCTCAGAGTACATCCCATGGTTAGAGAACACAGCTTGATAGCGTACCGGGAACCGGGATCCACGCCAGAAAACGCAGAAAACTGACGGATAACTTAAAGTTGTACGTTGAAACAAAGCCGAGCGCAGATCCTTTATTTCTCTCTGGTTATATTTCCACCTTTGCTGAGCACTGCCTTCGATCCCTCTGTCTCTCTCTGGGCAGCTCCCTCTCTCAAGCCGGGGCCGGAGGCGCCGTTACAGCATTTAAATCAGCGATCCAGTCGGTTTGATCCACAGCGCAAAGACGCCCCGCTGAAGCCTCCGCAGCTGGCTGGTTCTCAGGGGGCTCAGTGTTCGTTCTCCGGCTCTCTTCTGATTTCTTCCCGTCGGTAAATCTCGATAACGGTTCCCTTCTGCTCCACTCGACACTGTTTCTCAGTTACTGGGCGGCGGTGAGCAGCGCTCGCATCGCTTGCTTCTCACGGCGGCGCGCACTGAACCTCTCCTCCGTTGGGATCCTCCGGGCGGGCGGCGGGGACTCGCTCAGTAGCTCTACTGCCTCCCGGTAGCTCCGGTAGGGGCTCGGTCCTCCGTTAGTTCATTCGTTCTGTTGCAGGTTGCTGACGTCAGAGCAGAGACAGCAGAGCGCACCGGCTCCCGGTGGCACCGCCTGGTGGTGCGTTTGTTACGCAGAAGCGAGACAACTGGTTAGTTATTGGTTAACAGCAAGTTAATAGTTTGTTTAGTGAGAAGCACCGGATTTTTCTTGGATCCAGAAGACATATTCAGTCCAGAAAATGACCAAAAAGCCACACAGATTAATCAGAAAACACTGGTTAAACTGGTTAAACTGGTTAAGAAACGCCCTTTATCATAGCCTGAACTGTGCAATATGAATACAGTTTTGTTTTGTACAGAACCTTCCCTCCTCCTGATCAATATGCAGACTGTATTGATCATTATTGAGCATCAACACGTATAAACGTGCAGGTGACGCGTTAAACTGCAACTTTCCGCTCAGCACATAACTAAATAAAATGCTTCACACGCTGTTAAACACGTGAGCGAGCCTGTTATAATCCAAGCGGACATGAGAGCACCTGCTCACCTTTAGACAGTGTTGCTTTCAGGTGGAATTCATGAGCTGCAGATTCTGACAGCTGTGAAGTGGAAGCTGTCAGGAAACATCCTCTCAGCGGCCCCAGAACCATCTGGACCCGCAGTAAACACCACCACGTTTCAAGGCGCCATATGTCCTCCACTATAAGTTACAGATTTCTAAAGTTACAACCAAAACTCACACGTTTTTACCCATGAAAGAAAATAAAAACATGCCACGTCTTACATATTAATACATCGATTGTACTTTATGCAAAACGAAAGGCAAAGCGACGGTTTCTGCCCTCGAATGTGAAACTTTCGTTTAAATGTGGACTAATTTACGTATTACTTGCTTTTTGTGACACTGAGCCGGATAAAATGTGGAAACTGGAGTTTAGAAACCTTGTTGATAACCAGGATTTATTTTCTTTACAGTCGAAGATGAAAAATTCTGCTTCACTTGGGAATGTTACAGATACCCTGCATTTGGACAGTTTTTAAATGTATCATATGTAGGGCATCTTTACCTGGTGTACAAACGCAATAATACCATATAGCAGGTATTCTTTTGTCTTTCTAAGGGTGTTTGTTTGTCAGTGTTTGTGAAGAAATGTGGCCCAGGAGTAGGGATGGGAATTGTTAAGAATTTAGCCGAAATTATATCGCTTATCGGTTCGGTTCCTTATCGATTCTCATCCAGTTATACATAGAACTAATGGCTTCGGTTGCAGAAAGACTTCAACCAACATTTTATCTATTCTCGCGGCTGTCATTTTACTTTCCCTGCTTATGAAAGGCAGCTGCCTCTGAGCCTGCCTCCTCTTGCAGTCCTCATCGACTAACTGTTGATATCAGATGGAAATGATTCATACAGGATGTCGCTAACATTATTTCAATCGACAGGACCTGGAAGGTTTACCTTTCAGGGATCTCAAGCTTTGAATGCAGGCAGCAGGGACATCCCCAGCCCCCCTGGGGTCTCTCATTAATGATGTTATTATCAGTGTTGTTATTAATAACTGCTCTGCTCAGACTCATTGGAGACGTGCTTGTTTCCTGCCGTTGCCATAGCGACAGCGGCGCACCAGATACATTTATATTATCTTTTTTTTTTCAGTGTGAGAAACGCGTGTGGCTTGAGAGCCCTGTTACACTCAACAGGACCTGGAAGTGTTACCTGGAATCGCTTAGCAGCGCGTCAGACTTTACATTCGTGCACAGTAACTGCATGCTGTGCGGTCAAAAGTTTCAGGGTGTTGGAGGTATTTCCATCTTTGAAGTGATCACAGCTCTGCACGTGTTGTAACTAGTCCTAGTTTTGTCCTTTTTGGTGAAATAAATCAAACTTTGGCGCGCTTCTGCCTCGACGCCATGTTGGAAACGTTCAGAGCTAAAACATGACGTCATCGCGCAACTGTGTCCGACGTCAGCAGAACCTATAGGCAGGAGAATTACTGGTAATTACTGGTTCTCAGGAGACACCTATTTGAACAGGAACCGGCCCAAAGATGCTTCTGCAGGGGGGGAGAATGTCCCAGTTAGTCCCGAAGCTTCACTGGCGCGTGACTGACATTAAAACGGAATATTCACGGAGCTATGACAATCTGAGCTGATGTGAGCAAACATCTGGCCGACACATATATAAGTTATCAGAAGAATTTCTCATTCACTGAGACGATCCCGCGAGACATTCTCTGATCACGCAGAAGGGAAATATTACACTGGAAAAGACAGTTTAGTTGAATTTTTTTCAACATTTACCTGTGTGTGTGTGTGTGCGCGCGCAGCGGTGCGCGGCGTGTGTGAGAGCAGACCAGGTGTGTGTGTGGGCGTGGCCTCTGTGTGGATCAACCAGGTGGGAAACACACTTGTGTGTGTGATTTATTCAGATTCTTTGATAGTTTTCTGATAAATTCAGATTTTTTAAATATTGTTTGAATTATTTCAGGATATTTGAAAGGGAAAATAAATATAAATATTGTATATATAATAATAATGATAATATATATTATCTAAGAACATGTTTAAAATCTTTTTAGACATTTATCATCTTTTGAGTTTTATTTTATTAAGTTTCATTCCATATTTATTCATAATATTTCTTAATTTTCTGTTATTAATCAATTTAATTGATTATCTTTGTTCACATAATGTTTTTTTTTTTACTTTTTATTTGTTTTTCTTTCAATTCTGACAAATTAATTCAGAATTTTTCTTTTTTCGTTTCCTTGTTTGTAACTTTTTAATCTTTTAAAAAGCTAATTTGAATATTGTTCAAATTATAGGAGAACATTTAAATGGGATGTTTGTGTAATCTTAATATTCTTACTTATTTTCTTATATTTTTCAGGTATTTTGATTGATTTTTGATATTATCAGTCAATTTTTACAGACTTTTTGAATCTTATCTGTTTTTTTCTGCATATTTATTTATTATTAATTTGATTTTTTCTTTCTTTATCAGGTGTTTAAGCTTCTGCACTTTAACTAAGTGCTTTTGGTAGTTAAATGTGACCAAGTTAAAGTTAAAAGGAGTCACCACAGAGTCAGATGGTGGTACCCAAAGTGAAAGAAGAGCAGAACCGGTTCAGTTTCCTGTCTCAGGTGAAAGTGGATGTTTTAGAGTCAGCTGCCCCCAAACAGAAACTCGTAGGTTGGATACAAAACTGAATCAAAGGTTTGAAACAAACAGAAGACCCTGAAACGTGTTAAAAACGTGATATTTTACGGAGTCATGGTTTGAAAAGCAAAGAAAGAATTATCAGAAGCTAATCAGGCTGTAGGAATAAAGCAGAATAAATTCTCTTAGAGTAAAACAAAAAGAAGATGTTCCTCCAGTAGTTCATCATATAATCTGATTCAGAAGCAGTGAAAACAGAAAATACTGAGTTAAAGAGGCTCAGTTAGCACAATGACATCATTTTAATCTGCTGTGAAAAGCACGATCCTGTGTGATCGAAGCCGTTTATGTGCTTATAGTGAAAAATAACTGCAGCTTTCGCTCTGTTTGGATGGATTAATGTTGCACACACACACACACAGCCAGTGATGCAAGACCTTGTGGGAAAGTGTAAGAGCTCCACTTTGCTCAGACTGGAGGTGAGATCCACCGACTGACAACATGGACGCTGAGGGGACTAAAAACTGCTTTTTGGAACTCATTAAACGACAAATCTATGCTAACTTAGCTGATTAGAAAGAAATCTATTCTCAGTAAGTTAATTCTCAGTTAATTTCCCACGACTTCCTGTGAGTTTCCAGCCAGTTCTGGTCCAAAATGTCCAACAGTGGCTTCGGCTTCTTTGTCGTTGAGTGTTGCTTTAGTCCAAAGAAGAAGTAGCGGTGCATTCACATCAAGATTTAAGGAATAACTTTAATGCTGCAGACAAATGGCCCAGATTTGAGGTTTTCAGGGGCAACATTTACAGTGTGATGTGGCTCGCAGGCTCAGGTTCAGCCTTTAACAGTCCAAAAGATACAGAACATCATTTAATCTAGCTTGGTTTGTGGTATTCTCAAGCTTGTTTTTGAGAATTGTGGAAGATTGGGTGGAGAAATTGAGAAATTGAGCCAGAATTCTCAGAGCAGAGGCAAACGCCAACATTTTGGTGCTTTTCGAGGCTCTTGTTGATTAAATCTGTAAACTGGGAGGCAGATTTAGCCCTGATCCCCTCCATGTTGTCTTAGCCTTTCACTCAGTGATCAAACACTGAAGAACAGAGCTGTTAAGGTGAACCAAGCATCCATCCATCATCATATCGTCCCAATTCCATGTGACATCATTTACCAGAATTTAATCATTCAAGTCTCGAGTTTTAGAGCACTTTTTAAGTCTCTGTTTGGCACCAAAACTACTTGGTTAAATGTAGGAAAAGATCATAATTTTTTTGGACTGCACTCTGTCAGGTCTCACGGAGGCTCTTAAGTTTTTTGTACCTTGTCTTGTCACTTCCTGTTTTATTTTGAAATATTAACAACTGACCGAACAACAGCTGATCGATTTTTATCGATATCGCGATATATCGATATTTTGTTACCCGACAAAGTATCGATTTTTCAGCCGCGGTTATTGAATTTTGAGGGCAAAGCCTGGCTGGACGTGTGGAGGTTTTGAGATGAATAAAAAACGGGAAAAAGGCTTGAAGATGAAAGCTATTTCTTGTATTTGCAGCCAAAAAATTACAGTCAAGAGACCAATTGTCAGGTCTCACAGAGGGTCTTAAGTTTTTGTACCTTGTCTTGTCACTTCCTGTTTTATTTTGAAATTAACAACTCCTCTCGTTTCAGATAACTTTCCCTTCCTCCCGTGTCATGTGTCTCACTGTCTTCCCTGATTCCCAAAGTGTTTCCACCTGTTCCCCTCGGTTCCTCAGGTGTATTTAGTCTGCGTCTCGCTGCCAGTATGTTTAATTGTCTTCCTCTAGCCTCCAAAGTGACCAAAGTATTTCAAGATCTTGTTTATTAATGATTTCCTCCTTGAGAGTGATTTTCTGTTGTAAGTTTTCCCATAGATTTAGTCAAGTGAAGTTTTCTTTGTCTTGTCGTTTATTCAGTGGAATCTCCGGTAGAGGAGTGTCTTTGATTTATAATTATAACTTTCATAGTAACTCCATTAGAAGGAGTCTCTTTCTGTTTATTGGTTTGTTAAATTTCTATAGAGCCTTTCTATAGATAAGTTTATTTGTAAGATTTCTATAACCTTTTGTTTTGTCCTTCTAGCGTGGAGAGAACTTTCTTTTGATAAGTTTTATAGTCTCACTCTCCTCTCCAGAAGAAGAGGGAATTAGGAATTTATAATCTATTATTTTGCTCTACAAGTGACTATCATTATATAAATAAAATCTGATTATTGATGCTACCCTGCAGTGCTTTCACGGATCGTGACACGTGACATCACACGTCGGTCATGTTTCGGGTTTGGTTTGTGTGTTTTTTTTGCCTTTAATGGACGGAAGAGACTGGAAAGTGTGGAGGAAGATGAGGAATCAGCATTACAAAGACGGGACGTTCTCTGAGGTAGTTTCCATTAAATAAAGTGACTGATTCCCCAAAAAGCTCAGCTGCTCTTTCTGACCCGTGCTTGGAAAAATCTCTGAGTTTTGACGGGACTCTTGGACGTTTCCACCAAAAGCAGAACGTCTTTCAGGAGAGAAAAGCTTCACAAGAGATCAGTTAGTTATGTTCACTGAAGTAACCATGGAAACAGCATCACGCCCTCAGCAAACAAAGCAAAGAGCACCATTCCTATGAAAAAGTGCAGATATTTATCGAACACCTACGTGTTCTTTTCTGAGGAAGAGCACAGAGGCTGGGGCCTGATGTGGCCATGAAAAGCAGAGAGTGGGAAGGAGGCTAACTGGAGGTGCCTGGATATGATTTATAATATAAAAAGCTCTGAAAAACACGTTCAAAGGAGGAAAACGCTGCGTTAGATTAGGCCCGAGCGATGGTGTGAAAAGTAGGAATGGAGAGGAGGAAGCAGCTTGTTCTGAGACTGCAGGGAGAGGAAAAGAGATGAGACAAGAAGTGGAATCAGTAATTATAACAAAGCAGACGGGAGGTCAGTGTTGAATGAAATCTGGGAGCCATGAAAGCTCAGAGACTTTCACAATGTGTCCATCATTCATCCATAAACATCTAAAGTGACCTGGAGCAACATATAAAGTACTTACTGACCCTCAGGGAAGGTTTCTCCGGCTGACTTTACGGTAGCTGTGACCTCAGTTATCAGGACATGATGCAGATTAGAGCAACAACCGTGAGAAGAAGCCCGTTTATCTGGGTTTTGGTATGAAAAGCCCTCATTTTTAAACATGTCTGATGGTTTAAACGAGCTTTAGAATCAGCCAAAACTTCAGCCAGTCTTTATTTTAATGGTGGAAATGCTTCATGGACACACACCAGATGTATTCAGATGAATCTGTTTGTTCTCAGGAGAGCAGATTAATGAGGGCAACGGTTTAAATCCAGTGAGAAGAGACCAAATGACTCTGATTTATCGGTGTGAAAAGGTTTGGAGTCCATGGATGGATGATCTGGAGTCTGGTGGAGGGCTTCTGCTGAGGCTCCAGCTGAGGAAAGTGGAGGAGGTGGAGTTTTCTGAGCTGCTGAGTGAAGAAACACACATCTGGAAACACTGAAGCAGCCCAGTGAGCGAGGTCTTCCTGTTACTTTATAAAGCAGCAACACTTGTTGTTTCTGTTGTTTCAGATCACTGAAGAGAATAAAAGAGAAAGCAGCTTTTGGGAAATGATGAGCCTGAATCTGTCGAGGTGTCGTAATAAAAGCCTCCAACCAGCGACCTGAAATTAAAATTAGAGTCCCGTGCATCTGTCCCCAAACTATCTTTTAATCAGGATTTAAACAACGAGGTGCTGAGATTTGGTTAAAAAAACATCCCAGTCCTGAGACTGTGTTTCTGCTGCCTCCACATTAAGAAGAATAATCCTCATCCTGTGCTCAGGAGAGACCCTGATGGTCAACGTGAGAGAGTTTCTGTCTGAGAAAACGTCTCAGGAGGGAGGTGAAGTGATGAATCTGTTGGAAAAATTATATAGTTATACTATGACAGAAGAGTCCCTCCATCTTTTCCTCTTCTATGATTCAAGCAAAAGTGTTTTGACTCTAGTACTAGTCTTTCCCATAATATTAACTGGTGAGAAGCACCTTTTATGTTCCTTCCCATAATAATGAATGGGGAGAAAAGCACCTTTTCCCATAAAATCATGTGATCAGCAAGCATAAGCAACATAAATAGCTGGAGCACCATTTTGTCGGGAGACAACTCTGAGCAGCTTCCTGACAGGTTGTGCCGACTTGTCTCTTTCTTGCAAGAAATAAATGTTTTGTGTTAATCGTATCCAGCGACTCTGAGCCTAATTTTGAGAGAATTTTTCAGAAATATTGGTCCTTCGAGCCGGATTCTACAATCCTTTCCACCTCCCAGAATCGGAGCTGAAACCGTGCACGGGGGAGTCCAGGACTCCTAACTGAAGTCCTCTCAGCAGGGTTTCTGATAGAGGCCGGCTGCCACTGGCTGGAGGAAAGGTAACAGAATCTATTTTTGAATCAGTGGACAGACTCGCTGGATTCTTCCTTGTTTAACTTACCAGTGGATTTATGGTAAGGAACCCTTTGTGTTACTATTGTTGGCGAGAAATAGTGTGATTATTAGGGAAAATTATGATTATTTAACTAACAATTGTTGGAAACTAGAGGCCTTTTAACTAAATTGGGGCGTTGCTATTTTCCTAAGAATATTACTATTTCGAATGCAACCTAGTAAAGAACTTTTAACTGGTAACTGTGTAGAAGTTGTGTTGGATCACTCACAATTGAAGCAGTCAGAAAAAGTTAGCCTTTTAACTGGTAACTGTGCTCATTTTATGAAAGAGAAGAGCAGATTATCTGTATTCTGAGCCTTTAGATGTGAAAGAATATCTGAAATATCTCACAACACCTGTCCCATCTGCTCTTCTGAGTGTTGGTTGTGCTGATTTTGGTCAAAGTGTGTCGTGATAAAGTTCATCACATCTGGCAGACATAAAGCTCCGAAGTTACAATAACCACAACAGTTATTTTCTGTGAAGTTTTTAATATTCTGCAGAATTTATGGAGTTAATCCTTTTTTTTTTAACTTGAGCTGCTTTTTTGAGCTGTTTTTAGTGAGAAATGATTCTCCAGCGCAGCAGAACTCTGACTTACAGCCATATAGACATCCTGCAGTGAAGCTTCGCTTTTGTTTTCCGACCCCAACCCGCCGCTGCTTCCTCATCCGTCCATCAGACTCCTCCCCAGCAGAAGCACCGCTTCGGATGGCCTTCTGCTTTATGTGCTCAATAATTTAGCGCAGCCCCGGAAGGATGTCATAAAAATTGAGGAAAAGGTTCCTCACTGCTGGTTTATGAGCTGAGGAGGAGGCATTCAGACAAATAAAAAATAATGGAAATACTAAATAAACTAACAGAAGGTGGTTAAAATGTCAGAAATCGAGTTGGATACCCCACAAAAAAAACGTTTTCTCTGTAAAACCGGAGCAAAGGTTATCAGCATCTCCATCAGTTATCAACAAAAGATGAGCAGAAAGTGCAGCTGTGAAGATATTTGATGCAGATCAGATGATGATGAGGAGGCTGATGAAGAACAGCGCTGTGATGTCCTGAAGACGCGCTCAGAGACGCTCAGAGACGCTCAGAGACGCTCAGAGACGCTCAGTCCAAAGAGAAAGCTAAAGCTAAACTAAAGCGAAACTAAAGCGAAACTAAAGCTAAACTAAAGCGAAACTAAAGCTAAACTAAAGCTAAACTAAAGCGAAACTAAAGCTAAACTAAAGCTAAACTAAAGCGAAACTAAAGCGAAACTAAAGCGAAACTAAAGCGAAACTAAAGTTAATCTAAAGCGAAACTAAAGCGAAACTAAAGCGAAACTAAAGCGAAACTAAAGCTAATCTAAAGCTAAACTAAAGCGAAACTAAAGCGAAACTAAAGCTAATCTAAAGCTAATCTAAAGCGAAACTAAAGCTAAACTAAAGCTAAACTAAAGCTAATCTAAAGCTAAACTAAAGCTAATCTAAAGCTAAACTAAAGCTAATCTAAAGCTAAACTAAAGCTAATCTAAAGCTAAACTAAAGCGAAACTAAAGCGAAACTAAAGCTAAACTAAAGCTAAACTAAAGCGAAACTAAAGCTAATCTAAAGCTAAACTAAAGCGAAACTAAAGCTAAACTAAAGCAAAACTAAAGCGAAACTAAAGCGAAACTAAAGCTAAACTAAAGCGAAACTAAAGCTAAACTAAAGCGAAACTAAAGCGAAACTAAAGCGAAACTAAAGCGAAACTAAAGCGAAACTAAAGCTAAACTAAAGCGAAACTAAAGCTAAACTAAAGCGAAACTAAAGCTAAACTAAAGCTAATCTAAAGCTAAACTAAAGCTAAACTAAAGCTAAACTAAAGCAAAACTAAAGCTAAACTAAAGCCTCTCATATCAGCTCTTTAACCCTCCATCTTCAGATGAACTGTATTGATGTTTAACTTGCATAACATTTCTCTGAAAGTCTAAATCAGTATAAGATATGTGCTGTTTGAAATAAAAACACTGATTTACAGGCTGTTTGAGCTTCATATTTAATCAAAAACAGTGAAAACACTGAATGTGAGCTGTTGAAACTGACATATTTCTTGTTTTTTCTTTAATCTGATGCTGGCAACACATTACGAAGCAGATGGAAAAGGAGCAAAGAAACGCTTCCTCCTCCTCTGGGCTCAGGTTTTTTCTGTATATTTCATTTGAAATATAACATTTGAGGAAACTGGACAAGTGGAGGACAAAAGAAGAAGTGTCAGGCCTAAAAAACTATCTCCAGCAGATGAACAGGATCTGAAAGTGATGTCCTTAAGAAAGAGGAAAAAATCCAGCTGTGACCTGACAGGACCTGAGAGATGCATCTGGACCTTCAGCTGATCCATCTACTGTTGGCCCAAGCCTCATCAGAAATGGGCTCCATGGAAGGGTGGCTGTCAAGAAGCCGTTCTTAAGGAAGGGAAACAGGGAGAAAAGGCTGAGCTGTGCCAAATGACACAAGAAGTGGACTGAAAATCAGTGGCAACAGGTCTTATGGAGGGATGAATCCTCCCCAGAGCCCGGACCTCAACATTATTGAAGCAGTGTGGGATCATCTGACAGAGAACGGAACAAAAGGCAGCCCACATCCAAAGAAGAGCTTTGGGATGTCCTTCAAGAAGCCTGGAGAACTATTCCTGAAGACTCCTTAAAGAAATGACAGAAAGCTCGTCTCAGAGGGTTCAGGCTGTGTTGGAGAATAAAGGAGCTCAGACCAGAGATTCACTTTAAAGCTGCTGAGAACTGATAAAAAACTCTGTTTCTGCCTCAGATTCTGGGTTTATGTTCATGTTTGAACATGTTTCAGTGAATCTCTGCAGCTGCTTCCTGTTTTTATGGAAATATGTAAAGAATTAGGACTTTTTTCTCTGTTTTATATCATTTATTTCATGTTACATTCTCATAAAAACCCAGAAGGTTCAGACCAGATATTAAAGTTTTCTTAGAAAGAAATTAAGGCGAAATTCAGTGTAAAATCACTCTTTTTTTTTCCTGGAAGATAGATAATAGATCATTCTGCACAGCAGAAGTGCAAAGATCAGCTGATTTTTCGTGGTTTGTGGCTCTTTTAAGGCGCAGCCATGCAGCCAATGAGCGGCCACCTGCAGGATCAGCTGACTTTAGATCGTTTAGATCGTTTTGTTTTAATTTCTCACATAATTACAACTGAAGATGCTCTAAAACTGCAGAATAAGACGGATAATCTGAATGTTGGGGTCTCCAAGTTAAAGCAGTTGTTAGATTTCCCTTCTGTTAACGCTGTTAATCCACTGTTTATCCACTAAATCCCCATTGGTTTCACTCGGTATCGGATCGCTCAGAAGGTCCGGCAGGGAATCGTTTACCGATCTTTGCCGTTTTTTAGGAATCGAGCCGTTCGTTTGCATTGAAGAGGAGAAATGAGACGGAATGAGGAGTCAGAAATATGTTTGTTCCACCATTTCTACCATTTCTTCTTAGATGTGAGCCTAACATGTGAAGAATGTGAAGTCTGACCATGCATTAGTGATAATGTGAGGGTAAATATGAAGTAATTCAGTGTTCTCCTCTTGTTTGACGTCAGTAACTTAATTCCAACACCAGCCCAGTGACCCTCACAACTCCAGCAGAGCTATAAAAAGACATTTTACATGAAAAATGCAGCGTTTCAACCCCAAACAGGGCTTTTTATGCCAAGTCTTCCAGTTTTATATGAACAGCTGTTGGCACAAAATAAAGAAGGAACTGCAGCCACAGAGAATAAAAGAAGCTCTTCTTCTTGCACCTCGTCTCGCCTCCTGATCTCACCTGTGCACCCTCGCCTTTATCCTCACACCTGAGACACACTGAAGCTGTTCTCTTTGGACCTGAGCGCTTCAGGGAGAAACTGTCTGATTTTATAGTTACTCTAGATGGTATTTAGATGGCTTCTAGTCCTACAGAGAGGAACTTTTGACCAGAATTTATCATTTGACTCATATATAAAACAGGTTTCTGCCTTCTTTCACCTTCGTAATATTGCTAAAATCAGGACCATCCTGTCTCAGAGCAGAGAAACTGCTCCATGCATCTGTTCCTTCAGGACTGAACTACTGTAATTCCTTATTATTGTTCTGTCCCACAGATTCTCTGAAAAGCCTCCAGCTGATCCAAAACCCTGCAGCCAGAGTTCTGATGAGATCTAACAGCAGAGATCATGTTTCTCCAGTTTTAGCTTCTCTTCATTGGCTCCCTGTTAGATTCAGAATAGAATTTAAGATTCTTCTCCTCACATATAAAGCTCTTAATGACCGAGCTCCATCATATCTTAAAGATCTCACAGTTGGATATTTCCCCAATAGAGCACTTTGCTCTCAGGCTGCAGGTTTCCTTGTGGTTCCCAGAGTTTCTAAAAGCAGAATGGGAGGCAGAGCCTTCAGTTATCAGGCCCCTAAAAGCAGAATGGGAGGCAGAGCCTTCAGTTATCAGGCCCCTAAAAGCAGAATGGGAGGCAGAGCCTTCAGTTATCAGGCCCCTAAAAGCAGAATGGGAGGCAGAGCCTTCAGTTATCAGGCCCCTAAAAGCAAAATGGGAGGCAGAGCCTTCAGTTATCAGGCCCCTAAAAGCAGAATGGGAGGCAGAGCCTTCAGTTATCAGGCCCCTAAAAGCAGAATGGGAGGCAGAGCCTTCAGTTATCAGGCCCCTAAAAGCAGAATGGGAGGCAGAGCCTTCAGTTATCAGGCCCCTAAAAGCAGAATGGGAGGCAGAGCCTTCAGTTATCAGGCCCCTAAAAGCAGAATGGGAGGCAGAGCCTTCAGTTATCAGGCCCCTAAAAGCAGAATGGGAGGCAGAGCCTTCAGTTATCAGGCCCCTAAAAGCAGAATGGGAGGCAGAGCCTTCAGTTATCAGGCCCCTCTCTGTGGAACCAGCTGCTTGTGTTTCCCTGTTCCAGCAGGTATCCTTTGAATGGTGTTATGGTGTTTTTCCTCCTCTTTTCCCTCTTTTCTGTCTTCTCAAACCCCAGCTGGTCCAGGCGGATGGCCACCCTTCCTGGTTCTGCCTGAGGTTTCTTCCTGGTTCTGCCAGAGGTTTCTTCCTGGTTCTGGTTCTGCCAGAGGTTTCTTCCTGGTTCTGGTTCTGCCAGAGGTTTCTTCCTGGTTCTGCCAGAGGTTTCTTCCTGGTTCTGGTTCTGCCAGAGGTTTCTTCCTGGTTCTGCCAGAGGTTTCTTCCTGGTTCTGCCAGAGGTTTCTTCCTGGTTCTGGTTCTGCCAGAGGTTTCTTCCTGTTAAAGGGAGTCGTTCCTTTCCACAGTCCCTCAGGCTCAGGACGGGAGATTGGACTGAAGACAAGTTTTGGTCCAATCTGTTGGTTTCCTTAGCTCGGATATTATTTATGAATTGGCTCCATATGAATTAATTGGATTATGATTACAATGAATTGAATTCCTTTTGTCTTGAATTGGACTTTATTACTTAAGTGCCTTGAGATGACTGTAATTGTTGTAATCTGGCGCTTTATAAATAAAGCTGAATTGAAGTGAACCAGTGCTTCCTTCGGTCTTCACGCTGCCCTCACAGGATGAAACATGCAGGGATGTGTTTTGTTTTTCCTCTTTAGGCAGAGCCTCGTCTCTGTTGTTAGACCCTGGTGCCGGCAGCTGAAGTGCTCCAGCTCCCGGTCGTTATAAATTAAAGACACTTTGTTCTGTTGCACTGGCTCTGCATCTGTCCCCAGTTCAGACTCCCGACCGGCGTTTAAGCAGGAAACACAGAGAGCATTTACCTCAGTTTGTGGAGGAAATTCTGAGAATACACGGATGCATCCGCACTGCTTTGGATGCTTTGCTAGCTTTGTGTGTTTGTGTGTGTGCTGGCAGGCTTGTGCAGGGAGAGGTTCAACGCTAAAGCGATGAAAGGAGAGGCACTCAGGGACAACACAAGCCTTTCCAAGTAGCACTCAGCCTGAATAATGCAGCAGCTTGGAGAAGGGGAGATAAAGAAGAGGAAGAATTACAGGAGACGGTGTGAGATGGATTATGGAGAGAGCTCAGTGAAAGGTGGAGGAGATGCAGGTGAAATACGACCTCGAGTCATCCACAGTACTTCAGAATACCTCTGATCATTTCCTAGATTTAGATCCGTGATTGAAAGATAATTTAGGGGACGAACCGAGGCTTAAAGCCCAGCTGGGGCCTTGTTCAGTTTGTTATCCTCAACATGCTGAGCTGTTGTCCAGCTGAGGCAGCAGATGTAGCTAATATATAGCACGAGTTACCGCCCAGGTAGAAGGAGACGTTGGAGTTTATCTTTAACCAGATCAGTCGCTGATTTATAGGGACGCAGCCTCCAGCTACGGATATACAGCCTCGTCAGATCTGAATTTGGTCAGATCTCGAAAGATCTGAAGTTCAAAGTCAGTCAGAAAACTGAAAAAGGAAAAAAAAAGGAGCAAGTCTCACATTTCTATTCCCACTCAAATCCTGTGGCTGCTTATTTACTGCAGTAATCCAACATGGAAGCGTGACAGTGGACTCAAAATACTGTGAACTTTGTTTCTCACCTGAGAGGCAGCTGCATCTAAGGGATACTCGGTTAAATATAGGAATTATAACGAGTTTTTTTCAACCACCCCATAGTTTTTTCACAGGGAACATAAATTATTGACTAATTTGCCAGGAATGAAAAAGGATGAAAAAGGAAATAAAATCTAAATAATCTGCTTTTTGATGTTTGAATGCTCTCGAGCAGTTTAAAGTCTAAATGAAGTCCTGTATCGTGGATTTAGAAGTTTATGTTTCAGTGATTTTGTCGAGCCTGAGCCTGACTCTGTGGTGGCTAACGTCACTCTGCAACTTAAAGCTAAAGCTTATTTTTAAAGCCACTGAAACCAACTTCCTCCGAGGGGTTTGACAAAGGAGCTGAAACAGGTTTTTGATTTATTTCAATGTATTCTGCAGCTCAAACTGTCACTAACGTTAACCTCTTTGCTATCTGCAGCATTTCTGCTGCATTTCTGCTGCATTTCTGCAGCATTTGTGCAGCATTTCTGCAACATTTCTGCTGCGTTTCTGCTGTATTTCTGCTGCATTTCTGCTGCATTTCTGCTGCATTTCTGCTGTATTTCTGCAGCATTTCTGCTGCATTTCTGCAACATTTCTGCTACATTTCTGCTGCATTTCTGCAGCATTTCTGCTACATTTCTGCTGCATTTCTGCAGCATTTGTGCAGCATTTCTGCTGTATTTCTGCTGTATTTCTGCAGCATTTCTGCTGAATTTCTGCTGCGTTTCTGCAGCATTTCTGCTGCATTTCTGCTGTATTTGTGCAGCATTTCTGCTGTATTTCTGCAGCATTTCTGCTGCATTTCTGCAACATTTCTGCTGCGTTTCTGCTGTATTTCTGCTGTATTTCTGCAGTATTTCTGCAGTATTTCTTCAGCATTTCTGTTGTATTTCTGCTGCATTTCTGCTGCATTTCTGCTGCATTTGTGCAGCATTTCTGCAGCATTTCTGCTGCATTTCTGCTGCATTTCTGCTGCATTTCTGCTGCATTTGTGCAGCATTTCTGCTGCATTTCTGCTGTATTTCTGCAGCATTTCTGCTGCATTTCTGCTGCATTTCTGTAGCATTTCTGCAACATTTCTGCTGTATTTCTGCTGTGTTTCTGCTGCATTTCTGCTGCATTTCTGCTGCATTTCTGTAGCATTTCTGCAACATTTCTGCTGTATTTCTGCTGTGTTTCTGCTGCATTTCTGCTGCATTTCTGCAGCATTTCTGCAACATTTCTGTTGTATTTCTGCAGCATTTCTGCAACATTTCTGCTGCGTTTCTGCTGCGTTTCTGCTGCATTTCTGCAGCATTTGTGCAGCATTTCTGCAACATTTCTGCTGCGTTTCTGCTGTATTTCTGCTGCATTTCTGCTGCATTTCTGCTGCATTTCTGCTGTATTTCTGCAGCATTTCTGCTGCATTTCTGCAACATTTCTGCTACATTTCTGCTGCATTTCTGCAGCATTTCTGCTACATTTCTGCTGCATTTCTGCAGCATTTGTGCAGCATTTCTGCTGTATTTCTGCTGTATTTCTGCAGCATTTCTGCTGAATTTCTGCTGCGTTTCTGCAGCATTTCTGCTGCATTTCTGCTGTATTTGTGCAGCATTTCTGCTGTATTTCTGCAGCATTTCTGCTGCATTTCTGCAACATTTCTGCTGCGTTTCTGCTGTATTTCTGCTGTATTTCTGCAGTATTTCTGCAGTATTTCTTCAGCATTTCTGTTGTATTTCTGCTGCATTTCTGCTGCATTTCTGCTGCATTTGTGCAGCATTTCTGCAGCATTTCTGCTGCATTTCTGCTGCATTTCTGCTGCATTTCTGCTGCATTTGTGCAGCATTTCTGCTGCATTTCTGCTGTATTTCTGCAGCATTTCTGCTGCATTTCTGCTGCATTTCTGTAGCATTTCTGCAACATTTCTGCTGTATTTCTGCTGTGTTTCTGCTGCATTTCTGCTGCATTTCTGCTGCATTTCTGTAGCATTTCTGCAACATTTCTGCTGTATTTCTGCTGTGTTTCTGCTGCATTTCTGCTGCATTTCTGCAGCATTTCTGCAACATTTCTGTTGTATTTCTGCAGCATTTCTGCAACATTTCTGCTGCGTTTCTGCTGCGTTTCTGCTGCATTTCTGCAGCATTTCTGCTGCATTTCTGTTGTATTTCTGCAGCATTTCTTCTGCATTTCTGCTTTATTTCTGCTGCATTTCTGCTTTATTTCTGCTGCATTTCTGCAGCATTTCTGCTACATTTCTGCAGCATTTCTACATTATTTCTGCTGCATTTCTGCTGTATTTCTGCTTTATTTCTGCTGCATTTCTGCAGCATTAATAACCAGCTGCCAGTAGAAGGCAACATAAACAAAGAATCACTGAGAGCTATAACAGTTAGAAACAATAAAAAAGAGTCATGACACAACTAATCCAAGAGTAAAGGAAAGAAAAAGATCAGTTTTTCAACAGCAGCCTTCACCACTTACACTCGGCTGGTTAAAAGGGAGGAAATCTAATTTGGCAGGTTCACAAATGGAATATGTGCTACATCAGAGGCGTAACTGGAGAGGAGTGAAGTCCAATCAGCCGGAGAGTTGCACAAGATCAGAGGAGGAAGGTTGTGTTTGTATATTTTTAGCTTCAGTGTGTCTCAGAAGTCTGTCGACATGTTCAAGTGATGCTGCCTCTTTCACCTCATATTCTGTGGAGATGATAGCTGCTCTAAGAATAGGTTTTATTATGTGTTTTTGTGATATGAAACGTGTGATTACAGTATGAGGAGCAGAAATATTACCGTTAGTTCCTCCTGTTTGTGGTCACAGAGAACTTCCTTTAGCCGTTAGCTATTTGCCAACGACACAAATTAAGCAGGTATTTCGTTAAAGTTCTGCGAAAGCAAACGAAAGTTAGCTCTGATGATTCTGGTGACTGAACCAGGCTCAGCTTTTTCTAACAACAGCCCCACAGAGCCATCGATCTCCTCCTTTTCCTGACTGTAGTAGATATAAAAGAGACACTAAGAGCATTACTACAGACCCATTTTAGGCTTACTTCAACAACAATAAAGATGAGGCATCATTTCACTGGGCTGAATTATTTCCCTCACATGGAGTTATGGTGTGTTGCTGTAAATCTATAAAGATGAATAAATGCATCAATGTGGGCGTTTGTTTACAGTTCAAAGTGACTCATTTTCATCCTTCGGACTGAATGTTTGACAAGAAGCTGAGTGCTGGTTTGGTTTAATAGACCTGACAGCAGCTTTTAATGCAGAATACAGACGAGAAAAGTTATTCAGCGATCTTTAGATTTCCTTCATACCAGCAAGGAAAGCTGGTCCCAAGACAGGTGAGGTGAAGACAGGTGAGGTGAAGACAGGTGAGGTGAAGAAAAGTGAGGTGAAGAAAGGTGAGGTGAAGAAAAGTGAGGTGAAGACAGGTGAGGTGAAGAAAAGTGAGGTGAAGAAAAGTGAGGTGAAGAAAAGTGAGGTGAAGACAGGTGAGGTGAAGACAGGTGAGGTGAAGACAGGTGAGGTGAAGAAAAGTGAGGTGAAGACAGGTGAGGTGAAGAAAAGTGAGGTGAAGAAAAGTGAGGTGAAGACAGGTGAGGTGAAGACAGGTGAGGTGAAGACAGGTGAGGTGAAGACAGGTGAGGTGAAGACAGGTGAGGTGAAGACAGGTGAGGTGAAGAAAAGTGAGGTGAAGACAGGTGAGGTGAAGAAAAGTGAGGTGAAGACAGGTGAGGTGAAGAAAAGTGAGGTGAAGACAGGTGAGGTGAAGAAAAGTGAGGTGAAGACAGGTGAGGTGAAGAAAAGTGAGGTGAAGACAGGTGAGGTGAAGACAGGTGAGGTGAAGACAGGTGAGGTGAAGACAGGTGAGGTGAAGATAAGTGAGGTGAAGATAAGTGAGGTGAAGACAGGTGAGGTGAAGACAGGTGAGGTGAAGAAAAGTGAGGTGAAGACAGGTGAGGTGAAGAAAAGTGAGATGAAGACAGGTGAGGTGAAGACAGGTGAGGTGAAGACAGGTGAGGTGAAGACAGGTGAGGTGAAGATAAGTGAGGTGAAGACAGGTGAGGTGAAGACAGGTGAGGTGAAGAAAAGTGAGGTGAAGACAGGTGAGGTGAAGAAAAGTGAGGTGAAGACAGGTGAGGTGAAGAAAAGTGAGGTGAAGACAGGTGAGATGAAGACAGGTGAGGTGAAGACAGGTGAGGTGAAGACAGGTGAGATGAAGACAGGTGAGGTGAAGACAGGTGAGGTGAAGAAAAGTGAGGTGAAGACAGGTGAGGTGAAGACAGGTGAGGTGAAGACAGGTGAGGTGAAGAAAAGTGAGGTGAAGACAGGTGAGGTGAAGAAAAGTGAGGTGAAGACAGGTGAGGTGAAGAAAAGTGAGGTGAAGAAAAGTGAGATGAAGACAGGTGAGGTGAAGACAGGTGAGGTGAAGAAAAGTGAGGTGAAGACAGGTGAGGTGAAGACAGGTGAGGTGAAGCCAGGTGAGATGAAGACAGGTGAGGTGAAGAAAAGTGAGGTGAAGAAAAGTGAGGTGAAGACAGGTGAGGTGAAGAAAAGTGAGGTGAAGAAAAGTGAGATGAAGACAGGTGAGGTGAAGCCAGGTGAGATGAAGACAGGTGAGGTGAAGAAAAGTGAGGTGAAGAAAAGTGAGGTGAAGACAGGTGAGGTGAAGACAGGTGAGGTGAAGAAAAGTGAGGTGAAGACAGGTGAGGTGAAGAAAAGTGAGGTGAAGACAGGTGAGGTGAAGAAAAGTGAGGTGAAGAAAAGTGAGATGAAGACAGGTGAGGTGAAGACAGGTGAGGTGAAGAAAAGTGAGGTGAAGACAGGTGAGGTGAAGACAGGTGAGGTGAAGACAGGTGAGGTGAAGATAAGTGAGGTGAAGACAGGTGAGGTGAAGACAGGTGAGGTGAAGAAAAGTGAGGTGAAGACAGGTGAGGTGAAGAAAAGTGAGGTGAAGACAGGTGAGGTGAAGAAAAGTGAGGTGAAGACAGGTGAGATGAAGACAGGTGAGGTGAAGACAGGTGAGGTGAAGACAGGTGAGATGAAGACAGGTGAGGTGAAGACAGGTGAGGTGAAGAAAAGTGAGGTGAAGACAGGTGAGATGAAGACAGGTGAGGTGAAGACAGGTGAGGTGAAGACAGGTGAGATGAAGACAGGTGAGGTGAAGACAGGTGAGGTGAAGAAAAGTGAGGTGAAGACAGGTGAGGTGAAGACAGGTGAGGTGAAGACAGGTGAGGTGAAGAAAAGTGAGGTGAAGACAGGTGAGGTGAAGAAAAGTGAGGTGAAGACAGGTGAGGTGAAGAAAAGTGAGGTGAAGAAAAGTGAGATGAAGACAGGTGAGGTGAAGACAGGTGAGGTGAAGAAAAGTGAGGTGAAGACAGGTGAGGTGAAGACAGGTGAGGTGAAGCCAGGTGAGATGAAGACAGGTGAGGTGAAGAAAAGTGAGGTGAAGAAAAGTGAGGTGAAGACAGGTGAGGTGAAGAAAAGTGAGGTGAAGACAGGTGAGGTGAAGACAGGTGAGATGAAGACAGGTGAGGTGAAGAAAAGTGAGGTGAAGAAAAGTGAGGTGAAGACAGGTGAGGTGAAGAAAAGTGAGGTGAAGAAAAGTGAGATGAAGACAGGTGAGGTGAAGCCAGGTGAGATGAAGACAGGTGAGGTGAAGAAAAGTGAGGTGAAGAAAAGTGAGGTGAAGACAGGTGAGGTGAAGACAGGTGAGGTGAAGAAAAGTGAGGTGAAGACAGGTGAAAAAAACAAAACTTAAACTTCTACTTTATTTTCATGAGGGCTTTAACCCTTTCAGGCCTGATGATTGGCCGGCAGAGTGCTACATATCTGCTGAATATCTTCTAAACGTGGAGGTAAACTGAAGTCTGACCGACAGGTGGAGCGGTGACTCTGCTGGGAGATAACTCCACTTTCACTGTGATTCAGCACAGTCTAAAGGCTGCTCCTGCATCTGCTGTGTGTGGAGGCGGTAAAGATGAAAAACACTAAGCATCATCTTGTTTTTATCTTTTTATTTTCATTAACCACTTAAATATAGTTCATACAAAGGTAGAATACATGTTCAGTTTCTGTGAACCCCTTTAACAGTCTAGTATTAAATCAATTTCACATTTCCTGCACCTTTAAAAGCATCTGAGCACGAAGATCAGCCCCCCGACCTCTGACCTCTGACCTCTGAGGTCACATGCAGAGTGAATTCGGCTGTTCTCGGTGCAGAGATGCTTTTGATTGGATGCCAGCAGAGATCTTCCCCCCCCCCCATTTAACAAAAATGCTTTCTTATTTCCCATCTGCAATCCTGACAAGCATAAATATCAACACACATCCATTCATTTCAGTGCAAATGATTCAAATGGAAAACAGAATAAATTAAGAACACAACAGCAGTTGAATGTGTGTATTCATCACTCCTTGAAAAAGTCGTTTTTACACTCATTATCATGAGGAACACAAATAAATGCTATTTCTAAAATGTATACTCTCAGATATCATACAACTGTGATTTTTAGTGCAATTTTACTTGTTATACACCACAACTTTTCTCCCGTTTCCCCAAAAGCATGCGCAGAGAAGGAAGGTCTGCTACGAAAAGGTTAGCCTCAGGGGGCAATGTTTCGGTATTTCAACAGAACATTACCTCAAACTTTCTTTCTTCTTTGTCATAATTGTTTATTTTGAAGATATGCTCATACTTAAAGGTCTCAGAGCAGGTGTAAATGAGTTTTATTTCATTAAAAGCGGAAATATAATCAAAAAATAGCTGCAAGGTATCCTTACTTTCTTTTTAGCCAAAACCCTGATGAAATCCTTCTGCTGCTCAGTTTAAGGAAGTATTTTTACGTTCACACCGGGGACAAATTCTGCAGATATTTCAAGGAAAATGAATTCCTAAAGTTGCATGAATGGTTGTCGGTCGAGAGGTTTGGCCACATTCACCGCTTTATGCATCGAGCAGCTGCCGTGCACCTCCCCATTTAACCCAGTAACACAGCTAGAATTTAAAGCTCAGGGCTGTTTCGGGCCAACACGTCCCTCTGCAGTGCGTCCAGTCCACCACTCATAGCTGCTGTTTCCTACATTCCTATGGTCATCCATGTATTGCAGTTTTCTCACAGTTCTGTACAGTATTGCACAATTCAACCTATCTGCAGGAAGTTCCCATCATCATCATATTTAGCACAAAATTAAACTGTTGCCAGCAACCGGTGCTAAGCATCAATATTTTACACTGAATGGCAGAACAGGTTAGTTTTTCAAATTTATTTTTTGTACCTTTAGATCTAAAAATGCATTCCTACAAGCAGGTAATCAAGTAACCACCCCAACATACATTTACTGAAACAAAGTCAACCGTAATTAAATCATCTCAAAGTGGCTCCTTGACAGGTGACTGTCAAAAAAATCGTTTTTCTTGTGGAAAGGGTGGAAATTGCTGGAATTATCAGGGTTCTTCTGTTTCTGTGCATACTCATAGTCTGCAGTGCAACTGCAGTGACATTCAGTGACATTTAGCCCCAGAGACTGCAGGTTCTGCTCTTAGAAACATCGCCACTGAGGCTCTTTCAGACCAGCATGAACCGGCCTTAAGAGCGTTTGTTCCCTACAGACAAAAACCAAAGAACCTGTCGGCATAATTCTAACTAACTAGTGATAGAGATTGTGCAAAATGCAGTAGAGTTCATGCTTTTGTCAAATGAGAAGTCTAACTAGTCATATTTCCTTAAAATTTCACATTGAGATGGACAGAGGAAAAATAACTCAATCTCCAGCTACAGTTCAGGTCTGTGCAAAGATACAATAAACAGGTGTTTAAGTGGGTGGAACGTCCTATTGTTATACGCTTAAAAAAAGGTTCTTAAGGGATTTAAAGTGGCTTCAATCCATGTTTTTGATTGAAAAACCTTTGGAGTCACACAGACTAACACACCTTTCATCCACTGCAACAACTGCCACGATATGAGATGCATGAAGTATTTGAGGAGCCCTCACTTGTAAAATGTGCTACACTGAACCTCAAAATCAATTTTCACAGGGATTATTTTGCTCTTTCATACAAATACATTATTTCTAAGGCCAAATATAATAGAAAATAATCATGTGTACATCATTAATAGATTCTTTTAGGAAGAAAACGTCACCTCCACAAGCAGGAACTCCCTCTCACACAAAGACTAAAGTGCAGGAGCCACGAACGCACCATCTGCATCCAGCTGGCTTTATGTTGGAGTCTAATGATGTCACAACACTCCTGTTTGTTTGATTAACTGAACGTAGGCATCGCTCATGCCCACAGAGCTGGTGGATGTAATGGCAGCCAGCTAGCCATTGAATTGAAGCTTTAAGCGTTATCTGTAGGTGTCTTATTGTTTTGGAGTCATCTGGATGACAGCCAGGCTGGGCCTCGGGATCAGACTCATTCAGGGTGGAATAATGAGTGTAACAGCAGCTTCTGTGGCCGGAGGAAAGGAACAAAAAGACACGTCAGAATGTGTCTTTAGGCACAGAAAACACATCAAGGAGAATTACGTTAAGGATTAGAATCCAGTGAGCTCTTATTAAAGATTATTAATGTTTAATCTGAGTCCACACCTCATAAACTGTGTGTTAGCTGCAGTACAGCGAGCTTTAGCCCCTGAACATGTGAGTAACTCTCAACAAGTTAATCAGCAATCATGTCTCATATCCAGAAATATGTATAAAAATGACGTATTAGCGTATTAGCTTATTAGCGTATTAGCTTACTAGCTTATTAGCGTATTAGCATATTAGCGTATTAGCATATTAGCTTATTAGCGTATTAGCATATTAGCTGCAGCCTGGAGAGTTAACATAAATTCCTCATAAATTTTAGAAGTTATTGTCTTTGGTCCGAAGAAGGGAAAGAAGGAACATTTCAACACACTGCTTCATACACTTGAAATCATCTTCAAAACCACCAGAATCCTGGGCAGAAAGTTTATTAATGGGTTTAACTTTAAATTGTCTGCAGGCAAGCACATCTGCTGCAGCTGTAAATGTTACAGTTAACCCTCCCCTAATAATGTGTGATGTCATACTTTACTTTTTTCTGTCTGATATGTACAGTATTGTTACCGATTAAAGGTTAAATAAAGAGTTATTGCTTCCTGTTTTCATCCTTCCTTACCCTACTGACTGTGAAATTATCCTTAAACGACATGACAATGATGTAAAAGTCCCATTTCTGTTTAAAACTAATTCACTAGAGCTGTCTGATTGCATTATATGTATATATAGCACCAGTGTAAATCACAGGATTGTTACCTTTCGCCTCACTTAGGACGATCCACAGCACAAAGTCACTGCTCCTCACAGTTAGCAGCTGGAAAAGCTTCTGCTTCCTGATTCTGGAACATGTACTGTGAAGGAAACCAAACATTTTGTTGACTGAACACAATCATACATAACAAGCTGATGGTAAAAAACAACTTCCTGTCTCCTAAGCATTGAGATGGTTGAGCTGTTAGGGACGTTTGACGTCTACCAGCATCATACAGTGTGGTCAGATTCTCCTTTGCTGGTCTCTAACAGTTCAACAGTACATGTTTAGAACATTTGGAGGATAGGTTTCTGGTTGTAAATGGGCCCAATTTTCCTTCACAGACTATGAGATGACAGAATCAGTTGGAATCTTGGAGAAAATATGTCTCCCAAAGCAGCAGATGGTGAAACTCCTGTCTCTGAACAGTCACTGGTTCACTTTCTGACATACAACAAGCTGCAAATATGCATTCAGTTCATCTGTTAGTTGCTACAGTGAAAACAAAAGTAGGTTTGTAATGATAAACAGCGATAGTGAACTAATAGTTTTTTGATAAAATATGAGATTCTCCGTAGATTTCCAACTAAAAGATCCTCTTTTTCACTCCCATCTTTAGCCATGACTGGAAGTAGATGGAGCCTTAATTACATCTTACAGCTGAGCTGTTTCCCTGAGTGGAATCTGTCAGAGGGGGAAGGATACAGCTCAGGATGATGGATGATGATGTTGTGATGCGCCTCTTCTGTTGTAAAAGATGAGGCAAATGGAAAATCTAAGTGTATTCCACTCTCTGCTGGAAACATAACCAACAGCTGTACTTGTCAATAAAACATGAACATTCTCACAGTTCGGTCTGCAGTGAGGCAGCATCCTGCAGTTAGAGATCAGCCAACACTGAGGAGTGGAAACCACTCCGATGATAAACATGCTTTAGGTTTCCACTCATTATGAAGAAGCCGGAGAAGTGGCAGCAACAATAACTCATGTTGCCATAGCAAGGTTAGAGCGGATCACTGAGGACCTTGCGGCTGTTTGGCGTTCACAATCAACTACGAGGACAAAGTATTCGAGTATTAAATGGATGAAAACATCAGTCAACATTTCCTGACACTCAGGTTCAGACTCATCTCCATGGTGATCTTTCACTTGCTGATGATTATAGTGATTATAGTCAGGTGCTGCAGATTAAAATCAGAATTAACATTCACTAAAGTCAACTTGTGTGCTGCCCAGTGTCACATGATCTCATGATATATGTAGACCTGTTCTGAAAGGCCTCAGAGTCTGAAACACAACTAACTCCAAACAATTCAGAGACACAAAAACAAGTTTTAGGCATAAAAAAATATAAAAACTGATGCGACAAAGGGCAGAAAGTCAGAAGTAACCCTGAACATGAAGAGCTCTCAGGAAACCCATAAAAACATCTGGGACACGTCCCAAACATGTGGGAGAAGGTTCGTGTTCAGATGAAGACCCCACAAGTGACACAAACCCAACACAAACCAAACCCAACACAAACCCAACACACAACCAACACAAACCCAACATAAACCAACACAAACCCAACACAAACCCAATACAAACCCAAAACACAACCAATACAAACCCAACATACTCAACATAAACCCAACGCAAACCCAACACAAACCCAACACACAACCAACACAAACCCAACATAAACCAACACAAACCCAACACAAACCCAATACAAACCCAAAACACAACCAATACAAACCCAACATACTCAACATAAACCCAACGCAAACCCAACACAAACCCAATATACCCAACACAAACCCAACATACCCAATACAAACCCAACATAAACCCAATAAAAACCCAACAGAAACCAACACAAACCCAACATAAACCAATACAAACCCAATACAAACCCAACACAAACCAACACAAACCCAACATAAACCAATACAAACACAACACACCCAACACAAACCCAACATACCCAATACAAACCCAACACAAACCCAACATAAACCAATACAAACCCAACACAAACCCAACACAAACCCAACACAAACCCAATACAAACCCAACACAAACCCAACATAAACCAATAAAAACCCAACACCAACCCAACATAAACCCAACACAAACCCAACATAAACCAATACAAACCCAACACAAACCCAACACACCCAACATAAACCCAACATACCCAACACAAACCCAATACAAACCCAACACAAACCCAACATAAACCAACACAAACCCAACATAAACCCAACGCAAACCCAACATACTTGACATAAACCCAATGCAAACCCAACATACTCGACATAAACCCAACACAAACCCAACATACCCAATACAAACCCAACATAAACCAATACAAACCCAACATAAACCAATACAAACCCAACACACCCAACACAAACCAACACAAACCCAACACAAACCCAACATACCCAACACACCCAACACAAACCCAACATACCCAAACAAACCCAACATACCCAACACAAACCCAACATAAACCAATACAAACCCAACACACCCAACACAAACCCAACACACCCAACACAAACCCAACACACCCAACATAAACCAATACAAACCCAACACAAACCCAACACACCCAACACAAACCCAACACAAACCAATACAAACCCAACACACCCAACACAAACCCAACATACCCAACACAAACCAAACATACCCAACACAAACCCAACACAAACCCAACATAAACCCAACACAAACTCAACATAAACCCAACATAAACCCAACACAAACCAAACATACCCAACACAAACCCAACACACCCAACACAAACCCAACATACCCAATACAAACCCAACATAAACCAATACAAACCCAACATAAACCAATACAAACCCAACACACCCAACACAAACCCAACATACCCAACACAAACCCAACACACCCAACATAAACCAATACAAACCCAACATAAACCAATACAAACCCAACACACCCAACACAAACCAACACAAACCCAACATACCCAACACAAACCCAACACAAACCCAACACAAACCAACACAAACCCAACATACCCAACACAAACCCAACACACCCAACACAAACCCAACACACCCAACACAAACCCAACATACCCAATACAAACCCAACACAAACCCAACACAAACCCAACACAAACCCAGCATAAATCCAGCATAAACCCAGCATAAACCCAGCATAAACCCAACACAAACCCAGCATAAACCCAACACAAACCCAACACAAACCCAACATAAACCCAACACAAACCCTGCATCACAGTAAAGAACAGCAGAAGACAAACATTGGACCAAGTACTGTCCAGTTGAGCCATAACAACGTACATTTTGCCATCTTTCATGAGGTCGAGGGAAACGAATGTAGGAACAGTGGGAACATGAAATAACTTTCTTTATAACAAATCTTAGCATGACAACTGAAGGTCAGTAAGCAAAGACAAGCATCTGGTTCTGAACTAAATACTGAAGGAGATGATGGCAAACACGATGCAGGTGAGACAATCAGCTAATGAAGACCTGGTATGAAAGAGTGGAAGTAAACTCAACAGAATACACAGTCTGGTCGTGTGTTCTCGATGTTATTTTACGTAGAGCAGCACAGGGAGCTGTGACCGGTAAGAAATAAACAGTGTAGGCTGTGATAAAGCAGGTGATCGTATGTTTTGTAGCATGTAGCATGTAGCATGTAGCGCTCGATACTTCTGCATCCGCCCATTCTCTCCCATTGTCCAACATGTCCAAGAAGGACACCCAGACGTCCCTCTGAACCAACACTCTGCAGCTCCTGCTGGGGAATCCTGAGGCATTCCCAGGCCTGAAGGCATATACAGTCCCTATAAATGTATTGATTAGTGCTGCTTATACATGCAGCTCTGTAGAAAGCTGCTTGAGTGATGGCTTCACATGGCTTGTACTGTAAATTCTACATAAAAATGTATCATCACTGTGACAGCTGCTGGGACTAAGTGGGTTTTCTGAAGCTGGACAGCCTCATCATCCACTCTGTTCTACCCAAGGTGGCCTGCGGATTGGCCATTAATGACGTTATTGATTACTTTCAGAGCACATGCTTTTACCTCTGATGCTGGAAGTAAACGCTGGCTTCTCTGCAGTCTCGCTGTTTGTTCTGTGCTGGATGATAGATTTAAGAGTCACACTGGAAAATGTGAACACCTTCCTCTGTAGGCTTGTCAAGATTATTAAATATGTGTTTATCGCTGTTAATTTAATGCTATTATTATAGTATTTGGCAAATAATGATTAATGATCAGTCCAGTCTCACCAGAAAATGTTTAGTAGCAAAACACAACAAATGGTAGGAAATCTTCCACAAGAAATGGCTGCAAAAACGTAAAATTTGCAATCCTTGTCCACGTATTTTCTTCCAATCTTGACTATGTATTTAGACCCTATCATCTACCTCCCTAACAATGGAGAGCATAGAAGAAAATTGATTTCTCGCCTGTCCAACGGATAACGGGCACTTGACAAAGGGGACAGACTATATTCGGGGATAAATGAGGGTTCTGTCCTTGTTTTGGAACCATAAAAAGTTTACCAGCAGAGGGATTTTAGGGGTTTTAACAAGAATCGAGAGCATCTCCACAGCAGTACCTACTAAAAGTGGTCCAAGGAGGAAAACTGGTGAAGCAGTAACTGGGTTAGGACGGCCATGGCTCATCGTTACAGGTGGTCCGCTCCAATAGAAGAACCACTCTGTCTGAAAGTGCTGGAGAAGATAATGCTGGCTCTGATAGAAAGGTGTCAGAACATCTCTGTCTGTTGTGGTCTGCATAGCTGCAGACTGGTCAGGTCTGTCCACCAACCAAAGTACAGACAAATGGGCACCTGGGCATCAGAACTGGACCACAGGGCAATGAATAAGGCTTGTTTTCTTTTAAATCTGGGCCGACATGGCACCAGGATGCTCCAAGAAGCCCGGCCGACAGGGACAGTGTGAGGATTTAGGCAAAGTTCTGTCTGGAAACTTGGATCTTTGACCCATTTCACCTACTTAAACATGATTTCTGAGCTTTGGTGCTCAGCTGCACACAGGACAACCATCATACTGATCACTGGACATTAAAACCACGACTCTGCAACACTTTCCAACACTTATTTATTTATCTTCAATCATCCAAATTCTAAGGATATCCTTTTCCTTGTAATTATCTTGAACTGGACTGTGTCTTTGAGGCGCTACAAGCTTTCATCTGATGTGATTCGGCACTTTATAAATCAGATTATAACGGCATGTCTTCGGTAAATAACACACGATGTGTTTCATGCTGTTGTTTAATCCTCAGTAAGTTAATTCTGCAGCTGAACAACGGAGCTGCCAACATGTTGCAGGTGCAGAGGAGCAGCTCTTCATGTGGGAGACTCACACTTTGCACTTACTGATTTGAGGTTGGACTCCATCTCTGTGAAGTTCCACTCAGTCAGAGGCAGGCTTAAACTGAAAGGCTGCAGAGAGACAGGAAGACGTTCACTGATGTGGTTCAGATCAGAACTGAATGCTGATAATGGGGATGTGCTCATGTGTGGCTCTACTGACGTCCATGACGGCGCTGGTCCCGGCCTCCACAGCGCTCTGCTGGTGGCTCCTGAGCAGCAGCTGCTGCAGCTCCTCCAGGCTCATGTCCACATTCTCCACTGTGTCTGAAACCTCCACCCTGCACACACAAGCCCTCACGGTGGTTTGTAACAGCCACACAACACACCACATCCCTGCAGACGTCCGTCTGTGAGCACATACCTGTCGAGGGCGGGTCTCCTGCTCCTCCTCTCCACCACCGAGGCTGCTGAGCTCCTCCCCTCCAGAACAGACTGCACCATGGCGACGGGGAGGACCGGAGGCTCGGAGGGGCATACGTCACAGGTGGAGGTCAAAGCCACGGCCTCTCCTCCCCCCACACTGCCTCCTTTCCCTCCTCCTCTCACTCCTGGACTTACAGGCTCTTCTTTTATAAGCATCATGCACTTCTCCCTGTCGGAGGGGTCAAAAACAGCGTCAAACCTGTTCTACAGCTGATGGAGGAGTTACTATTGATGCTGTGGAAATGGAAAACAGTCACCTGTTCTCACCAGGCTGCATCTGAAGGGCCATGCTGGCCTGAGACATGTCAGTGACATCGGATATGATTGGCCCTCCTGTCAGCCCACCGGCAGAACAAGAAGCAGTGTCACTGGGTGGCTGAGGAGGAAGAGGACAGGGCTGTGAGGTCTGTGGTTCTGAGCTGTCCTGCCCAGTTACAGACACTCCTCCACCAGGTCAAAGCTGTCTGTGTCTGGTTCTTTATGATGGATGTAAAATAAGTCTGACACTTATTTCCCGACGTTTTTAAACGGGACAATCCAAAAAAAGAGCAGTGAAACTGAGGTACCAGTTACTAGAGAAACAAAACAACCTGAAATGCATTTTAAAGCCTCAGTAAATTGCTCTAAAGCAGGGATGTCAAACTCCGGTCCTCGAGGGCCGCTGTCCTGCAGGTTTTAGATGTTTCCCTGCAGGTTTCAGATGTTTCCCTGCAGGTTTTAGATGTTTCCCTGCAGGTTTTAGATGTTTCCCTGCAGGTTTTAGACGTTTCCCTGCAGGTTTTAGACGTTTCCCTGCAGGTTTTAGACGTTTCCCTGCAGGTTTTAGATGTTTCACTGCTTCAACGCAGCTGAATCAGATCAATGCATCATTAGCAGACTTGTGCAGAACTTAACAATCTTTCGAAGAGATCAATTTAATCTGAATCAGGTGTGTTGAAGCAGGGAAACATCTAAAACCTGCAGGGAAACATCTAAAACCTGCAGGGAAACATCTAAAACCTGCAGGGAAACGTCTAAAACCTGCAGGGAAACATCTAAAACCTGCAGGGAAACATCTAAAACCTGCAGGGAAACGTCTAAAACCTGCAGGGAAACGTCTAAAACCTGCAGGGAAACATCTAAAACCTGCAGGAAAACATCTAAAACCTGCAGGAAAACATCTAAAACCTGCAGGGAAACGGCTAAAACCTGCAGGGAAACAGCTAAAACCTGCAGGGAAACGTCTAAAACCTGCAGGGAAACATCTAAAACCTGCAGGGAAACACCTAAAACCTGCTTTGACATATGTGCTCTAAATAATGTGTGAAGTGTGGTAATTTTTTCTCCCATCCATCCATCTTCTATAGCAGCCTAATCTGGTATCTCTTGAGTAGACCGGGCTGAGTCTGGACAAATCAATCTTTGTTTGGTTAGATCAGAGGAGTCTGCTTCATTTGGTCTGAGAGGCATTCAGGCTGCTGTTTGGCTGCTGTGTTCATAGCATAGTTTCCCATATCTAAGTTTGTCCAGGTCCAGGAAGTCTGCGTTTCCAAACTTATTCTGTAGTAGAATAAAGCTCTCCCAGCTTAACAGCCTCCATAGTTGTCCATCTTTGCTCCTTGGACACAAAAACAGTCATTTCACCTCTGATTTTAAAACCCACGTACAGTCAGGGCATGGAGGCCTCGCCTATCACTGCACACTGCTTCCCTCTAGTGTTGCTGTAGGAGCTAAGCTGACCACAGCAGAGTCCACATCACGATCACTATGATGGGATGGATATCATGTTTCAAGACAACCTAAGATTTAGATGCAAAGAAATTGGATTACAGCTGCATTAGGCAGTGAATCAACTGGCCTCCCAGCGTGGCTCGGCACTCAGAAAGGCCAGCCGGTAACTTCAAAGCTGAGTTCCCCTGCATGTTGCTGCCAGCTGCATTTGTAGTGAAAGTGGAAGGTCAGCAGCTCTGTCGGTGACTAATTATAGTTCTCAGCAAAATGTGTCACTGAGAAAGGCGACAGAGCGTTAAGGATTACAAAGAGGACACTTTTCTCACCAAGGTGGAGGTATTCCTGCTCATTCAGTGGAAACGCATTCGGACATCTACTCACCGACTGGATATAGAAGGACTCGTGTATGGGCTCCATCTGGTGACTGTGGCTGAACTTGTTGGCAGGGGGGCTGGGAGAGCCATCGTCCAACATCAGGGGCCTGATGAAAACAGAGGTTTTCAGCACATCTGGAGTCACTGAGCCAATGACAGCGGGACATGTTCATCTGTCAATCCGGTAGATTTGTTTGGTCTTTCTTTGTTTTGGATGTGTTACCAGTAGCAATAAGTTAGCTAGCAATAAGTTAGCTAGCAATAAGTTAGCTAGCAAAAAGTTAGCTAGCAATACGTTAGCTAGCAATAAGGTAGCTAGCAATAAGTTAGCTAGCAATAAGTTAGCTAGCAATCAGTTAGCTAGCAATAAGTTAGCTAGCAATAAGTTAGCAAGCAAAAAGTTAGCTAGCAATAAGTTAGCTAGCAATAAGTTAGTTAGCAAAAAGTTAGCTAGCAATAAGTTAGCTAGCAATACGTTAGCTAGCAATACGTTAGCTAGCAAAAAGTTAGCTAGCAAAAAGTTAGCTAGCAATAAGTTAGCTAGCAAAAAGTTAGCTAGCAATCAGTTAGCTAGCAATAAGTTAGCTAGCAATACGTTAGCTAGCAATAAGTTAGCTAGCAATAAGTTAGCTAGCAATACGTTAGCTAGCAATACGTTAGCTAGCAAAAAGTTAGCTAGCAAAAAGTTAGCTAGCAATAAGTTAGCTAGCAAAAAGTTAGCTAGCAATCAGTTAGCAAGCAATAAGTTAGCTAGCAAAAAGTTAGCTAGCAATAAGTTAGCTAGCAATAAGTTAGCTAGCAAAAGAGCGCCATAACAGAGGTTCATGCTGTGGTTAGCGAGCTCCCCCCAGTATTCACTTCCCAACACAATTTACATGTGAGTGAGGCTTTTTCTGAGATTCAGATGGTGGTGTACGCTTAAAAGTGAAACTATTTGGCTCTTTGGCTCCTTCCACAGTTGCTGGATCTCATAAAAACAAACATGTACGGCCACGACTTTGCTATCGTGTTGAAGATGCCACAAAGACTACGAACTGCGGCATCTTCATGTTTCAGGCCCGGGAATAACTTTTTAATTCTGCTTTAACCTTTTTTATAATAAGATTAAACAGAAAAAATAACATTGACCTGATCTATTTACATAAACTAACCTCTAACTGTGATCCACCTTGAAAAGAAAATGTGTTTTTTCACCTCTAACCAGGAAAAAATGGGAAAATTTATGCATCTGCAGGTGGAAAAATAAAAAATGAAGATCAGCCTCTGTACTTTACTCTGATCTTTTGAGGTCTTTTTTGAGTAATGGTTTGAAATTGACATTTAAGTATACTCATCCCTATATATATATATATATATATATTAAACACTAGGGGCAGTATAGGGCCAAATTCAATCAGATGATGTGTCATTATTTGGTAAAAATGGCTCGAAGAAGAGCTTGAACAGAAATTAATTCAATCAATTACCCAAATCTTTATGATGTATTTATTTACTAATTCGAATTAGTAAATAACTGCTATGATGAATTCATGCAGGGATGAAACTAAAAGACAAATGTCATTAGTTTAATTAGTAGTGTGCACAGATGAAGAAGTCGAGTAAGATGTAACTGTACAAGTTACCAATGTTACCAAATCCTCTGAGTTCTTTAAAATCTGCCCTTTGGAAAGTTGTTTAAAGTCCTAATTCTGGCCGGGACAGCTGTTTGCATGTGGCTGAGAAGCTCAAATGAGAGGAAAAAGTTAGTTAAAAATGATCCATGTTAGTGTGGAGAGGGCCTGGGTGATTCAGAATGCATTATGTGCATAAATATCTGCAGAAAAGACGCAGAAGAAGTAGTTCTGAGCCATAAATTTACGTTTCTTTGGCACCTTTGTGCTCCGGCGTGCCGCTTCGTTGGTTGTCAGCAACAAAGCTGAGCCAGCGTTTTACACAGCGGGGTCATGCACTCTGCTCGGCCTTCGCTGTGCATGTGTGTCTGACTGATTCAGCACTCATCTCCATTCACACGCTTGTTGGGTTAGATTGTTCAGTTTGTCAGCTGAGCCAGCCCTTCCCTCTGCCCCACCGCGGCCCTGTTTGTCTCACTTTTGTTGATCTGTGTACTTACAGCTTTCTCTTCAGGCCCACGGTGCTGGGTGTGTTGGGCTGCATCTGGCTGAACAGAAACTGAATCAGCTGGCAAAGAGGGAGAAAGCACAGCATGAATCAGCATCCTCGCTCTGTCACACGTGCAGAAAGGAAACTCACAACCTGACCTGTTTGGTCCTTTAAATGGTTTCTTTAAACTTGGAAAGAACCAGTGCCACCAAATATAAATCAGGGGATTGGGCTGTTAACAAGCAGGAAATGTTTAATATTTGAGTTTTCATGTCACATAATCTGATTAATCGCTTTACTCAGGTTCCACAAACCTGCTCATTCCTGCAGAAAATTGCTGAAAGAACTGCTTTTTGGGCTATTTCTGGGTTATTCATGAATGAAGTCGCCACCATTTAATGCACCAGGTCGATACTGTGTATTTCAGCCATTCATGTTGTGGTTTTCCAGCTATTTCTGATAGAAAAACGTATTTTTCATGACTCTGAAAGTCAAATATTTCAGTAGGATGTCTGTTAACAAGCAGGAAATGTTTAATATTTGAGTTTTCATGTCACATAATCTGATTAATCGCTTTACTCAGGTTCCACAAACCTGCTCATTCCTGCAGAAAATTGCTGAAAGAACTGCTTTTTGGGCTATTTCTGGGTTATTCATGAATGAAGTCGCCACCATTTAATGCACCAGGTCGATACTGTGTATTTCAGCCATTCATTTTGGGGTTTTCCAGCTCTTTCTAATAGAAAAACGTATTTTTCATGACTCTGAAAGTCAAATATTTCAGTAGGATGTCTGTTAACAAGCAGGAAATGTTTAATATTTGAGTTTTCATGTCACATAATCTGATTAATCGCTTTACTCAGGTTCCACAAACCTGCTCATTCCTGCAGAAAATTGCTGAAAGAACTGCTTTTTGGGCTATTTCTGGGTTATTCATGAATGAAGTCGCCACCATATGTGGCGTCTGTGTATTTCAGCCATTCATGTTGGGGTTTTCCAGCTCTTTCTGATAGAAAAACGTATTTTTCATGACTCTGAAAGTCAAATATTTCAGTCGGATGTCTGTTAACAAGCAGGAAATGTTTAATATTTGAGTTTTCATGTCACATAATCTGATTAATCGCTTTACTCAGGTTCCACAAACCTGCTCATTCCTGCAGAAAATTGCTGAAAGAACTGCTTTTTGGGCTATTTCTGGGTTATTCATGAATGAAGTCGCCACCATTTAATGCACCAGGTCGATACTGTGTATTTCAGCCAATCATGTTGTGGTTTTCCAGCTCTTTCTGATAGAAAAACTTATTTTTCATGACTCTGAAAGTCAAATATTTTAGTAGGATGTCTGTTAACAAGCAGGAAATGTTTAATATTTGAGTTTTCATGTCACATAATCTGATTAATCGCTTTACTCAGGTTCCACAAACCTGCTCATTCCTGCAGAAAATTGCTGAAAGAACTGCTTTTTGGGCTATTTCTGGGTTATTCATGAATGAAGTCGCCACCATTTAATGCACCAGGTCGATACTGTGTATTTCAGCCAATCATGTTGTGGTTTTCCAGCTCTTTCTGATAGAAAAACGTATTTTTCATGACTCTGAAAGTCAAATATTTCAGTCGGATGTCTGTTAACAAGCAGGAAATGTTTAATATTTGAGTTTTCATGTCACATAATCTGATTAATCGCTTTACTCAGGTTCCACAAACCTGCTCATTCCTGCAGAAAATTGCTGAAAGAACTGCTTTTTGGGCTATTTCTGGGTTATTCATGAATGAAGTCGCCACCATTTAATGCACCAGGTCGATACTGTGTATTTCAGCCATTCATGTTGGGGTTTTCCAGCTCTTTCTGATAGAAAAACGTATTTTTCATGACTCTGAAAGTCAAATATTTCAGTAGGATGTCTGTTAACAAGCAGGAAATGTTTAATATTTGAGTTTTCATGTCACATAATCTGATTAATCGCTTTACTCGGGTTCCACAAACCTGCTCATTCCTGCAGAAAATTGCTGAAATAACTGCTTTTTGGGCTATTTCTGGGTTATTCATGAATGAAGTCGCCACCAGATACTGGCGTCTGTGTATTTCAGCCATTTTCCAGCTCATTCTGATAGAAAAACGTATTTTTCATGACTCTGAAAGTCAAATATTTCAGTAGGATGTCTGTTAACAAGCAGGAAATGTTTAATATTTGAGTTTTCATGTCACATAATCTGATTAATCGCTTTACTCAGGTTCCACAAACCTGCTCATTCCTGCTGGAAATTGCTGAAAGAACTGCTTTTTGGGCTATTTCTGGGTTATTCATGAATGAAGTCGCCACCATTTAATGCACCAGGTCGATACTGTGTATTTCAGCCATTCTTGTTGGGGTTTTCCAGCTCTTTCTGATAGAAAAACGTATTTTTCATGACTCTGAAAGTCAAATATTTCAGTAGGATGTCTGTTAACAAGCAGGAAATGTTTAATATTTGAGTTTTCATGTCACATAATCTGATTAATCGCTTTACTCAGGTTCCACAAACCTGCTCATTCCTGCTGAAAATTGCTGAAAGAACTGCTTTTTGGGCTATTTCTGGGTTATTCATGAATGAAGTCGCCACCATTTAATGCACCAGGTCGATACTGTGTATTTCAGCCATTCTTGTTGGGGTTTTCCAGCTCTTTCTGATAGAAAAACGTATTTTTCATGACTCTGAAAGTCAAATATTTCAGTAGGATGTCTGTTAACAAGCAGGAAATGTTTAATATTTGAGTTTTCATGTCACATAATCTGATTAATCGCTTTACTCAGGTTCCACAAACCTGCTCATTCCTGCTGAAAATTGCTGAAAGAACTGCTTTTTGGGCTATTTCTGGGTTATTCATGAATGAAGTCGCCACCATTTAATGCACCAGGTCGATACTGTGTATTTCAGCCATTCATGTTGGGGTTTTCCAGCTCTTTCTGATAGAAAAACGTATTTTTCATGACTCTGAAAGTCAAATATTTCAGTAGGATGGCTGTTAACAAGCAGGAAATGTTTAATATTTGAGTTTTCATGTCACATAATCTGATTAATCGCTTTACTCAGGTTCCACAAACCTGCTCATTCCTGCAGAAAATTGCTGAAAGAACTGCTTTTTGGGCTATTTCTGGGTTATTCATGAATGAAGTCGCCACCATTTAATGCACCAGGTTGATACTGTGTATTTCAGCCATTCATGTTGGGGTTTTCCAGCTCTTTCTGATAGAAAAACATATTTTTCATGACTCTGAAAGTCAAATATTTCAGTAGGATGTCTGTTAACAAGCAGGAAATGTTTAATATTTGAGTTTTCATGTCACATAATCTGATTAATCGCTTTACTCAGGTTCCACAAACCTGCTCATTCCTGCTGAAAATTGCTGAAAGAACTGCTTTTTGGGCTATTTCTGGGTTATTCATGAATGAAGTCGCCACCATTTAATGCACCAGGTCGATACTGTGTATTTCAGCCATTCATGTTGGGGTTTTCCAGCTCTTTCTGATAGAAAAACGTATTTTTCATGACTCTGAAAGTCAAATATTTTAGTAGGATGTCTGTTAACAAGCAGGAAATGTTTAATATTTGAGTTTTCATGTCACATAATCTGATTAATCGCTTTACTCAGGTTCCACAAACCTGCTCATTCCTGCAGGAAATTGCTGAAAGAACTGCTTTTTGGGCTATTTCTGGGTTATTCATGAATGAAGTCGCCACCATTTAATGCACCAGGTCGATACTGTGTATTTCAGCCATTCATGTTGGGGTTTTCCAGCTCTTTCTGATAGAAAAACGTATTTTTCATGACTCTGAAAGTCATATATTTCAGTAGGATGTCTGTGTGTTCAGTGTGTTTAGCTGAAGGTCTGAGACCACATGTTCTTACAGTCCTTAACCACCTCATTTTTATCAACTAACTGTAAGCAAGTAGTTTACAATGTGTAAGAAAACAGAGTTAAAGTGCACAGAAACACCTCTTAAAGACGATGCAACGGTCAGTTTGTGACTCTGTGGAGTTATTTTTGTGTTCAGTTGCAAAAACAATGAAAAAGCCGTGAAAATTGACACTTTAAGTGACTTTTTGTGCACTTGGTGGGTTTATTCTGCAATTCTCAGGAAATCATGCATTTGAATCATGAATTTGTTAAACTTGTTAAAATCTCAACAATAATGTCGTCCTAAACATGATAATTTCCTGCTTTAGAGCTAAAGTTTTACAGTAAAGTTGGGTCACTTTAATGGCTGAACTGGATCCAGAGGTGAAAAAACAGCTGTTTTATATTCAATGCAGCGACTCCACTGCAGGAACAGCTGCAGCAGATGTGTGTGCACGTGCACTGACCTTGTTCATGACTTTTTGCTGCTGTGTGTGGTTCTGCCTCAGTGAGACCACCTCCCTCCAAAGCACCTCATTCTGCCTGAAAACACACAAAACAGTGTTGGGAAAGATTTCCAAAGCTTTCAGGATTTTCTGGTCAAAATGCTGAACATAGTTTAATCTACAGGTGTTGTTTTAATTCCAATTGAATTATTAATAATTATGTTATTAAAGTCTCAACACAGTGTATTTTTCTCTCTTCCCACCTCTGCTTACTATTCACAAACTTCTCTACTGTAACACAACTTTACTTCCTATCTACAGAAGGTTTCCTCCCAGGAGCACGTATGATTCTACTCTTTGAGCGGATTGTTGGAGTAAGTGTTCAGCAGCAGAGCTTTACTGCTTCTGTCAGACAGAGTCAGCAGAGATGGTGTGTTTACAGCTCCTGTACCATGTTTAGAAACCCGTCAGCTGTCATTTCTATTGCTGCCTCAAGACAGTTTAACTCCTGTTAATGCACGAGAGATCTCAGATGTGAAAAGTCCAAAACCTGAAACAGTTTATTTGACTGACCAGTTGTGTGATGGTGCATCATTTTTGCTGCTAAATGCTGCTAAATACTGCTAAATGCTTCTAAATGCTGCTAAATGCTGCTAAATGCTGCTAAATGCTGCTAAATACTGCTAAATGCTGCTAAATGCTGCTAAATACTGCTAAATTCTGCTAAATTCTGCTAAATACTGCTAAATGCTGCCTGCTAAATGCTGCTAAATGCTGCTAAATACTGCTAAATACTGCTAAATGCTGCCTGCTAAATACTGCTAAATGCTGTTAAATGTTGTTAAATACTGCTAAATGCTGTCTGCTAAATGCTGTTAAATACTGCTAAATGCTGTTAAATGTTGTTAAATACTGCTAAATGCTGCTAAATACGACTAAATACTGCTAAATGCTGCTAAATGCTGCTAAATGCTGTTAAATGTTGTTAAATACTGCTAAATGCTGTCTGCTAAATGCTGTTAAATACTGCTAAATGCTGTTAAATGTTGTTAAATACTGCTAAATGCTGCTAAATACGACTAAATACTGCTAAATGCTGCTAAATGCTGTTAAATGTTGTTAAATACTGCTAAATACTGCTAAATACTGCTAAATGCTGTTAAATGTTGTTAAATGCTGCTAAATACGACTAAATGCTGCTAAATGCTGTTAAATGTTGTTAAATACTGCTAAATGCTGTTAAATACTGCTAAATGCTGTTAAATGTTGTTAAATACTGCTAAATGCTGTCTGCTAAATGCTGTTAAATACTGCTAAATGCTGTTAAATGTTGTTAAATACTGCTAAATGCTGCTAAATACGACTAAATACTGCTAAATGCTGCTAAATGCTGTTAAATGTTGTTAAATACTGCTAAATGCTGCTAAATACTGCTAAATGCTGTTAAATGTTGTTAAATGCTGCTAAATACGACTAAATGCTGCTAAATGCTGTTAAATGTTGTTAAATACTGCTAAATGCTGTTAAATACTGCTAAATGCTGTTAAATGTTGTTAAATACTGCTAAATGCTGCTAAATACGACTAAATACTGCTAAATGCTGCTAAATGCTGTTAAATGTTGTTAAATACTGCTAAATTCTG